>NC_031502.1:21619195-21689266 GCF_000237925.1 Schistosoma mansoni | reverse complement strand
CCGCAGTCAGCAGGTTGGTCATACAAGAATGACCTTTTCTGAAACCATGCTGTTGAGGTGAGAAGAACTTTAAGGATGATAAGTATTCTTGTATACCGTCGTATATTAGGGATTCCATAATTTTGGAAGGTATGGAGAGAAGGGCCACTGGTCGGTAGCTTGAGGGTTCACTGCGTCGACCTCCTTTGAAAATTGGTGTGATGTGAGCCAGCTTCCATATTTCCGGTAGTTTGCCTCTGCTTAGCGAGTGTGCAAACATCACGCTAAGTGGTGTCGCCAGGATTGAAGCTGCTTCCCTCAATATAGTAGAATGAACCATATCCGGACCTGGAGAAGTGTCTTTTCTTAGGTGCTGCAGTTTAAGGAGCACCAGGTCAGCACTCAGGTCCACTTCGGAAAGTCCTGTACAGGTGCAGGTGAAGCTTTCGTCAGTATAGTTGGTGTGGGTCAGCTGGAATGTCTGGGAGTATTGTTCAGCCAAAAGGTTAGCGGCATCACCGTCGTTATTGGTCGGGCCATTAGGACCTAGCAGTTGGGAAACTCCAGTTTTGCCTTGTCGAAGAGAAGCTGCGTAACTGAATAAGCTTTTCGGATTGGAGACGAATTTATCGATAAGCTTGGTGTGAAACCGAAGCCTGTCTTCTCTTATTGCCTTTGAACATATGTTCCTTATGCGTTTATATTGCCTGTATGCGTCGTTATTGTCGGTTCGTTTATATTCGGCCCAAAAGTGCCTTTTGCGGCTTAGCAAATGACGAGTGCGGTTCTTGATGATTGGAGGTTGTTTGTAGCTTTTTGGGACCATTTGAGGAACTGAATGCTTAGAAGCACATAAGATCATGTGCAGTAAAAAATCCCAATGAGCATCCACTTCAAGTTGAGGGCGAACATCCCAATCCACCTGTTGTAGATAGCCCTGTAAAGCTAACACATTCAACCGTTTGAAATTCCAGCATATGTTGTTAGTGGAATATCTTAGCTCCGTTTTGCTGACAAAACTGAAGGATAGGACGGCGTGATCACTTTTCCCCAGGGGAGCCAGGATTGAGGGGTCGTCGACTAGGAATTCTTCATTTGTGAATACCCAGTCTAAGCGCGACGGCGTCTGACTGTTTCTCCAACGAGTTGCCGACTTCACATTTTCGAATAATCCAAGATCATCGATGAGGTTGAAGAACCGAGCTTCAGTAGAGTTGTCACCTCCAATGTAGGTATGTCCCGCGAAGTTGATCCTAGGAAGATTGAAGTCCTCTAGAATCAGGATATGAGAGAATCCAAGACGCGTAGAGCGGGTTAATCCTTCCAGCAAACGATTGTCATACTCGATGTCGACAGTGGGCTTCCTGTAGATGACCCCAACTAGACACCTCGAGGTGGTAGACAATCTTACTGAGCACCATACTGATTCATCAAGATTGAGAAACTCTTGGTTGTGAAGTTGGTGCGCCTCCAGGCATGACGGTATGTATAATGCTACCCCGCCCCCCCATTCCAATTTTCCTGTCGTTGCGAAATAAAGACATTCCACGGTACTTGGGATGTTCAGCTTCGGCTGTAACGCTTGGTCCTTTTTACTCCTGTTAACGCGTGTCCAACCACCCACAGGGTTTTTGGGAACCACTGTTTCATTCAAGGACTCTTCCCTGGTGGACCCAAGTTTACTGAGGGAGTCGATCACCGTCGATTTTAAGATGGTGCTGAGTTTCAGTACGTCATCACTCGTGCTTTTACCTGCACTGTCGATAGCCGACCTATCGATATCCCTTTTTTTGTTTGCCCTGTGAGTTCCTGTTTTGTTACCCATCGTGTTACTGTCATTTACCAAGTTTTTAGACTTGTCCCTCAGACCTGTTAGTAGGGTAATGATGGTACCCAGCATAACTACAGTATCAGTGTTGCACGTAACACATACCCACCTACTATCAGACTTGCTGAGTCTGCTATAGGCTGTTGCTGTTAGAACTGTACACGCTTCGTGGAACCAACCTTTGCAGTTGTCAAATTGCATGCCAGATGTAACAGCGAAACGGCAACCAGGTCTTTTGCATGAATTTCTCATGGCTAATGATATAGACTGTCTTATAAATACAAGCAGTAAGTCTAGGACCGTTAAAAAACACAGTACACAAAAACTGGCAAAAGTGGATAAAAACGGTTAACAATAAGCTAAAAACTAGTCTTTACGTGAAAACTAAAAAACCGATAGTGAGCTGAGGCAAAACCACAGTTAACTATTAAGTTGAGTGAAACTCAAAAAGAAAAGTAATCTACCGAACGTATAGCTCAGAATAGATTCTTTAGATCGGAAATGGTACTTTTGTTGCGTCAGAACACAGCAAATTTTGAGAAATGCAAATCACGTTAGGAATAAACTTACCGTCCGAAAAGCGCGCGGATAACATATTATTTGGATTTTTCAGATTCTTTTTTTCCCTCTATTGTTGTTAATATACCTAGGTTCTTGCCAGGAAGTATTGGTGATCCACTGCTACTAGGAACGGAAGCCCGTTACGCGAAAGCTTCTTTTATTTCGTCCTCAACCATTTGAACTTTGGCAAATATGGGAGACATTTGGGCTAAGAACATATAATTGTGAGCAAATGGAGATGAAAGTTGAAAAATGAAGCAAAAATTTACCAGACAACTCTGTGCACTTAGGTGAAAAACAAACAATTCCGCAAGACTGTACGATTTCCTGATGGCAAGAAAGAATTGAGACTTTGACGCGTCCCGCGTTCTCACATTATTGTCTTAAGGAACGTCACCCCTAATTTTCCTCGTGTTTGCCTTTATTTTCGGTTTGCTTGGGTAGATCGCAATTTCTTAGATTTCCGCTCTTATAAAAGTTTAGAAAATCTAGGTGACTTGGACAGCTATAATGATAAGAACTAGGTATCATTCGAATGAAGAGATTGGACCCAAACTTCAAAGAACTAAATCCCTGAAGGAGCAAAAAGTTTTCCGAACAATATCATTACAATATTACTGACTTATGTGGCACTTATTCTACATACGTAAAGATGACGCAACTTCTGCTATCCTATTAAAGATCCCAAAATATGTTAGTAAATCTATTTTGACTAAAGAAGCATGATAATTAATTAAGCACAACTGTTGCCCCCAGTTAACATTACCTTTCTTTCCAATACTCAGTATCTTTGTCACGTGCTCAGACAAGGAGGGCACGGGAAGTCAGCGAACTTCAAGGTCGCCCGCCGTTTAGTTTTAACGACCTTGAACGGCATGCCAAGAGGCGGTCATTCCGTATTTGAGTTGTTTAGGATCCGTCGGTTGTCCTTTGGGTTGCACGAATATCAGGTTTTCTAGTATTCGAGTCGTATTTTGATGCAGTGAACTCACGAAATCAATGCAGAAAGCGTTTATTTAGCTTCCTCTGTTTTGTAGTGTACAATTTGGCTCTTTTGTTGCTTCATAAATTGATCTGGGATACCTATTACCCTACTGAACCTCACAGTCCTTGTTTAAAATTTGTTGGGATCCACAAAACTGCATATTGAGAATAAATTAACATTATGAGATACCCTGAGTTTGTGTGAGTCCTTGTTTTCTGTAAGAATTAAGAATCTCGGGTAACTGGCAAGTCCTCAGTGTTTGTAGTACTTTCTTCAGTTATTAAAGTATTATCGCAAGAAATAGCTTTTTTTAATGACTATTAAGTGCTGTTTGTAGTGATTCATGTTCAAAAGACATTCCATTGGACTTAAGCGAGGCATTTCGACTAATAATACTGAACAGGCGTTTCGGAAGCCGGATTGAATTTGATGGTGTCTTAAAGGAGTTCCAAAAAGTATGGAAGAATAATTCTATCCCTTCTATGACTACCCATACTCAGTACATTCACGGCGAAGGTAAACTACTGATTTCGGATTCTGTTAACATAAACTTACTTTTTAACCTTATGGGGGAGATCATAAACTAGTATTATCTACGACATGTTTTAGTTACCATGCTCATAACAAACACGCATCGCTTTACTTAGGAAGAGTATTTGGCTAACTTATGAGGCACTCACAGTAATGTTCTACATAATTCTTGTATAAATTCAGAAAGCGGGTAAAAAAAAATCTATCAACGTCAATTGTTACTCATAATTTTTCTTTCTCTGATACCTTACCTAATAATATATCAGTCCAGTTGAAAACGATATTTATGATGGGTAGAGATGTATATTCGCAAGTTATGTAGTATTCATAAATAGTTTAACGCTCAATTACTTCAACCTACATCTTAATAACAACTACCAACATCCATGTTCGTCACTATCATAACTAGGGAGGTGAATCATATGTAAATGATTTTAGAGCTTATTTTTGCTTGAAACTCTGAGTTTGGTCTATTTTTGACTTGATAAATGAAGAATTTCACTTGCCTGAATTTGCATTGTGACAAATAACCAAATTAGGATTGCTAGATATTCATCCAGGTTGTCAGCAACAAATACGTCAAGCTGCTAATAGACTGGAATAAAAGCTATGTACTAAGCGCAAAGATTACGAAATTCGACGTGTGACGGAAAAAATGCCGTGAGTAGCTGATAAAAAACGACATCTAAAATCCTCGACAACATGTTACATCTGAGTGAGAACCAGTGGCATGACTTTTCGACCAGGCTGACAAGGAAGTAACCGTGTTTATAACTTAACCACGCGTCTTCCCCATGACCTTGGACTACCCAAATGACAACGGACATCCTATGTTTGAAGCGCTTGAGGTCGATCGCGTGCGTGTAAAATAGCGTGGTTCTCAGGTGTTCGCTTATTTACATCTATTGTTGACTTCTTAAAACAACCAAAATGCGTCCTTAATCGTCAACTATCTCATTGTAAACTCCAAGTGGTTTGCTTCTGTGTAACACTATCTGTTCCAGTTTCGGTTTGGAGAAGACAGGAGTCTTGATGATCTGTGTTAGTCCTGGATATGATGGTCTCTCAGTTGATCCAACTTTCTCTTGAAATAGTCGACGGACGGATCCTCAACCATGTGCTGAGATAATGAATTCCACTCGTTGATGATTCGATGGGAAAGTCGATAGTCAACTGACAAGTAATTAGTTATGGGCTTGTGAACCTTTCTGAAGTCTCCTCGTAAATTCTCTGCTTTGGAAGACAAGAAAAATGAGGGCATATCAGGTGCAAATTTATCACTAAGTAATTTGAAAAGCGTAATCAAGTCACCACTAGTTTAGTATAGCTAGCAGAGCATCATACGGGAGCTTCGCTATTCCCGGAATCAGCTTAGTTGCTGTTCTGTGGACCCTTTACAAGACCTCACTGTCTTTTTTAAGCAGGGGCCAGCCGCTAGTATGTCGTACTCAAGTTGAGGACTCATGAACACTGCATGCAAAGTCAAAAAAGTTTTAGCGTCAACATGGCTGAAGGCCCTATGTATTGAACAAAGGGTTATAAAACCTTTGGCAGCTATTGCACGGCAGTATGCAGTAATCTTTAAGTCCTGGATAACGATGACTCCTAAATCATTGTGTGCCTGGACAACAGGTAGCTCAGTGTTATTCATCATGTGTGTATCCATACCTTGATGACCAATATGCATCACAATACACTTGGAAGTATTTATCGGCAACTGCCAGGTTTGAGACCATTCAGATAATTTCTCCAGGTCCCACTGAAGTTCTGAGCTATCTTATTTACCTCTGATCGCCCTCTATATCTTGACATCGTCAGCATATGGTAAGACTGATGATGATAGTAGACGAGGAAGGTCATTTACGTATAAGAGGAATAGCAGTGGCCCTAAAACTGTGCCCTGAGGCACTTTGCTATGCACAGTTTCTTAGCTAGACAACTTGGAGTTCATCCGTAATCTTTGTTGGCTCCCAGTTAGGGAGTCTCTTATTCACATTAACAGATTACCTTCAACCCCGACATTTCTTAGCTTATATAACAGTCGGTTTTGCAGAACTTTGTCAAAAGCTTTGCTGAAGTAAATATGGGCTACGTCTAAAGGTAACTTTTAGTCTTTATGAGCATGCCAGCTTTCACGAGCCACTAATAAGTTAGTGAGACAGGAATAACACATTCTAAGACCATTCTACATCTACGAAATAATCTGGTTTTCATCGACATACTTAAACAGCTCCTTCTGAAAAACCTTTTCCAAGATTTTAACAACAGCACTAGTTAGGCTAACGGGCAGGTAATTCTCAGGTTTATGTTTTATACCTGTTTTGAAGATCGGATTTACTATGGCGTTCTTCCAGTCTATTGATAAACAACCTTGGGTTACGGATAGATTAAAGCATATACTTAGGGGTTCACAACGAAGCTAGCTAATTCCTTTAGTAACCTAAGATGCAGTCCATTGGGTCCCGTGGATTTGTTTATATTAAGCTTATTTAGCTGACCAAAGGCATCGAATTATTTAATGGTCATGTTGTCCAGTGTTTGTGTGGGGGGACTTATATGAACTGACGGGAAGGGTGTTTCTACGATATATACGTTGCCAAAGTAGTTTGAGAATACTCGAGCTTCACCATACTCGTCCTCTACCAATGATGAAGCATTACTGTCTCCCCATAGTGCTGGAATATTACCTCTTCTTTGTCTCCTTTGGTTTATATACAAATACAAGCGTTTAGTGCATTCTATAGATTCCTTGACAATTTATTATTCGTACAACCTTCTAGACTTAAAGAGGATCAACGTACAGATATTTCGAGCTTCTCGATATCGAGATTCTGTCTCATCTGCCCTCAGTGACGTGGGTCTATCTCACATTCTCCTCCTCTTACAGAGAAGGGTGCGAACCTCCCTACTGAACCATGGTGGAAAGTTTCACGGCTTTCTTGGTTTAGTCCAAGGGATTTGTGTTGCAGTAACTTCTAAGTATAAATTTCGGATTACCTCCCGAGCTGTGTTCAATTGGGAGGACCCTGGTTCTGTTGTCTAATCTACTGACGATTCTGAATGCATAATAAGTTGTATATTAGCTTTCCAAACGTTAGGTATTGATTGAGCCGACTAGTTCTCGTTTTTGATAACTATATAGAAGTCAGAGATTAGAATCGTATGATTACTTTTACCTAGGAGTGGCATGCAATCAAGGTTCGTGACATCATCCTCATAATGGGTCAATACAAGATCTAGTAAGGATGATTCAGAGCCTACCTAGTCGCTTCTTTCACATGTAATAGGGCACATGTGATAACCGCATCAACTAGTTCCTGATCGAAGAAACTTTCTGGCAATTCAGTTCCCAGATTTTTCCAATCTACTGTAGGTGCATTAAAGTCTCCCGGACTTAGACATGAACCACTTCGTGATCAAGTGTTGAGACTGTTTATCAAGACCTCGTTTACCTCACAGCTTGGACTGCAATAGACCAAAACAATCAGCGGCTCCTGCCCCTTGCATTCCAAGCGGCAACTAACTAATTTACGCGTTCCACTCTCATGTGATACACTGCCGACAATGGCGAATGGGATAGTATTCTTAACGAATAGAGCTACCCCCAACTTTACGCTTCTGGATTCTGTCAGCTGTTGTTAACGTGAAACCCTCAAAATCAAGTTCCATACTATCTATAGGCTGCATCAGCCAAGTTTCTGTGACCGCGATTACATTTGGCTTGATTGAGTCAATCTGTGCACTTAGTTCCGACCGCTTATTGAGCAAATTTCGGGCAATAGTCTGCATCCATAGTGGTTTCGGCATAATTTTCTGTTGACGCCCCACAGCTCGAAAATTTACAATTTTTAGGTCACTTTCGCTAGCATCTAACCTCAGTTTTAGTCTCTTTTCAGCTTCTCATGTTTTTACACAGTCTGCGAGCAACATGTCCTTACGTACAAAAACTTTTGAACCATTTAGTTTATGTCCATTCCGTAATATTAAGTTCCGTTCATAGAGAGATTTAAGTTCCAATTTAAGCAACGTGGTTTGATTTGGTTTTAAGTTTGCTTGACTAACCAGTCTATACACCTTTAGCAAGGTGACTCTGGAGATATCCTGTGGTATAAGCTGATTAAGTAGCTGTTTTAGTAAACCAATACCGTGCTGAAAACGAGTCTCAGGTTCTGAGCTTTCACTCTCCTTGATTCTATTAAAAGTCACTGCCCTGTCTCTATGATCAGTCTTTAATTTCTCGGGTTCTTTCCGAGAGATTGCGTTTTCTTTCTTATCTTTTATGCCGTTTCTTGTTTGCGTTTGTACGCATTCATCAATTTTCGTCGGAGTAGCAACCACAGCCAAATCAGACAAACCTCTTTTAAGTCGATCTTTCCTCCTTTGGTCTATGTGAGTCAGTTGTTACCAAGCTTGTTTGAGGTGGTTTCACATCAATATGTGGGTCGGAAGAGTGCGTACTGTTCTGTGTGTCCTGATCTCGTTTGCTAATACACTTTTTAGCAGCATTTACCGTTTTAATGACCTCGGTTAGCAAGCTGTTTGCATCCGAACAGCACTATTGTTAAAGCCATATGCAACCGTTTTTACTGAACCGTTTGAAAGATTCAGGCGTTAGATTTGCGCAAACTTCGTGTACCAGCCTTTGCATTCATTGCACTGCATGCCACTTGGCCAAAAACCAGAAGTCTGTTGACGGTTGCAATAAAATATATTTGTTGGCAATCTCGTGATATCGAAAGAATACCAAGACGTGCCGAAGTTTACAAGCGGAGCTACCGAGCGTAAGCGAGTTCGTGCAAGGTCAAAGGCGACGGAAGAATGTGTTTTTGGTACACTTAGACAAACAGGTACAGTAAAACAATTACTGGTACAGTTGGTTATAATAATAATTGTTTCCGTCATATCAATCGCGTTTTCGTCACAAAAGTAGGTCACTGAACTCTTAAACGATACGTTAACTAAGACAAATTCAATTGAAGTGTAAACTGTAGTTTTGATAGGTAATAAACGATCAAAACAAAAAAATTGAAACAGCGGGGAAAGATGCCACTTTCCTTTTTAAAGAGCGCAGGTTTTTTGAAAATTGAAAGTGTCGTGTAGTTGTTAAGAAGTTTGGTTGACTCATAAATAAAGTGGCTTATTGTGTTTTTTCCCGTAATCTATCTGCTACAAGTAAACAAACAAGTACAGTAAAGCTGGTACAATTGGTTATAATAATAATGGTTTCCATCATACCAACCGCGTTCTCGTCACAAAAGTAGGTCAATACAAGTTAATACAACCACAGCGTATTCATTCCTTCACAGAGTTTGTTCTTCAATCCTGATTCACTTTGTTGCACCCCTATGTATTTCTCTCAAGGTAATCATATCCCTTTGAAAGAGAACGGTGTTGTTGTTCTCCAAATGTAGAAGTCTGTAGGCCTTTGATAGTTCCAGAATGAGCTAGGAAGTTAGAATGCCCAGTTGCCTTCGAAAGAAGTGAAGACTACGTGGAAATTAAACTCAGCGCCGAAGTATTTACCATTAGTGGTTAGTCTTTCTATTGTTAACAAACTCAAGTTGCACTTCAGGAACGTCTCAGAGGATTGGTGGCTGCAAATAAGGTAGTCGACCTAAGGGTTGACTGAAGCTCAAGATAGTATCGTTTGATGTTATTGGAGACTGGATGTGATACTATAATTTTGAGCCTATAATTCCAACAGTCTTAAGTTTTTTGGGATCTTAGAAATAACCGTCACATATTATAGCTTCCTACATGGATGATAGATTGCTGTTACACAGTTCCACTTGCAAGTCTGAAATCATGTACGGTTCATCGTGCTTTCGTTTGAGTCGTAGATTCGCTTTTATAAAAGTGAGCGGTAAAATCTTGTGTAGGGCCAGTGAAATGTCATTGAGCCCTAGCCAAATCATCTGGCAGTTGGTCCAATGAATATGGAACAGATCGTCGATCCCCTTCAAGGTCAAGGATAAACAACGCGCATCAGTTAATCGTATGCCACAGACTGGTGCATGTGGTGGTGGTCTCACTATCTTCTCTGTACTCATTCTTACCAATATATTTACATAATAATCATTGGACAGAGATCATCATCGTTGATGATCCACACTTGGTTATCTAGACTGTATTAGGTAAAAATTATCTCAAATTTACAACATGATAGATGGAAGGGGAAAAATATATCCACCAAACGGTCCTTTCCGTTTTCATACTAAGAAATTATTTCCATTTATCGAAGTGTTCACTTCTTGCTGAGTGTCATATTTGACGTTAGAAAGTGAAAGTACATGGTGCTGCTATAGATAGATTTTACGATGCACCACGACACAAAAAGCACTCACTAGCTTATCGAAACACTTGATTTCACTGCAGTCAAAAGTGAGTTTGATAAGTTGAAGATTTTAAACGATTCCTTCAAATGCCTTTTTTATACAAATATGAATAAACAAATAGTTTTCAGTGGTGTTACTTGTAAAATCAGATTCCATGTGATGATTCATAAACATCAGATAGTAGGGTTGGAAATGTAACTTTCAAATACTACACATCACATGACGATAAACTCAAACGGAAAACAAAATAAATTGGAACTACAAATATACACTAATGATTATTGGTACATTACACATGTATAGTGTACGTTACGAAGATGGTGTATTTAACTAGTTATGTTTACCAAAATGTTTAAGAATAACACAAAATGTTGACTATCGATGGGATTAGTTACTTAAGTCATTTATTATTTAACACTATAGTAGGAAATATCTAAAATTATTTTGGTCATTGTACGGTAGCGTTTTTTTATTAGCGGTTTAGTTTTCTACGGGATGGGGTCGCTAAACCCTATACTCAACTGTCTTCCTTCATCCGGCCTTATGACTGTAAGTAGCCACCAGATGGACTACAGACGATGTTTTTGCCAATAAATATTCAAAATAATCTCTTTTGTTATTTTTATAATGTAGTGAACAAGAACACGAGCGGAGGACAGTCGAATGTATTTAAGCACAAATTACAGACTATCTCACTAAGTTCTGATAACCATACAGTAAACACTAAATTTGCAAATTAACAATCAATTATCTCAATCTTCAGTGTTCCTTCTGTAAATATTAATCCATCTTCTCCAATTTCATTGTTCATGCATTTTCGTACCGATCGCACTTCATTCCTGTTCGTTCCTCATCGATCTTCTGCCAAAATACATTCTATGTCTGATCGTCACCATATACTACTTATATGGATATAAGTAGAATACACCATAGTAATGCCAAATATATTATTAGTGTCCATATTAAGAACAATATTCCTATCGAATTGTTATTGTATTTAAAAAAATAAAGAAGGCACTAAATAAATAAATAGATAAATAATCCATCAATCAATCAACCAATCAAATGCATACATCCCTTTCATATATATTTTTTTGTATTTTATTGATTACTTAACATAAATTTGATTGGTCATGTGAACAACTCATTTTCTGATTGGTGTTTCTTCAATTTTATTTTATTTTTGTATTTTTTTGGAGGGTTATTTAAATACTATTCATTGAATTAAACATATGATATTAATTATTTCAATGTTCAAAGTGGATTATACATGAATATTGAATATGTATAAAATTTATCCATGGTTAATATTAATAAGTGCTGCATTATGTGTTATCTTTTTAGGTGGTAAACGTAGAGCATTTGGTATATTTATAGCAAAATTACATTCAGAATTTAATGATATAACATTAACTGAATTAAATTGGATTGGTGATTCATATGCAGCATTAGGTTATTTAACTACCACTTTAACAACATCATTTATTCTATTCATAAATAGAAAATATGGTCTTACACAATTTATTGGTTCTATATTTATATTATTAGCATGTATAACAAGTTCATTTGTTCCAAATCCACATTGGTTATTTTTAACTCATACTATATTCCATGGTATTGGTTCATCATTTATATTAAGTACATCTGGTTTAATTGTTAATGAATATTTTGATAAAAATCATCATTATCATATTTTAGCAACAACATTAGTATCTGGTGGTTCAGTTGCATCAATATTATTTGTTGAATTTTATGCTTTATTAATTGATCAATATGGTTGGAGATTAGCATTTATTATACTTGGTATTATATATTTTATTATATTATTTATAAGTTCATTAATATTTCGTAAAGATATCACCAAATCGAATTCATATCATCATCACCACCATCATCCTAATCATGATCCTAATCATGATCGCGATCATCATCATCAATCTATGAATCCATGGAATTTATGTCAATTATCATGGCAACATAAATTATTACTTTTATTATGGACAATTGATAGAATTATAACAAGTATTGTTACATATGGTATGTTATTAAATTTAACTGATTATGTATATCAACATGAAACCTTATTAACAAATAGTATCTTATTAACTAATTTATTTGCATCTGGTGAAGCTACTACTTATATTATTGGTACTATATTAACTGGTTTAACTAAAAATTTCTTAAAAAATCGTTTAAAATATATTCTTATTCTATCTAGTATTGGTATGTCATTCGGATTGATTCTATGGGAATATTATACATATCATCATTTAATTAGTTCTATTTTATCTTATTTATGTGGTTTTTGTTTAGGACCATCTATAACATTTTTATATCCAATTAGTGAAGAAATGACATTATTACCGGGTTATATTGCATATCCTATATCATTAAGTGGTATGGGTATTGGTATGTTATTATCACCTATATTATCTGCTTTGATAGCACAAACATTTAAATATCGTTGGTTTTTTTTAGTACAAGGAATGATTGTTATCATTAAATGTATTTGTTTATTATGTTCATGGAAATTATTAAATAATTTAATGAAATTAATGAATAAACAACAAATGATAATAATAAATAAGAATGATAATGAAGAAGAGAAAAGAGAACAACGAGAAGAACAAAAAGAAAAACAGGAGGAAGAAGGTCATGAGGATGACGACGATGACGGCGACGATGATGATCATTCGTTTACATCTCATAGTGAAACACATTGTTTAATAAGTCCAATGACACAAAAACGATCTCATTCAAAAAGGATTTAATTTTTCTTCTTTTTTTTCCTTCTTATATTGATTTGTTTTGTCTTATTTTATTTCTTTTCTTCTTTTTTTTCTTTAAATTTTGTTATTGTTATGGTTGGTAATTTGATATCTTGATGAAATAGACTACTTATTATGATTAGTTGTATTGTATATGTGATATAGAGTTTTTGTTGAATAAGATTTATCATACAAGTAATAGAGTGTTCATTTGGATAATATATTCATAATTCTAAGACATTGATATAAACGATTTTTTTTACTAAAGATGAATAGTAGCTAGCAGTGGAATGCAGTTTGACATGCGATTCGTTAGCTGGATGTACCTGTATCTCAGAGTTAATGTTCACTCCGGGACTCGAACCCAGTACCATTCGCTTCAAACGCCATCACGCTGTCCACTCGGTCACTGAGTCCTGATAGCCACTTGCTTGTGCAATGGGGTGACGTTTAAATGCATTTAGTACTTTTTGTTTGAATCTTCCCATTGACGCTCAGGGCTGCAAGTGGCTATTAGGACTCAGTAGCTGAGTGGACAACGCAATGGCTTTTGAAGTGAAAGGTAATGGGTTCGAGTCACAGAGTGACCATCAACTCTGAGATGCAGGTACATCCGGCTGACGAGTTCCAAACAGAACGAAACGCGCGTCCTGGATTCCACTACTAGCCACTATCTATCTTTGCTTACAGTGCTTGTGAAATAAGGCAATATCGATGCAATACACACAGTATGCTCATATGCCAATAAGAGACTGACCAGCTGCAATTCTAAACATCAATGGGAAGATTCAAAGAAACAGTACTAAGTGGATGTTTTTAGTGTTTAGTTTCGTTAAGCTCTAAAGAGAAAACTGATAGATTGAAAGATTGTGATGTTATATACTCATTAAGTTTCAAATATTTGCTGTTAAAGTGTGATAGTTTTACAGTAGAAAGATTTAGAACTGGAAATGTGATTAGAATGAAATCTTATAAAAATATAACCATGCTAATGTTTAAACATACATCGTGGTATTGTGGTGTGGTCTACTTATATCCACATCATATTTTTGGTTAGAAATTCCAAAGATAGTAGTTAATAGTGGAATGAAATGTTTACATACTATCTTCTTTAGGAATGTAAAAAGTACTATAGAAAGATCTCGATTAGCTTTTAATCTTAGTCATGTCTATAAACGTCTCAATGGACTGAACTTCACCATTTCTAGAACATAAATCAAGGAGTCGTGATGCTCTGACAGTTGCCGGTCCCATTCAGTATTTATTTGATTCTTCCATACTATATCATAAACTGACTAAGTCTATAACTAGTTTAAGCTATAAGAAATAATGTACGATTTGTAAGTCTTTGGGATAACATTTGTAAATCATGTCCAAGCTATCGAAATCGTTATACCCCTTATAACAATACAGAAGTCCAACTAAAGTGCTCATAAGCGTTAAAGTCTAATTATTATCAGCAATCAATAATAAACACTAATATAATCTATAATTATTTCATTTATATTCAATAATAATAGTAAACTGAAATAATTCAATGTGTTTTACTCAATATATCACACATATAAGTTACTGTTTACCGTTTATGCTTGTGAGCAATCCACAATAAACCAGCGAAAGGAGGTTCAACTTTCTCTCTAACAAGTAGTCATTATCATATAACATTAATTACAATGTTTTTCTGGTTTCATTTAACGAATAGTTTTCATTAAACCTGTAATTAGTCAATCTATGAACTAATCATTCTGCTACATTAATGTTGACTGTGAGATGATGGAGAAGATTTGTAGCTCAGGTTGTATCTCCTATAGGAGAATCACATGTGGAGAAATTCAAACACTTCACTTCTACCCGAATTTTGTGCTGATGATGTCGTTCAGAAGAATGATGAAAGCTCCATGACCAAACCATCCAGCTCAGAGAACAAACCTACATCAAAATGTTGACTATTTATTGTTTAATAATGGATTAAAAAATTCTCGTTTTCAAAAATGTATTCAATTGCATTTTTTAATATATTACAATGAAAAGTTATCTAATTGAAAATTTCCATTTGATTTCTGATCAAATTCTTAACACACATATATTCTAGGTGAAATAGTTGTGACACCGATATGCATCCCTTGTATACATGAGATCGACCTGATACTTGAGTGAGATGGCAAGGAATGAATCGAACCAATTACTTACTTACGCCTGTTACCCCTCGTAGAGGAGCATAGGCCGCACACCAGTATTCTCCATCCAACTCTGTCCTGAGCCTTCCTTTCCAGTTCTTTCCAGTTGTTATTCATTCTTTTCATATCTGCTTCTATTTCGCGGCGTAGTATGTTCTTTGGCCTTCCTCTTTTCCGCTTCCCTCCACCATTCCAAGTTATGGCTTGCCTCGTGATGCACATTGGTGATTTCCTTAATGTATGTCCTATCCACTTCCAACATCTTTTCCTAATTTCCTCTTCAGATGGAAGCTGGTTTGTCTTCTCCCATAAAACGCTGTTGGTGATAGTATCTGGCCAATGGATGTTGAGTATTTTGTGTAGACAACTGTTTATAAATACTTGTACCTTCTTGACGATGGCTGTAGTAGTTCTCCACATTTCAGCTCCGTACAGTAGGACTGTCTTGACGTTCGTATTAAAGATTCTGACCTTGAAATTGGTTGAGAGTTGTTTTGAGTTCCATATGTTCTTCAATTGTAAAAATGCTGCCCTTGCTTTGCCAATCCTCGTCTTTACATCTGCATCCGATCCTCCTTGTTTATCAACGATGCTCCCCAGGTACTTAAATGTTTCCACATCTCCCAGAGTTTCGACATCAAGTGTGATTGGCTTGGCGTTCTCCGTGTAGTATTTGAGAATGCTGCTATTTCCTTTGTGTATGTTGAGGCTTATTGATGCAGAGGCTGCTGCTACATTAGTTGTCTTCGTCTGTATATGTTCGTGTATATGGGATAAAAGGGCTAGGTTGTCTGCGAAGTCCAAATAGTCTAATTGATACTGACATGTCCATTGTATTCCGTGCTTCCCCTCCGATGTCGGGGTCTTCATAACCCAGTCATTCGCCAGAAGAAAGAAAAAGGATGAGAGTATGAAGCCTTGTCTGTCACTGATACTCACTTGGAATGCGTCTGTCAAGTGTACTCCATGCACGACTTTGTAGTGTAGTCCGTCATATGAATTCCGTGTGATGTTGACGATTTTTTTAGTTACATCGTAGTGTGGAAGGAGTTTCCATAATGTTCTCCTGACCACACTGTCAAATGCCTTCTCATAGTCAATGAAGTTGATGTATAGTGACGAGTTCCACTCAACTGATTGTTCAACGATGATCCGTAGTGTCGCAATTCGGTCTGCGCACGATTGATCCCTACGGAATCCAGCCTATTGATCTCGAAGTTGGGTGTCTACTGAATCTTTCATCCAGTTCAGCAACACTGTTGAAAACTTTTCCTGTTACTGACAACAAAGAGATGCCTCTGTAATTCTCACAATCGCTCAGATCTTCTTTCTTTGGTATCTTGACGAGGTATCCTTCTTTCCAGTTCGTTGGCACCAGTTCAGACAGAATTCATAACCGATAGCTGTGTTTGGAATAATGTGATCTATCAATATCGAAGTTTAATCGAAAACCTAAACTATAGAATGACTGCTACATAGTTTAAAACAACGTTGTCGTTGATGAGTCTAGAGACTCTGAGTTCAATTACTTTGGGGATTGTGGATACCTATACAATATGCACCAATCAAATTACACTTGACGGAGAAGCTTTGGAAGATGTGGAAACCTTTACATATCTGGTCAGCATCATTGATGAACACGGTGGATGGGATGCACACGTGAGGGCGCGGATCGGCAAAGCAAGAGCAGCATACCTACAACTGAAAAACATCTGGAACTCAAAACAATTGTCAACCAACACCAAGATTAGAATTTTCAATACAAATGTCAAGACAGTTCTACTGTATGGGGCGGAGACGTGGAGAACTACTAAAGCCATCATCCAGAAGATACAAGTGTTTATTAATAGTTGTCTACGCAAGATACTTCCTATCCACTGGCCAGACATTATCAGCAACATTCTACTGTGGGAGACAACAAACCAGATCCCAGTGGACGAAGAAATCAGGAAGAAGCGCTGGAAGTGGATTGGGCACACCTTGAGGAAATCACCTAATTGCGTCACAAGACAAACCCTCACATGGAATCCTGAAGGTCAAAGGAGAAGAGGAAGACCAAAGAACACATTATGCCGAGAAATAGAGACAGACATGAGAAGAATGAACAAAAATGAATAGAACTAGAAAAGAAGGCTCAGGACAGAGTGGGTTGGAGAAAGCTGGTCGGCGGCCTATACTCCATTGGGAGTAACAGGCGTAAGTAAGTAAGTAAGTTGTGGATACCAATTACTATGAACCCTAAAACCAGGACGAAACGGCTCTTTATAGCTTATTCATTTTCAGTAGTGTTTTTTTGGTACCATAAATCTGTATTGTAAATAATTAGCTAGTCAATTCCTCTAATGTAACACTTAATAAAAGTGTATATGTCTAAAACTAGTTCAGCATTATAGGATCTTAAATTCATGGCATTCAATCTCTATGTTAATCTTTAGATCAACTGTAAACTAATCAAAAAGGGATTAGAAATAGAAGGAAACTGTCCAAATGACAAATTAGACAGTATTATCATTCACTGATTGTCAGGAATATAAAAAAAGATCTAATAGATCCCTACCTGTTAGTACTTCTGTAATTGTTATACAAAAAAATAAATCAATGATCAATCAGATCTCTCAATGCTATTCTCGATTGATAAGTATTGATATACTATTGTATAACTAACATATAGGTAAACTGTAAAATGACAGTAGGGGTGAACTGAGTGATCAAAATTTTTGATGTTTGAGGTTTTGGACATAAGTGTATAACTCTTATTCATTATAGATACTAACCTGTTGGGGATGTCGAATCCCCAGAACTTACTCGGTAAATGGCTTAATTTTGTAATTTTATTTTGAAAATTTGAATTTCTTTGTTTTCGCGCCAAAAGTGCTTTTTTCACCTTCAGGTCGTATTTCCCACTTGTAAAATATCTTAAACGCTATTGGTCCGCCGTATCTTTGAGTGTGCTATTTTGTAATACTGCCCAAGGACAATTTATTGTTGTATATATATATACGCCTAATTTTTCCTCTTTTTGATTGTTGTGCTTCTGGCTGCTACGGAATATATTTTCCCCACTTCCAACTTGGACTTCTTACTCTAGTTAGCTGGGTCTGGGACGCGTCAGAATAGTTAGCTTATCGGTCTCTGGTCACAAGTCTTTATTCCATTCTCTACTAGTGAATTCGAAACGCTTCAGGCATAACATAACCTACTTGATGTGTATTTCACTACTTATTCCAACTTTTCTATAGTATTGAGGTAAGGGATTTTTATTCAAACGTCAAGAGGAATCGTAAACTATAACAAAAGTCCTCAACCAGTTGTCACTGATTTTCAATAATTCTTTAACTTATGTCAGTCCATTGTATTATAAGTTAGTTTAAACATTGGTCAACATGTACAAATCACCTAATTTGACAAAAATTATATACTCACCAATAATCGATGTGTTTAAGTTAGTTTATTATTGTTGTCATGAGAGGTTGTAACTGGTGAAGTCCTCTCTCATGTGTGCTGTAATGAAGTTGACAAGTGAATGAAATGTGGACTGATGGATTATAATTGATTGTCCTAAAGGTAGTATATTTATTGCGAAACCTGTTAGTATTGAATGTAAACTATTAGATGTTTCTTGTGACATTTGAATCAGCGTCACCCAGGTTAACATCTGAGATGTTACCATTAAGCTATTCACATTGGGAATGACATGATGTAGGAGATCATTTCACAACATTGGTCATCATCCGATGAATAATCAGTCGTGAAAGTACTGGAATAAAATCACTGTCCAATAGTTCTTAAGTGAGAAATGTTGTTGGGCTGATATCAGTTCGTTATGAAAACAGAATGAGGATGAGATATGGTACTCATTTTGCAATGAAGCTGTAATCACTATTATCCATTTTTATCTATTATCGTTATTACTACTATTACTACTTAAGTAGTAAACAGTACAGTATTTAAAAATACCTATGTAAAATAATCATTACTAATGGAAAATGGAAAAACCAAATATTTGTATTTTACGTGTTACCATCAGTTGACTGACATAAATTAATGTACATTAAATTCACAAGCATGGTAAGCGAAGATGGATAGTGGCTAGCAGTGGAATCTAGGACGGATATATCGAGGCAATACACACAGTGTGCAAATATGCCAATTGGAGACTGACCAGTTGCAGTCCTAACACATCAATGGGAAGATTCAAACAAAACAATACTAAATGAATTTACACTTCACCCCATTGCACAAGCAAGTGGCTATCAGGACTCAGTGGCCGAGTGCATAACGTGATGGCGCTTGAAGTGAAAAGTACTGGGTTCGAGTCCCTCGCAGAGTGAACATCAACTGTGATATGCAGGTACATCCAGTTGACGAGTCCCAAATGGGACGAAACGCGCGTCCTGGATTCCACTGTTAGCCATTATCCATCTTTGCTTAAATGAATGTTGCTTTATTTCTTTCTATTCATGTTTGAACAGAATTATAAATTGATATAGTTCAGTGACGTGATGGAGTGCAAACTTGTGTAGTAATCTGTGCATCATATTTTTGGTTAGAATGTTCAAGGATAGTGGTTAATAGTGGAATGAAATGTTCACCTTCTATCTCATTTAGGCTTTCTTAGTTAGAAGATGCACCTGTATTCTGGTGTTGGTGTTTTCATTAGGCACCGATCCAAGTACCTAATTGTTCAGACGCAAATGCGTTATCTACTAGTAATAGTAAAATCAACTTATTATCAGAAGGAGGTTTTGTGGAGATTTTAGTAATTTTATATTTCATTTCACGAGTCAATTGGAGCTGGACCATCATGGAAAACTTGGGAACACATCCACGATCCTGCCCTCAGGATCCGAATCCAGGACCTATCGGTCTCGCACGCGACCAATTAACTTCTAAACCACTGAGCCGTCACCCGATAGTGTTAATGTCTAGCTTCAACCAATCCACGAACAGTAAACGGTGGCGCGATTTCGTGGGTTGGTTGAAGTTAGACATTGACATCGTCGCATGCCAGCTTAATGGTTTGAGGTTAAGCGCTCGAGCGCGAGATCTATATGTCCTGGGTTTGGATCCCGCAGATATGGTCGTGAATGGGCACTATTGAGGTGTCCCGTACTAGGAAGAGACGACCATCTAGTACTTCCAAGTTTTCTATGGTGGTCTAGCTTCAATCGATTCATGAATCCAACTACAAAATATCAACCTGTTGAACAAATATGTTATATTATTATTATTATTATTATTATTATTATTAGTAGTAGTAGTAGTAGTAGTAGTAGTGATATTAGTTTACGTCTTCTCGTTTATTGTAATCAAACTGATATAACTGATAAGTTTCAAAAAGGAGAAAGTATATGCCTTGAGATTCACTGTTTCCCGTTATCCAATAGTTTTACTGAAATCGTAATTAGGGGGATCCAATCATCATATACAGATGTTGATAGATCATTACACCGAAGAGAACTTCCAAGATTATATTTCTATAGTAAAATATGGTGAAATGTTTACATAAGAACTAAATATGCAATAGCAGTAAGTCATAAGCAAAGTAGAATATAACGCATATGTGTCCCAATCCATATTGTTACATTTCATCGGCAAACAGAGATGAAATTTGCAAATGATAATAATAATAATAATAATAATACAAAGATTTGTGAATAAAGATGAGAGAGACAATTACATTTGACGACGAAACGTCGTAAGTACAATAGTCAAATTAGGTCATTCACTAGGTAAGATTACTATTGATTAATTGGCCTTGAGGTTGGCCAAGGAAGGAGGAGTGGTTGGAGATATTTCTTTTGTACATATAGCTCCTGTTTCTTCATCCAGATGGCTACTGCTTCAGCTGTTTGAAGGACTTTAAGCCTAGTGTGCGGCATATGGTCTTCTACGAGGTGTGACAGACGTAAGTAAATCAGCTGTTTATAATTATCACTTTGATTGCTTAGACTATTTTAATTGACCTATATCGATTTTCATATAAAATGCATTGACAATCGTATTTGTGACCAGATTGTTCAAAGCAGGTTCATCACATCTTTCAGATCAACTTCGTCTATTCATTATTTTATCAATAATTAAAAACATGGACCATTGGCTTTACATTTCAGAAAAATCATTACTGAAATACCATCATTCATTGAGTTAGTAGACTGCACTTATCATCTCTTCTCAAAAATATATCGGAAAGTTGATCAATTATCAAAGAACATCATTTCAGGGGAATTTCTAGATCTTTTTGAACGTCCATCGTTAAACTTTTTTATTTCTGTGATGCAATATATATTCTCCAATAGTTATGGTCATTTCATGATGTTTATATTACTTGCTTTTAAACAAAAAACTCTACAATCTTCCAATGCTGTTTATATTTCACTTCAAACATGGCTAAATTTCACCAACCATTTCTTCGTATTTGAATTTCGAAGATCAATTTCAATGTGGCCCCCAAATGCCCTGGTACGCCGAGAGTGGGGAGAGTCCGCTCTTCCTCTCGAAATGCTCTCACACGGCCACGCGAATATATAGCCTTAACCAGAGAAGTCCTACTCACTGCCTTCTCGTGGCGGGGGTGTTGTTCATGAAATTGAGAAGACGAAAAGCGAACGTCCGGTGCTTTAAACGGGTTGGTGGTCATGGAGGGTCCACTTAGGGGAGTTGGAAAACCACCATTCCAAACCAATGGTGCACATGGGCTCCAGCATCCTGAAGAAACGAATGGCGTATGAACCAATCGTTGGTCATCGGCTACCATGGGAATGCATCTCCTCAAGATGCTCCACTGCCTTGTGGACTAGACCTTGAGGTCAAAGGCTCGGGGTGTGGCCCCCTAAGAAAACCACCTGCTTCAGTCTGGGCACCTGGGCAGTATCACAGCCCTCACACAAATCAAATGAGATTTGTGTGGCGCATATATATCTGGTGCTTCCTTGTACCAATATTTATGTGTTTAAATAAATCAATAAACAAATAAGATATTGTTTACATCAATTCTATGTTAATGTATATGATAATCCATACCTTAGCGACAAATATTTCCTAGGTCTTTTACACTACTTTACAACATTAAGTAGTATAACTTGCAAATCAGACAAATTATCTAAATTCATTTTTATATTGGTTGTTTGAATGTTCCCATAAACGTTTAGGATCACAATTGATCAGTCTTCCAATGGCATATGTGCATCCTGTGCGGATCACCTCGACATTGCCTTAAATTACAAGCGTTATAAGCAGAGATAGATAGTGGCTTGTAGTGGGAACCAGGACGAGAGTTTCATCTTATTCAGAAGTCGTCAGCATGGATATACATTCTTCCCTGAGTTGATGCTCACTCCGATGGGGACATTCAAACAACCAATAAAAAATGAATCAAAAACTTCACCTGATCGCATAGATAATTGTTTATAATTAGCTGTATAGTTTCGATGACGGTTGTAGTAGTTCTCGAAGATTCAGCTCCATATATTAGAACTTTCTTGACGTTCGTATTGAAGATTGTAACCTTGATATTGGTTGAAAGTTGTTTTTAGTTCCATATGTTGTTCAACTATAAGAATGCCGCCCTTACTTTTCTATTACATACGTTTAAGTCTGCATCGGATTGTTCTTGTTCATCGATGATGCTGTACAGGTAGGTATGTGAAGGTTTCCACATCTTTCAGAACTTCTCCATCAAGTGAGATGGGGCTGGTGTTCCCAAGTTGTATTTGAAGACCTTGGCTTTTCCCTTCTGTATGTTGAGGCCTACTAATGCAGAGGCTGCTTCTACATTGGTTTTCTTCATCTGCTTTGTTTGTATGTATGAGATAGAAGAGCCAGCTCATCTGCAAAGTCCAAATCATCTAGTTGCAACCAACAGATTCATTGAATACGTACATACCCTCTAATGTCGGGTCTTCATAACCCAGTCATCTACCAGAAGAAAGAGAAAGGGTGAGAGTATGAAACCTTGTCTGATACCGATACTCACTTGGAATGTGTTTGTCATCTGTCCTCTATGCACGACTTTACACTGTAGTCCGTCGTATGAGTTTCCGGTGGTGTTGACGATTTCTTCAGTTACACAATAGTGTCGACGAAGTTTCCATAATGTTTTCCTATCCACACTCGAACACCTCATGTATAGTGATAAATCCCATCCAGTTGAATGCTCAACAACGATCCTTAATGTTGCTATTTGGTCTGTAGTTTGGGTTGGTATGTTAAGCTCATATACCTTATTCTAGATTCTGGACAAGCCAACTCACCTATCCTTCAGAGTCATGTTTTCACCTTGTTAATTATTCACTTATTAACCCTGACCATTTTTATATGAGCGTAGGTGTGTGTACACTTTCGTATCCTATTTATCACATGTCTGTCATTTATTTTTATCTGACTATAAATATTGATTAACGCTTGATTAAAGTGAGTTGGCTTACCCGCCATCTCCAATGAGTGTAATTTTTGTTTCGCTCGCTGATACTTGCTCATGTGCTAATAACTTTCTGGCCTGCGTCATTTGTCAATAAAACTGTAGCTATCTCTTCTCTTTACCTTCTGATTTTATGCACCGTTAAGATTTGTATTATAACGGTTATCAGGGTGAACGATTAGCGAAGCATGGCACTACAGGTCTGTGCACGACTGATCCTTATGGAATCCAACTTGTTGATCTCGAATTTGGGTGTCCACTGAAAAATTCAAATAAGCAGTACAAATGATTCATCTATTAGATAGTTTTTTTCTCCTGAACTATTCCTAATCCTTCTATTCTTTATTGTTATGATAAGTTTTATGAAAACAACTAACAAGAAGTAATCTTTCTTCTGATTGGTCACTCTGAAAATTGTTCAATTGCAACAGGCTTTCGTAGTCTTTTCCAGAATTACAATGATATAAATAATAGGTGACAACCAACTAACCTATCTTTTCTTCAATTCATCATTGGCGTCAGTTATCAAACTTAATTCAACTTTAGAATTTTCAGGTCACTGCTAAACCTCAGTTGAATAACTTCAAATTACCATAAAAATCAAGACAAAACATAGTTTTGCATTAAAATCACAAGATCTTTAAAGTTAGGCATTGACATCGCTGGATGCGGCTCAGTGGTCTAGGGGTTAAGCGTTTGCACACGAGACCGATAGGTCCTGGGTTCGGGTCCCCTTAGTGGGATCGTGGACACGCATTGCTGAATGGTTCCATAGTAGGATTTTATTGATTTATTTATTTAAACACATATATATTGGTACAGAAGGGCACCAGATACAATATGCGCCACACAAAATAATGAAAATAGGAAGAGAAAGGATGAAAAGATAAGGGGGACTGAAATGTACAACCAGAAGACTCTTTCAGTTAAGAAAGTTAGAACCACTCTTTATGAAGAAAGTAAAAGAAGGTTACTGCAGGATTGCCACTGAATTCTATTCTGAGCCATATCTGATAACGTCTCTAGCCACTGTGTTGCACCATCTCTCGGACCCCAGCCAGGGAGTCGTGAAGGACCAACAGAAGCTAGCCCTTTGCAGCTTTCTTTCGTGCCACGATACCATGTCATACACTGACCTCCTCTCCGCTTTTTCCAACCAGTCCCAGAGTCGGCAAATAATGCACGGCGTGGAAGTCTCTGGGACGACATTCGTAAAACATGTCCAAGCCACCGAAGTCGGTGTTTCAAGATGGTGACACCAATTGAATTATTGTCTCTGCGCCCGAACACACGATGCCGAACCTCTGCATTACTAACATGGTGTTGCCACTGGATGTCAGCAATCCTTCGGAGACAACGATGATCGAACACAGAGAGTCGTCTAACATCCTCAACTCGGAGAGGCCAGGTTTCACAAGCATAGAGCAAAACTGCTCTCACCGATACGTTGTAGATCCGACCTTTTACAGCCAGACTAACATCACGAAGGCGCCAAGAAGGCCCAGATTGGCATAAACCGCTCTGGCTTTCATTATACGTGCATCAATCTCATCACTCACGCCACCACCACCACTTATGTAGCTACCTAGATACACGAACTTCTCAATTACTTCAATCTGCTCACCATCCAGGGTGAGTACAGGATTAGAATCCTGCCAGTCTTGTAGGAGTACTTTGCACTTGGAGGGTACAAAGCCAATACCGTGCTTGCGGACACTGATTGCCAACTGATTAAGTGCGGATTGCATGCTTGGGCATTATCGCACAGTAAGACTATATCATCCGCATACTCGAGGTCGAGAAGTCTTTCTCCAGGCAGGAGATCCACACCTCCATTACTTATATTCATCAGAGCTGTTTCCAGAATGTCACCGATGGCAAAGTTGAAGAGGAATGGTGAGATTGGGCAACCCTGCCCAACCCCTCTGCTTGAATGGAACAAGGGAGAAATGAAATGAAATGACGCATTCCACTGGCTACACTACTCCATAGTAGGAAGATATGGCCGTCCAGTGCTTCCAGGTTTTTCATGGTGGTCTAGCTTTAATTGACTCATGAATTCAACTATTAAATTAAACTAATTTTTAACATCTGCTTGTTAGTTAAGATTAACAGAAATACTGTTTCTATTCACATAGTATAAGCATTTGACATATAACCATTATTAATCCGTCCTTTTTATTATCCTTAATCTGATCAAATATAAGTGACTGAACAACTCAATAAAGTTTTTGTTATAACTTGTGGTCGAGAGGGGGCCCTGTTAATGTATAACATAACGATGCCACCAATTACAGAGCAGCGAATTATCGATTGGAACAGTGACATACGGAAAACCGTACGAGCAGTCTAGAGTACTTATCGATTCTGCTTTCTGCCTAGCCCAGACAATTAAGTCCAAAACACCAATAACCGCCTATGCAATATGAATCATTATTCTCAAATATACTGGGTTTATATACCAATCAAACCGACAACATCGTATCATAAAGTAGAAAACAACATTTGTATAAGATTTGACCAAATGTGGCTGTGAATAGGGGGAACAGTAATCAATAGACTTGGGCATAACTCAAGAATGGTAAATCATATAATAATAGTCTATAGGTCAAAATGAAGCTTATAATTAGGAGGACACGAATATGAACACATTACTTATTAACGGTTATACGATAAAATATATGTATGCATAGTATTAGTTCATAGATAGATCCCATAGTTACCATTCATTATCCTTATCAAAATATAACAGTTTCTTTTTCAACCAATAACCTACAAAATGACCTTGGATATCTATATTGATTAATTCTATTTATTGTCTTTTATTCAGTTAAACAAATAATAAATAATCAATGTTAAAATAACAAATGAAAAACGCCTAGTTTTAAGCAGTAGCCTAGTTACTATTTTTAACTTGACTAATTATTCTATAAATAGCAACCAATAAAAATAAGGAGAATGTTTTTTTTCAAGCGTATATCACAGTTAAAAATTAGGTTAATTTGACAAATAATTTGAAGAAATTTTAGATGAATAACTGAGATAACAAATAGATGTGTACTACTGATATCGACAGATATAAGTAGTATGTATTATCTATTAATCGAAAGTGAAATGTGTGGTGGTAGAAGGTTAAGATGATCAAAGAAAAGAGTGAGAACAGAGAGTGTGATTGATGTAGAGACGAAGAAACAATCAAAACTGAGACAATTGATTGACATTTTACAAATGAAGTATCTACTGTATGATAAGCAAAGATGGATAGTGGCTAGCAATGAAATCCAGGACGCGCGTTTCGTCCTATTTGGGACTAGTCAGCCGGATGTACCTGCATATCACAGTTGATTTTGACCCTAGAACTCGAACCCACTAACTTTTGCTTCAAATGCCATCACGTTATCCACTCAGCTACACTGAGTCCTGATAGCCACTTGCTTATGCAATGGGGTGAAGTTTAAATTCACTTAGTATTCTTTGTTTGTATCTTCCAATTGATGTTTTAAGACTGCAACTGGTCAGTCTCTTATTGGCCATATGTGCATACTGTGTGGATTGCCTCAATATTGCCTTAATTCAAAAGCATTCTAAGCAAAGATGGATAGTGGATAGCAGTGGAATCCAGTTTGACGCGCGTTTCATCCTAAACATCAATTGGAAGATACAAACAAACAATACTAAGTGAATTTATTTACTGTATGGTTCTTACATTTTTTGTTCAAATACATTTAATTGTTCCCATTGGTGTTCTCGTTTATTACAAGATTACCAAACGAATTAGGATTAATATTAAACAACTGTCTATTTTACTTATCAAGGTGTGATATTAAGCGTTAAGCAAGTCTCGTTATTACATTGAACGTTGAGTAAGTTATTTTATGAAGATTCTAAGTTTGTATCTGTTCTCAATAACTTAACCAACCAAAAAAGTATTCTAAATAATCGGACTGATAATGAATAAAGTTGAGTACTTTATACTGATGGAATGAAGTTTAACAGGTTGATAAAATCAGTGATCTGATTTGGCTACTAATCCACTTGATTAACCCGATTATATAGGAGATACAGAAGAAGAAGAAGACATAGATGACAGGAGATTGTATTTACTGAATAAGTCGATCATAAGAAACATGGGACCTCGCACATATGTGGATCGGTCGCAATGCCATATCAGTATGATGAAATTAAATTATCAAAATGAATGTCAGAGTAGTAGAAGTAGTAACTATATATAAGGTAGTAAAAACTCGTTATTCATAGACAATATGATTCGACAAAGAATGAATCCTCCTGATAAAAAGTTTAAGATAATTTTAGACGCAAAAGAAAGACTGAATACTTGATTGAGGACGAATCTGCAACCATTGATAGAGGTTATTTTACGTACCCCAACGTTCTAGTCAACACTTTTCAATCTATTAGTCAGTGATTACACAAAATGTTATCAACTTTTGGTTTGACCCACCTTGACTTTATTTCAACCAAGTCCTATATCAGACAGTCTCACGCTTTGAGTTAGGTGGTAATTTGGTATGATTAATTTATGTTCTTACCAACTCAGTCTATGGAGATTGACAGTTTCGTCAAACTATATGTACCCAAATATACTAGACACTCAATATAGCTCTTCATACTTATGTTACTCACTTACAATCCAATCTTGGCACAACTTAGATTAAATTTAAATATAACAGATGATTATTTTAAGCTAAAGCACACGCATACAAATGTTGTGCATAACAGTATAATTGTTGAATTACATTCAGAAATTGTTTATTAACTCAACTACTTAATGTGTTGAACGACTAGACTAGAGTTTCGAAAGTATTTGTCTTGAATGAATTGATTGAGTAAAATGTTTCATTTCTTATAGATGTATATATTGATATTTTGAGTTCATCACATAACGTCAACATTAGTCCAAACGTTTAACTCATGACAGAACATAAGTGATGAAGACTGAAATGAAATAATAATTAGAATAGTAAGCAAAGATGGATAGTGGTTAGCAGTGGAATCCAGTTTGACGAGCGTTTCATCTTATTTGGGACTCGTCAACTGGATGTACCTGCATCTCAGAGTTGATGTTCACTCTGGGACTCGAATCCAGTAACTTTCGCTTCAAACGCCATCACGTTATCCTCTCGGTCACTGAGTCCTGATAGCCACTTGCTTGTGCAATGGGGTGAAGTTTGAATTCACTTAGTACTGTTTGTTTGAATCATCCCATTGATGCTTAGGACTGCAAGTTGCTATCAAGAATCAGTAGCTGAATGTTTAGCGGATGTTATTTGTTCTGTTCTTCGTAAGTTATTCTTATTTTATTACGGAACTCTAACTCAATCTTTTCCCACCTATGTTATAGTTATGTCATTATTATAGTTTATTAATTATGTTGATATATGGTCAAGATCTTACTGCATATAATTGTATTAGTTTTGGGTCATGATTAAATTGAGTTCATAACAGAAGCTGGCTTCTGATTTCATTTTGGACACAAGGCAAGGAATAAAGAAAGACTTGCGGATAGCGTATCAAAAAGATTTCAACTTGCGTTGGCTCGAGGTTAACTGTGCAGGTCAGACGAGTTATTGTTCATATAGATGACACTAGGTTATGGAAGAAGTAGAAGATGCAGAGTAGAAAAAATTGTGATTAAAATTTAGATTGCTGACTTTAACACGTGAAATCGACCAAAGTACTTAAGCAATTACAGGTACTTTGATGATCCTGAAGTTATAGGTTTACTATCCTATAAGAGCTTTTCCTGATTCTTTTGAAAACATAACTCCAACTCCTTGTGTGTGAGGCATTCTCATCTTCATGGACAAAATTAAATAACAGCTCTCCTAAATTTAGTCTTTTTTATCGGAATGATGTTTAACCATTTTTATTGATTCGGAGCACAACCACGTTTTATCTTCTCACTTCCGCTGCTATTTTAATGCCCCTCCTGTTTTCAGGGGTTCTGGACATCCCCAGTTACTTATAATAATGTTTCCAGGTAAAGAGAAGTTGGATCAGTCTTGTTGATGGTAAGAATTTAGGCTCTCCTTATTAGATATCATAACTCTTCTAAACGAAAACCCTTGAACTCTCAGCGCAGAGTTCATATGATGAAAATGCTTTCTTCCTGTTGACGTTCTTAAATTAGGGTTTCTTTCTACAACATGAGGTTTCTATCCTCATGACCAACAGTCCTCCTTTATACAGAGTTGGGGAGACAGTAACCATATGGGGCTACAAACGGAAATAATATTTGTTTACACTAACTTAATTTTCATTATTCTCACCACTATACGCTACTAGATTTCAGTTAGGTTATAATATTACTTAGAAAGATAATGTATGTGTTATGTCTAAAGGTTCTGTCAACTATCACGTGACAAAATCGACGATCAGAACATCGATTTATGTGAACTTGTCCCTGTGCTAAACCAATGATATGCACGACCAGCCTTGAATCAACTCTGAGTCCTTATTGATCCTCTGTATAGTAGCTTCTAGCCTAACTCAGCCCAGTTCAATCCAGAACACTAATATCAGCCTCTAATGTATGAATCATATATTTAAGATACACTTTGTTTATACACAAGCAGACCAGGTCGCATCACACCATAGAATGAACAATAATAGCTATACAAGATCAGTTCAAAAGTGGTTGTGAATGTAGGATGTTGTAATTGATAACCTGGGAGTAAGTTAAGAATGTTAAGTTTTATAACAGTGGCCAACAAGTCACATGAAAGCTTATGATAAAAGGAATATTAATGTATGTTCATTCCAGTTACTGAATAATTATCCAATAAGAATATATGTAATAATAGTCCATAAATAATTCCCAGAAGTTAGTAGTCATTTATTCTTCGTTTGGGTATAACAGTGTGACTTTAAGATTGAAGATATTTCTGGTAATCATGTTGAGATTGGCAACAAATTCGGTCACTGTCCAATCGGAGCAATGAAATTATCTTCAAGGTTTCTGAAGAACATTGATTGATCAAATTAAATAGCTTCTGAAATCTTTTTTGAGTTTTTCTATCATTTGTGTTTTACTGTAATAATACGGTCAATACCAATCAGTTGATGAGATGTTGGATAGATTTTCTAGTCAACCGAAGTCTAGGTCATTTTCAGAAATACCCATCTTCTATTTATCCAATAATCATTACAAGTCAAAAGAAATTGTCTTATTCCTATCTGATCAAAGATAAGTCCGCTTCTTGAGGGTAATTCGGTTAATTTTTTATATAGGAAACTGATTTAAGTTTTACAATATAACGGTATACAGCCTATCTGATAGGAACGTTTCTTCGAAATGAATTTTGATCATTACCCATTTGTTTAACTGCCTTGAAACCTATCCAAAAGTATACACAAAAACTTGGATTTCATTATGGAATACTTCAAACATCTGGAGAACAATGAAATAATTAAATAATCATCCAATATACATTATACTCTTTAAAGATGATATGATATCAAAATAGCATAGAATATTGTATACCGGTTAATTAATTTACCTTGAAGTATTTCTATCTTTTATGCAGTATAAATGTGTCATTAATTATTTATACTTGAAAGCGTGAGTCAATGGAAGTAAGACCACCATAGGAAACCTGGAAGCATTGGACGGCTGTTTCGTCCTATTATGGGACTCCTCAGCAGTGCGCATCCACGATCCCGCCTCACGAGCGAGATTCGAACCCAGGACCTACCAGTCCCGCACCAGAGCACTTAACCGATAGACCACAGAGCCGGCATCCAACGGTGTTAATGTCTAACTTCAACCAATCCATGAAATTTGAGCAACCGTTCACCAATTGTCTTCAGTGAGTTGATATCTCACAACAGACGTGGTTTGAACTCCACTGGTCGTGGACGCGCACTGCTGAGGAGTTCCATAATGGGACGAAACGGCCGTCCAGTGCTTCCAGGTTTTCCATGGTGGTCTAGCTTCAATTGACTCACGCTTTCAACTATGAAAATACTAAATCTCCACTAAACCCCTTCTGATATTAATTCTTTAAACAAATTATAGGTTGTTTTTACAAGAAATATACTTTAAAACATCTCAATAAGAATGAGAATAGATGACTGAATAGCTTGATTTGATAATTTTTTAGAAGCTTGGCACTCAGGTCAATCAGCAATAAACAAGCACATTGAAATCAATCCAATTTATCAACCAATCAGGAAAACTATGCAGAAACATAAGAACATAAATCAAACTAATGAGAGATACAACCAAAATAAACAAGTAAACAATGATAGATCTAAGTTCCAAAACAACCAATCAATATCAAAGTGTACATGATAACCTGTGAACCACATGTAGAGAAATTCAAACACTTCACGTCTACCCAAAGTTTTGTGCTCATAATGTCGTCCAGAAGAACGATGAAAGCTCCACGACCAAACCATCCAGCTCAGAGAACAAAACCCCATCATAAATTGCAATTAATTGACCGATTACTAATTCATATAACAACCTGGAATAATAAGCAAAGATGGATAGTAGCTAACAAAGGAATCCAGTTTGACGTGCGTTTCATCCTATTTGAAACTCGTCAGCTGGACGTGCCTGCATCTCAGAGTTAATGTTCACTCTAGGACTCGAACCCAGTACCTTTCGCTTCAAACACCATCACGTTATCCACTCAGCTACTGAGTCCTCATAGCAATACGCTCAGTATGCACATATGCCAATTAGAGACTGACTAGTTGCAGTCCTAAACATCAATGTGAAGATTCAAACAAACAAAACTAAGTGAATTTAACCTGGAATAATATTCATTAAATCGGATTAACACTTGAATAGCACATTCGAATTCTTACCATCAATTTAATAAATAGCCTATCAATTATCTAGATTATATGTTTGTGTAAATTATACAATCATTCAAAATGTTCTATATATTCAACTCATATATTCATGTGAATAAGAGGCAGTACAATTTAGTACACAAACTAAGTTATATTTAAGAACTTTTGTTTAAATTAGAACGAATAGTTTCGTTGTATTTGGGCGCCGAGTTGATGTACGACATTAAATAGGAAAAATTAGTCAGTCAGTCACAATGTAGAACTTCGTACGTACGTACATCAGTTCAAGTTGCCATACCACATTAGCACAGAGATGAAGTTGTCGATTCAAATCCCATAGTGGTAGAAATAGTAAGAGTATAAGCAGTAAACCGAAAGATTAGGGTTTGAAGATATTATTGAAGGAGTATAATCCAGTGAAATAAATTTGGAAAGAGAAAATAGTAGAAACATGAAGAATTCAGAAGATTAGAATTTGATAGAACACAAAGAGTGTATGCACCTTCGCCATTGCAAACGATTTTGAGCAATGTCATTCAAGGTCTCTAACCATCGACTGCGAATCCCAACCAGGTAGTCTACACCTACCAACATGGCTCAGTTCACTTGTCACTGACTTCATAGATTTGTGCCACGTTTTGGTCTGGCCGCCCCTAGCTTTCTTTCAACCTACTCCTACACCATAAAGCATTGCACGTCGGGGCAGTCGGTTGTTGGGCATACATAACACATGTCCTAGCCATCTCAACTGATGAAGTTTCAATACTTTATCAATCAATTTGTCATCCTTACCTAGTACCCGTTTCCTAACAACTGTATTACTTACCCTGTGATCCCAGCATATACAAGCAATGCTTCGAAGACACTTATGATCGAATAATATATTTGTATAATCTCAGCGAAGAAGAATGAAAAAAAAACATGGTTGAATAAAGAGTTCTTTTTATTTGTTTTCCTTTAAAAACAATCAACAAATAAACAAAAAAAATCAATAAGTAATAAAACAACTTCTAAAATGTATTATTTCATTGGGGGTTTGTTTTATCAGAAGGGGAGGAGTGTAATTTGGTTTATTTCATCTTTCTTTAAGGATATATCTTTTATAATGAATTCAATATTTATGTTTATATATTTACATATGATCAATGTATACATAGATACTAATAAAATAAACAAATCAATATTCATACAAAAAAAACATAAACAATAATATGCTAAATGATTAAAATCATCATAGGGGTGATAACTTTTGAAGTTGACATAGTATATAAAAGATTAACATATAAATTTACCATACATCAAAGATTGTACTTACAATTATTAAAGAATTTCTATAAAAGATCTTTTTTCTTTAAAAAAAAAAACTGATAATAATCTAATAGGAAAAAACAAACCTCCTCCCCCCACAACCCTGACTATAGTCATATTTATATCTAAGTAACTATACAAATCAATATTTAACTAATCAATAATTCATTAGTGTCATTATCATAGGAATGTTCAATAATTGTATATTCTAATTTTAATTTTTTTAATTAAAGTATTAACAATGTATAGATACATGAATCTTTATTCAATATTACTTTAATATCTTTATTCATCTTCTAATTATTATGATTAAGGGTATAGATATGAAACATTTATCTAAACTTCCCAGATACTAAATCATCAATATACAATGAATAATCAATTCGATATAACAAACTAAGAATTTCGACAAAACAACAATCAATAAGAAAGAAGAACAACAACAACAACAAAAGAAGCACAATATGATAAAATTAGAATTTACTGTACACCTAATTGAATAGAATAACAATTTCAATTCATTATAAACAAGTTTCAATAGTGTAAAATAAAAAGAAGAAGAAGAAGACAAAGATTATCAGAACTATATGATGATGAGATATGAACGCAATACATTTTGAATCAATTTGATCATACATTACATATTTATTAAGAACTTTTATATCTGATGAATAAAAGGTCAACTAGACTGATAATGGGGGGGGTTGGAGGAGACAAGGATAATAATAATAATAATAATAATGTGAAAACAATTCGAGATCTAATCACTTTGGATAATAAACTAATATTACCAGGGTAGGTTTAAGGTGAGAACAAATTGTTTTTGAATACATAAAGGGGGTTTGAATTTTTGCATGGTTAAAGTTTCAATAAATGTTCTCAACAAGTATATATGTGATTCGATTATTCGAAATATATTGCACAAATATCTCATCACATAATTCTGATAAACTTTGTCTTCTTATTGTATGATCAAAATTTATCAAAAGGGACTAATTGTTTTAAATTCGTGAAAAGAAGACTCCATACATTATATACTTGTTAAGAACATTTATATATATATATATATAACAATAAAAGTTCAACTAGACTAGAAATGGGGTGGGGGAGAGGAGGATTAGATTGTTCATAATGTATTACGTTAATATCTCATCATCATATAGTTCTGATAATCTTCATCTTCGTCTTCATTTTATTTTACACTATCGTAATTTATCAAAAGGACTAATTACTTTAAATAAACAAGGTAACAAGAAAATAAATGAAATTATTAAAAACTTGGTACTCAATTATTAATTTTTTTTTCTCTTTTAATTATCCCTGAGATAAATCATAGTTTCCAAGTAGAAGATATCTCTAACATTTTTCTTTCATATCATAATTGTTCTAGGTAATGGAGCAGATGTAGATCGTATTGATTGTTTATCATTTTGATCATTATTCATTCTATGTTGATAAATATGATGTTGACGTTCTGATGCTCGACCACGTTTTAAAACATTATTATTATTATTATTATTTTCTTGTTCAATACAATGATTATGAATGATTGGATCTCGATAATTAGATCGATTTAATGGATTCATATATTCTTCATTATTATTATTATTATTATTATTATTATTACAACATATTGTGGAATGATTATGATTGATTTGATCCACATAATTAGATCGATTTAATGGATTCATATATTCTTCATTATTATTATTATTACTATTATTATTATATCTTGTTGAATTCATTCTATCTATCCATTCACCTTGTGCTAATTTAATAAATTCCATTGGTATATTATTATTATTACATAATAAATCTTCATAATTAATATATTGTATAAATTTTATTAATTTTATTGGTAAATTAAATTTTTTTGTTTTTTTATAAAAATTTATTCCACCAATTTGTTTTCTTATTTTATTTCTACATAAAATTTTTAAACTAAATGGTTGATAAATAAAATTTTTACATAAATTATATAATTTAATTAAATTTTTATTAAATTCTTCATTATTAATTATGTTTTCATTATTATTATTATTATTATAACATTTTGTATAAATTTTATGTAAATGTAAATTTTCTATTGATTCATTAAAATCATTAAAATTTGGTAATGAACATTTTAATATAAGTAAATTAATTAATAATAATGTTGATTGTTTAATAATTATTGACAAGTTATTATTATAATTATTACTATTATTATTTTTAATATTATTATTACTATTATTATTGTTATTATTATCACCATTATTACTATAATTATTATTATTGTAATTATTATTATTATAATTATTATTGTTATTATTATTGTTATTATTATTATATAAATATATTTTAGGATGACATATTATACATAATAATATATTAAACCAATTACAATATGAATATAAATAATCCATAAATTCAAATTGTGAAAAACCATTTTCAATTAATTTTTTTAATATAATTAATTCAATAAATGATTTATTATTATTATTATTATCATCATCATTTTCTGATATATCGGATATAAATGAATGATTATTGGTATATTGATATAAATATTGATTAAAACTAATTGCTAATGAATTAAATATAATAACAGAATCAATACGATGTACATCAACACCTTTTGATAAAATAGTTGATAAATGAGATAAATAAAATATTAATGGATTTGGTTCATTTAAATCATGATAATTCAATTTATATTCACCAATTAATTCATAAATACTAGCAAAAAAATAATCTAATGCTGATTGATATGTATAATGACCACGTGTCCAAAATTTACGATATGGTGATGTATTTGATCGATTATTTGATGTATATATATATGTCCAACGACGACATATTTGTGGACGATTCATATCTAAACCAAATTTTGATAATAATGGTAAAACATTCCATTGTAAACAATCTATAGCCCATAAAACTGGTGAACATTCTTGATAAAAATTAATAAATGGTATTGTTTCATTAGATTGATGATTAATTAAACATTGATATGATGTATTTAAATGACGTCGTTTAACTGTTAATGTTAAATTATTTAATGGTTGTTTTATTCGTTTTAATGCACGTTCAATTGCTGGAAGATTACCTTTTTGTATTGAACGAGCTAGTTTCCTATCAGCATCTTCAAGTAATGCAGAACGGGAATCAATACAAAAACATGTAATCCATATTGGTGTAAATCGATTTTTTTTATTACTACTCATAATCGAAAATCAATAATAAAATACAAAAAAGGAAAAATATCTAAATACTCAGATCTATAACTTCATTATTTTATTAACGAAAATGTATCTATTTTATATTCATAATCATGACAAGGTCAAATGTTCAATAATTGACCAATCATAAATCAGTTAAGATACGAGTTGAAAAAAAAAATATTAGTGGTCAACACACATGTAATAACAATCATTATAATCTCCGCAAAAACCCCCCTTCTGATAAAAAAATCCTATAACCTTGAAAAAGTCAAGGTAGGCTATCAATGAAATCACGTAGGATAGACATTGGTATGATGAATTTGTTTTTTCATTAGATATGTCTGTCCTACATATATGTCTATGTCAAAACTTATTTATTAATAATCGAATGAATGGATCATGATCGATAAGGCAAGAGGAACTATTATAGATAAATACTTTAATAATTGAATTCATGATTCATTGTAACCCAGACCATCATGGAAAACCTGGAAGAACTGGATGGTCTCTCTTCCTAGTATAGGATTTCTCAGCAGTATGCCGGATTAGTGGTCTAAGGTTTAGGCGTTCGCGCGAGAGACCGAAGGCTCCGGGTTTGAATCCCACGTGCGAAATCGTGGACATGCATCGCTGATTAGTCCCATACTAGAAAGAAACGATTTTTCAGTGCTTCTAGGTTTTCTATGGTGGTCTAGCTTTAATCGACTGATGAATTCAACTATTCAAGTATTTACAGTCTTCACAAACCCCATTCTGGCCATAATTTCAAATAAATACTCATTCATATTTGAAATACATAAAGAGTGATAAGGACAAAATGTACTTGGCATTGTTCTTTAATGTAATCCCGAAAAACATTTTACTTTATACTCTCTAGAGAGACTTATTAAAGTATGATTATGACGATTGGTGACGTCTGTGATAACAACAGTTAAATGACTAGGTTTTATTCAATATTATTTAGATGAACCGGTAAAACATATAAGGTACACCTCACGCAATTATTATTAAAATAGGATTATTAAGTATGAATATATGTCAGATTATTATTTATTCCACTTAAAATCAGACTCAGATTAACGTTTGAATTTTTGGCGCGGAATGCATCCACCGATATTTCCAAATCAGTTTCAGTTTCAGTTTGGAAAGGACAGGAGGCTTGATGGCCTGTGTTAGTCCTGGCGATGATGGTCTCTCAGCTGATCCAACTTTCTTTTGAAGGAGTCGACGGATGGAGCCTCAACCACGTGCTGAGGTAATGAATTCCACTCGTTGATTATTCGATGGGAAAGTCGGTAGTCAGCTGACAAGTAATTCGTTCGGGGCTTGTGAACTTTTTTGGAGTGTCCTCGTAGATTTTCTGTTTTGGAAGACAAGAAAAATGAGGGCATATCAGGTGCAAATTTGTCATTAAGCAATTTGAAAGCTGTAATCAAATCGCCTCTGATTCTTCTATATGACAGCGGGAATAGGTTTAGCTTGGTCAGTCTAGTACCATACGGGAGCTTCGCTATTCCGGGAATCAGCCTAGTTGCTGTTCTCTGAACCCTTTCCAAGAGTTCACTGTCTTTTTTTAGGCAGGGGCTAGCTGCTTGTATGCAGTACTCAAGTTTAGGGCGTACGAACACTGTATACAAAGTCAGAAACGTTTTAGCGTCGAGATGCCTAAAAGCCCTGCGTATGGACCATAAAGTCCTAAAACCTTTGGCGGCTATTGCACGGCAGTGTGCAGTAGTCTTTAAGTCTTGACTAACGATGACGCCTAAGTCATTGTGTGCCTGAACAATAGGTAACTCAGTGTTATTCATCGTGTATGTATCTGTACCCTGGTGGCCAATATGCATCACAATACACTTGGAAGTGTTTATCGGCAATTGCCAGGTTTGGGACCATTCAGATAATCTCTCCAGGTCATTTTGAAGTTCTAAGCTATCGCCCTTGCTTTGTATCGCTCTCCATATCTTGACATCATCAGCATAGAGTAAGACCGATGACGATAGTAGACGAGGGAGATCATTTACGTACAGGAGGAATAACACTGGCCCCAAAACTGTACCCTGGGGGACTCCACTAAGCACAGTTTCCCAGCTAGACAACTTGGAGTTCACCCTTACTCTTTGTTGACGCCCAACCAGGAAGTCTTTTATCCACATCAATAGATTGCCTCCAATCCCGACATTCCTTAGCTTATATAATAGCCGGTTATGCGGAACTTTGTCGAAAGCTTTGCTGAAATCGATGTAAGCTACGTCTATAGGTAATTTTTGGTCCTTAAGAGCGCACCAGCTTTCACGAGCGACTAATAAGTTTGTGAGACAAGAGTAACCTGTTCTAAAACCATGCTGCTTTTCGGAGAGGAGCCGGTTTTCATCGAGATACTTTAACAGCTCCTTCCGAATAATCTTTTCTAAGATTTTAACAACCACACTAGTTAGGCTAATTGGTCGGTAATTCTCAGGCTTATGTTTTGTACCTGTTTTGAAGACTGGACTTACTATGGCGTTCTTCCAGTCTTTTGGTAGACGACCCTGGGTTACGGATAGATTAAAACATACACTTAAAGGGTTCGCAACAAAGTTAGCTAATTCCTTTAGTAACCTAGGATGCAGTTCATCGGGTCCAGTGGATTTACCTATGTCAAGCTTAACTAGCAGACCAAAGACATCGAGTTCTTTAATGGTTACGCTGTCCAGTGCTTGTGTGGGGGGATTTTCATGGACTGGTGAGAAGGGTGTTTCTATGGTGTATACATCGCTAAAGTATTTAGAGAATACTTGAGCTTTGCCAAAGTCGTCCTCCACTAGTGATGTGGCAGTACTGTCTCCCCATAGTGAAGGAACATTTCTTCTTCTTTTTGTCCTTTGGTTTATATACGAATACAAGCGTTTAGGGCATTCTATGGATTCCCTAACGATTTTCTCTTCGTACAGCTTTCTGGCCTTACGGAGGGTTGAGGCACAGGTATTTCGAGCCTTTTGATACTGAGATTTTGCCTCTTCAGTCCCCAGTAACCTAAATCTGTCCCACATTTTCCTTCTTTTACGGAGAAGGATGCGAACCTCCCTACTGAACCACGGTGGGGAGTTTCTCGTTCTCTTAGGTGTAGTCCAAGGGATGTGGGGGGCGGTAACTTCTAAGTATAAATTCCGGAATATGTCCCAAGCCGTTTCGATTGATGACTCTGGGTCTATTTTCCAATCTACTGATGATGCTGATTTCATGATGTCTGGTATGTTTGCTTTCCAGACGTTAGGTCTGGATTGAGCTGAAGCGTACTCGTGATCGACAGTTATATGGAAGTCAAAGCTTAAAACTGCATGATCACTTTTGCCTAGGGGCGGCATGTAATCCAGGTTTGCAACGTCATCCTCATAATGAGTCAATATAAGATCTAGTAAGGATGATGCAGAACCCGGGTCGTACCTCGTTGCTTCCTTCACGTGTTGCACTAGGGCACATGTAATTACCGCATCAACTAGTTCCTGTTCGAAGGAATTTGCTGACGATTCAGTCCGCAGATTTCCCCAATCCAGCATGGGTGCATTGAAGTCCCCTAGGATTAGACATCGATCACTTCGTGATAAAGTGTTGAGACTGCTTAGCAGGACCTCGTTTGCCTCACAGCTTGGACTGCGATAGATCAAACTAAGTAGCAACTCTTGTCCCCTGCATTTCAGGCGGCAGCTAACTAATTCATACGTCCCACTCTCATGGGATACACTGTCGATAATGGTGAATGGGATAGCATTCCTAATGAATAGAGCTACTCCCCCTCCTTTACGCGTTTGTGTTCTGTCGGCCCTTACTAATGTAAAACCCTCGAAATCAAGTTCCCTACTATCTATAGACGGCGTCAGCCATGTTTCTGTGACTGCGATTATGTCTGGCCTAGTTGAGTCAATCTGTACACCTAGTTCCGGTAGCTTATTTAGTAAGCTCCGGGCGTTGGTATAACAGATCCGAAGCCTATTTAAATGGCCTCGTGCTTCACCTAGAGTGGCTTCGGCATCATCCTCTGTCGAAGCCTCACAACCCGAAAATTTACAATTTTCAGGTCTTTTTCGCCAGCGTCTAATCTGAGCTGTATTTCCTTTTCGGCTTCCCGTCTTTTAACACGGTCCGCCAACGGTAAGTCCTTACGGAGAAAAACTCCTGAACCCTTTAATTTGTGTCCATTTTCTAAGATTAAGTCGCGTTCGTTTGGGGATTTGAAAACGACTTTGAGTAGTCTAGACTGATTTGGTTTCAGATGCGCTAGATTTCCTAGTCTATACACCTTTAGCAAGGTGACTCCGGGGATGTTTTTGGGCATAACTTGGTTGAGTAGTTGTTTTATCAACACAATGTCATGCTCAAAACGAGCTTTCGGTTCTAAGCTGTCACTCTCCTTGACTCTATGGAGAATGACTGATCTGTCGCTGTGATCAGACCTCGGCTTGTCGACCCTTTTGGTGGGGGTATGATTTCCTTTTACGTCATTTTGGCGTTTTTTTCTTACGACCCGTACCCAATCGCCAACGTTCTTTGGAGTGGTAACCACAGTCGCGTCAGGCGTACTGTGGGATTCCGGAAGGTTCAGGACGACTTGGGAGATTGGGTCATCTTTCGCGCTGGAAACCGATCGAGCCTTGCGGTTTCGGTTTCCGGAAGTTCCCTTCTGGGCACCATTTTTGATACGAGGGACAGAAGAGACTTTTTCGCGCGAGTTTCTGGTTGTGTTAGACCTCTTTGGAGGATGTTCTTCCTCCTTTGTAGAGTGTGGGTCGGCATTTTTTGGACTCACTTGGGCCTGCCTTGTGTCAATCTGCGTGTCGACAGATTGAGTTCTGACTGATGTATCCCGACCGCGCTTGCCGAGACACTTTTTTGCGGCATTTACTATTGAGATGGCCTCGGTTAACAGGCTATTTGCATCCAAACAGCACTGTTGACATAGCCATACGCACCCATTTTTACTGAACCGCTTGAAAGCTGCAGGTGTTAGATTTGTGCAAACTTCGTGGTACCAACCTTTGCACTCATCGCACTGCATGCCGCTATCAACAGGATATCGACATCCTGGGCGGTGGCAAATGCTTTTGTTGCATCTTCCAGTCATTTGACAGGTAAAAATGTCGAAACACATTTCAGATTAAATTCACTTGGTGTTGTTTGCTTGTATCATCCCATTGTTGTTAAGTCTCTTTTTGGCATATGTGCATCCTGGTTTCAAGTCACGGAGTGAACATCAGCTCCGGCATACAGGTACATTCAGATGACGAGTCCTAAATAGGATGAAACGCGCGTCCTGAATTCCACTGCTAGCCATCATCCAACTTTTCATATTAGTTAGCTTAAAGTTAAAAATCCCAACACATTATAAAAATAGCCTTTTAGATGATTTTGTTTCAGAGGCGGTAGCAATTCAGCGGTTATAGTCTGAGTTATATATACAAAAGCATCACATGCAAGCTGTCACCATACCATGACTCTAATTCGTAATTTTTTTAAAAACAATCAACTAGATATTGATACTAGATCCTAATGCTTTTAGTTCCTGGTCATTTGTTACTACCACTTATGTGTTTAATTCATTCTTCATATTTCCTGACAGACTAAGTAGGGTCACAGGTAAGGTAGATAAGTAACATAAGCACTTGGAATTCGGACTACGACACACCGATGAATTAGATTAATATGGTGATTTCTTAATGCAATAAAATAATCTCAGCAATATATTAACTGATTGAATACAATACATCAAAACGGGGTAACATCATTTTAAATAGAGATGTAAATGTTACGTATATTATGAAATTTTCGTAACACAGTGTAACATGATTAGATTTGCAGATTAACAAATGTGCGATGTTCGTCGTAGACAGTCCAGTGTCGATCTACTACGACCAAGCTGATACAAATTTCTATCTCTGTATACTTTCTTTTTAAGTGATGTTGTTGGATTCCTCCAACAAACTGTTCAATTTTTAATTCATTCAGAATCTGTTCCTTTTTCAGCGCATCACTAAATTTCCATATGCTTGGATGAGCGGTTCCAATGAATTGGCTAAAGACTCTATCCCACTCCTCCACTCCATTGTTCATTCTAAGAAGTTCTTCGACAACAGGATTGTAGACTTTCCATAGTGCGATTTCGAAGACCGGTAAGCAGCATCAAAATTAAAACGTAGCATCAGTCCTTGAAGTCACTAACTTCCAGTCTCAGCCGTGTTGGTAGATGCAGGCCACTTGGTGGGAGTTCACGCGACTATCACAATCAATGGTTGGAGACTCTGGGTGACATGGTTCAGAATTGTTCAGTGGTGTAGGTGTATGCACTCTTTATTTACCCTTAAACCTTGAGGTTAAAACTACTTTATACCTTTATTTCTATCACCTAATTGTTTCTCCTTGTATTATATCCGTATACATAATCTTTTATATATTACTACCATTGAAGCGACTGCTTCTATGAATTCGGTGTTCATTTTGTTGTGCTAATGAGGTGTGTTAACTTGGACCGATGCATATATGTACCTGGTCCTACGTTGAGCTGACTAACAAAATGACTTTTTGGTTATCTAAAAGACTAATATACTGACTAGCATAAACTCAACTCCCTGCAAGTAACAATACTTTCATGTATTCAAATGAATGCCAAGTGAAATAAAATCCATTTTCAGGGGGAATTGTTGTCTATTGTTCCCAATTCATTAACATCAAACTTTTTTTTTGGAATGAAGTACACAATTTCCCAGTACAAAATATTAAAAAAATGTAAATAAATTCCTTTTCATTCACCTTATGGTTGAAACTATTTATAAGTGAATACTAAGAATAGGTTTCCACAAGCCTTCAAAATTATTTACAGACAAAAAGCGCAACGTCTCCTTGGTTCGTTGAATCAATAGCAATAAAAAAACACAAACCTGATTTATGTATCCAGAATGAGATAATAATAAACTTATCAACACCTTGGTAAATTGTTTTTGTCAATATCATTATCGTTTATTTCGTTCTGTGGTCTTCCCTTAAATATTTTCTATTTCATTTACACCAAAACCATCTCTTCTCTCATAAACTTTAATTCACTTAACTCCTTTAACTTATGTAAACTTTTCAAATCCTAAATTCATTTTATATTGTTTGTATGAATGTTCCCATTGATATTTAGGACTGCAATTGACCAGTCACTTATTGACATATGTGCACCCTGTACGGATTGACTCGATATTGCCTTAAGTCACAAGCATTATAAGCAAAGATGGATAGTGGCTAGCTGAGTGGAATCCATGACGCATGTTTCGTCTTATTGCAGGCACATCCAGCTGACGAGTCCTAAATGGGACAAAACGCGCGTCCCGGATTCTGTAGCTAGCCACCATCTTTGCTCAAATCCTATTCAATCATTACGTAACCCATCCTATTAATTTCTAGTTCCAGCAATCTTATACAGACCTATCACAACCTATCTTATCGGTTTACGGACCTAACTAATGCATCAACTAGTCCATTATACTTTTGAATTCCATCTCCAAATGAGCTCTAACCTTTTCTTGAATATATATATCATTATTGATAACCTTTGTCACTCTAATTCTTTTCATCACAAATGTCAATTGCTTCCCATTATATCAAACCCCAAAGTTACCTTTCAATACATATAGTTGTAACCAGCTGATACGGAACAACGAAACATAATGAATTCGTATTATTTGACCTCAATTGTAATTCTGGCTTTATCAAATTCTTAAAAGGAGCCAACTGAATGAAACAAACAGGTTAACTGAAGCACTTAATAAATTTAAGCATATACAATCTTGTACAAAGATGATGATGCCATAGATTTATTTTTTAGTTTATCAGTTTACATGTTGATCTTGTCCTATTGAATGTGAGTGATATATTAAATAAAGAGATTACATTCCATTAGATGGACTTTCTGTGTCCATCAACTCGGTTAAAGCGCCGGCCATTCGCTTTTCGTCCTCTCAATTTCGTAAACAACACCCCCGCCACGAGAAGGCAGTGAGTAGGACTTCTCTGGTAGAGGCTATATACGCGTGGCCATGTGAGAGCATTTCGAGAGGGAGAGCGGATTCTCCCCACTCTAGGCCGTACCAGGGCATTTGGGGGCATTAATAATATTTAATCACGTTATATATGTTAATATTATAGGAATATAGTACACTTTAGCTTTTAATATCATTACATAAATGCATACATTAGCCTACATTTAACATTATCTCTAATTACCATAAATCTACAAGGTTATCAATTAACACAATGTTAGATTGTTTTAGATAAACATGTATACATTGTTAATCAAAATCAATGATATTCTACTACTTCATTTAACTATATACACCAGCTATGAATATCAACACACTACAAGGCTAAACATTGATCAAAAATAGATTTCATAAAGCTCTCTGTATGTTAAACTCAAAAGGAATCAATAGGAAGTATAGTATGACTCTAAATTCAGGACCTTAAAAAATATCAAAGCATCGAAACGGAAATGTAATTGATTTGGGGCCATATCACTTTAATTTTTCAATTGTGCACTACAATTATTCTACGGATTTGAACCAAAAAATCCGGACATACCAACTAGGGTCAGTCCTGTTATATCTAGAGCTTTGATTCTTACTATGCCGTGTACTACTAGACTACTCGAACCCGCAATGTCGCAAGAGAAAAGACAGAAGACTAGTAAGTATGAATTTTATTCCCCAAAACAGTGTCAAAATATAGTACAGAAATCCCATGTATTTAAAGTTTTTGACTGAGAGTAAATCATCATTTCGGACAACCAATAGGCACATAGGGGGTCATTCGTATCCACCCAATGGGGAAGCTACACGTCGACATTCTAGAATATTCCCCTAGCAGTGATTGGATGGAATGTCTTCGGCTCTTTCTGGGCTTCTTGAAGGCTTCCTAGAGTTTACCAACGAGTCATCCTTACAAATCTAAAAAATCAGTGACTTCATAGATTGATATCACGTTGTTGGTTGACCACTCCCTCATTTCTTTACACCTACTATTACTCCGGCCAGCATTGTATCTTGGAAAGAAGACTCGTAACGCATATCCCAATTTAAAAGAAAAAAACAACTAATTATATATGAAATTAAACTTCAGTAATTCTATAAGCATTTCCTTCCTCTTATGACAGGAAGTGAAAAACTTGAAAATTAACATTTAAACTGTTGAACAACTAGACAGTAATGTGCCTACTCTGGATTTTTAATTATACTGGTACATCGCTAGAATCATTTTATTGAAGAATTGATTCGACCTTCAGGTCAACTGGCACAGACCATCCGTCTATTTATTTCGACTGTAATTTTAGATTGTATACGAATGAATCTATAGAGTCCTATTTGTAATAAATCACAATTTATCTTAGTCAACACAACGATAGTGTCTACTGAGATGCCCACAGTTCAACAGGACATAAACTATTACGGATAAGGTGTATTGTGCTAGAGAGACCCAGAAAATTCCTCGAAAAAAATTCAAAGGAGCCTTAACTTCCCTAGGAAACATTTTATCAAATCAACATTGAATAGAAATCTCCCGGAAAGTGAAGACTCACGTGTCACATTTCTGATTGCCTATCCTGCTACTATCTTTAGAAGGGTTCCAGAAGCCCAAGGCCGTCTGAAATGCCATAAACAACCCAAAAACTATTGCTAGACTAAATAGTTTTTTTACACATATTTCGCACCTTTTCTCTCTTGTACAAGTTGCCGTGTAGTCTGAGGTTATTAGAAGAGCTTAGAAAATTGATTCAAGTGTTCAGTCAGAAGATTTATCAGTTGTCAGTTTACGAACAATCGGAATGTCTTAGCCAAGTCTATTCATAAGTTCGAAAATTAAAAATAAATCATAAACCTTTATTCAAAAGAAAATAAAACAAAACAATTCATTGATTTATTAAATTCATAAACAACCAACTATACGATCAAACAGGTATTGGGGAATAAACAAAAGTGACCGGTTTTCAGTATGAGGTCGTGAACGTTGTTGAATTTCATTGAAACCAATCTAAGTTACATCACCATTGGATTCAAATCATGCGTGTGGAATTATAGATGTGCACTGTTGGGGAGTCTCATACTACGACGAAATGACCCCCCAGTGCTTTCTAGGTTTCAATAGGGGTCTAACTTAGATCGATTCATGATTTCAATGAAAATTAGACAAATTATTTACAAAATAAATGAACAATAATCAATAAGTCTTTTTTTTTGTTTTCGGAAAAAATCGACACTTGGGTAAATTAAAATTGTGAGAAAAGTTAGGCATAGATCAATGATCATTTTAAGTATTATTATTATTAGTAGTAGTAGTAGGTAGTACAGGGTTGATCATGTACAGCGAATTCCGTCTGGTGAGACTGCTTCCCCTAGGAGCATGAGAGTTATATTTATTGTATTCTGTAAAAAGTAGATAGAAAGAAAGAATACGGTAAAAATGAAAAGAAGGTATGCTTCTGTATTGTTGCAATAAAATAAAACTGACACTTACACTGTTGGGGATGTCAAATCCCCAGAACTTACTTCGTAAATGGCTTAATCTTGTAATTTTATTTTGAAAATTTGAATTTCTTTGTTTTCAAGCCAAAAGCGCTCTTTTCACCTTCGGGTCGAATTTCCCACTTGTAAAATATCTTAAACGCTATTGGTCCATTGTATCTATGAGTGTGTTATTTTGTAATGCTACCCAAGGTCAATTCATTGCTGTATATATACGTTTGATTTTTTCCCCTTATGATTGCTGTGCTTCTGGCTGCTACAGAATATATTATCCCCACTTCCAACTTGGACTTCTTACTCTAGTTAATGGGTCCGGGTTGCGTCAGAATATTAGCTAGCTTATCGGTCTCTGGTTACAAGTCTTTGTTCCGTTCTTTAACTAGTGAATTCGAAACGCTTCAGATATAACATATACATATATACAAAACAATGACAATCACTGACAATTTTGTGATTTATTTTATGAAATGACTTTAGTTATGTAATCATTGAAAGTGAAACGTTTCTGCTTTATCTACATATGAGTGTACGTACACTTATAATCATTGTTAGTATGGAAGGTTTGTGAAGATCGCTGTACAAACTGATTTTTAAAAAACTTGGATTTGATCTCCGGTGGGATAATGTCATAAGCATTGTTGACGAATTCTGTACTAGGATAAAAGTTATCCAACGTTGCTTGGTTTTCCAATAATTATCTAGCTAAGATCAGTCCATGATGTAAACTTTGAAACGTTGATAATCTCTATAACCTCCTTACACAAAAGTTTAGTTGTTTTAAACTTATGTAAAAAATATGCAACGAACATTTATTTATTTAAACACATAAATATTGATACAAAGGGGCACCAGATATTATTGCGCCATACAAATCTCATTTGATTTGTGTTAGGGCTATGATACTGCCCAGGTGCCTAAACTGGAGCAGGTGGTTTTCTTAGGGGGTCACACCCTGAGCCTTTGACCTAAAGATCTGATCCACAAGGCAGTGGAGCATCGTAAGGAGATGCAGTCCCATGGTAGCCGGTGACCAACGATTGATTCATACGTCATTTGCTCCCTCAGGATACTGAAGCCCATGCACACCATTTGCTTGGAATCAGCGTTTTCCAACTCCTCTAGATGAATTTTCCGTGTTCACCAACTCGGTTAAAGCCCTGGACACTCGCTTTTCATCCTCTCAATTTCGTAAACAACAGTAATGCGGTGAGAAGGTAGTGAGCAGGACTTTTCTGGTAGAGACTATATACGTGTGGCCCTATGAGAGCATTTCGAGAGAGAGAGCGAACTCTCCTCCCTCTCGGCCATACCAGGGCAACGGACATAATTACTAATATATTTTGTCAACAAAAACGTTTCGCATGAACAGTTATTCCAACTTGGGACATATAACCACAATAATTTACATATAGTATATATAAGATATTGTTATGCTCCGATAAGGATAATGAATGGTAACTTTGGAATCTATCTATGAACCAATACTGTGCATATATTTGTTATTGTATAATCGCTAAATAACTAAACTATTCATATTCGTGTCCCCCTTATTATAAGCTTTATTTTGACCTATAGACTATTATTGTGTGATTTACCATTCATGAATTACACTCAATCGACTAATTACTGTTCCCCCTATTCACAGCCACATTTGGCGAAATCTTGTACAAATGTTGTTTCCTATTTTATGGTACGATGTGGTCAGTTTGATTGGTATATAAACTCATTATGTTTGAAATATAATGATTCATACCTCAGAGGCTGTTCTGGACTCAACTGGCTGGGCAAGGCAGAAACAGGACCGACAAATACTCTAGACTGCTCGTACGGTTTTTGTATATTACTGGTCTGATCGATAATTCGCTGCTCTCTAATTGGTGGTCTTATCACATCATACGTTAACAGGGTATCCACTCGACCACAAGTTATAACAGATATGTAACAAAACAGTGGATAATGACCACAAATAACATTGTATTATGATATAGAATGAACGAATTGAAACTTACTTATATTGTGGATCAATAGGCCAAATTGGAGGTTTACGATTCATAATAGTCTGTAAGAACCAATCAGTAGATACTGTAAGTAATGATGATAAAGCGCGTGAAATTGGACTGATTTGTTTGAATTCTTTTGAATTTTTTGAAAGTCGAGAAGTTTTACAAGATGGCTTCGAATTCAACAATAACATGGAGTGATATTCTTCTTTTGTTGTGATAATAACTGTTTTAATAGGCTAATTAATTGCAAGATTAAGAAAGAAAAAAAAAGATTACCATGGAAAAAGAAAGTCAGATCATAACGAGAGACAGTAATATAAAAGAATATTTGTTGTAAACTGTGAAATGAATCTTTGTGAAATAGCTGTCAATTATCCATTATGTCTACCTGAGGTTCATAGGCTCCCTTGTTAGTACTTACATCATACTTATACAAAATACGTTTACAAAAACTGTCATCATGAGTAATCATTTTATGCACACGATACGTTACCTTTATGAAGGGTTATTTCTTAACCAGATAATAGAATTCCAAATCAGTAGTTCAATTATTAGGTGATAATCATGAAACTATAACGTTCTATCTCATATCCTAAGACATATAATGATGGGGAATCCTGGTAGGCGGTCTATGCTCATCCCCGATGGATAACAATATTAAGTAAGTAAGTAATATGATGTTATAGATAGAGGGTGTTGGATGGTTATTGTATTTGAGTAATGAAATCATCATACGAATTGATCATATAATATTACTTTCGTTTTTATTACATCTTATCGATTAAGTTTCTATTTCATCAGTGTAAAGGTATAAGTAACGGAAAATCACATGTTTGGAAATTGACCGATTAAAAACAATTAGAAGTCAGTGATAAGCAACATAGAAACTGTCATATGCGTGTATCAGTTGACTAGATGAAAATGACATTAACACCGTTGGATGCTGCCCAGCTCAGTGGTCTATCGGTTAAGGGCTCTGGCTCGAGACTGGTAGGTCCTGGGTTCGAATCTCGCGAGTGCGAGATCGTGGATGCGCACTGCTGAGGTGAAAATTATCAAGACAAAACCAAGATTAATAGAAGTAGTGTCTGTATGGTTGATATTAAAACACATTAGGCATAGATAATATGGCTTCAGAACGATTCGTAGAATAAGAGATAAAGAACAAATGGGTTAATGCCATTGAAACCGACTATGAGTCATATCAACAAATTTCCCCAACCATTTGGTTACGATCATCTCGGACGCTAACCTGGTAGTCTGAACTTACTAGAATAGAATAGATCGAAATTCAATGACTTCATTTACTAATCAAATCTCTTAATTTGACTATCTCTATTTTTCTTCCAATCTACTCTTACAGCAGACAATATCGCTCGTCTATAGAAGCGGTGTTTGGATATATGTAATACTTGTCTTAATCATTTCATATTTGCCTTATTTACTTTGTACTTGTGTTCAACTTCAGAATTGATAACCTGATGAATACAATATTCCTGAGCAACGCTTCAAAAGAGTCTTGAACAAATTACTAGCAAGCTATAAGTATTCTCTATTTTTTTAAAGATCCGATTTCACAATCATAATTCAAACACTTCACTTCTACCCGAAGTTCGTGCTGATGATGTCGTTCAGAAGGATGATGAAAGCTCCACGATCAAACCATCCAGCTCAGAGAACAAACCTACATCAAAATCACCAACCTGAGCTACAAATCTTCTCCACCATCACAGAACGCATTGTTACGCAATATACTTATCAATAACGATAATATTAACGAAAATGGAGAAAAACAAGAGAAATCTTACTGAATCATCTAAATTCATCATGACATTACATAAATCTTCATCAGACATCCAATAACCACCAGCAAATTCTGTAAGTTTCTGTAAATCCATAGAAGATGGTAAAACATTTGGTGTTGAACAAAAAGACCAACCACATAAGAATTTATTTGTTTCTTCAAATTGATTTTTTTGTTCATTTTCAGATAATTTTATAAGTGAGGAAAGACGTGTAGATTGTCTACTTGGAACGGTGGTCTGTATAGATTGTGTATTATAATAATCTAATTTGAAATTAAGTGGATCTGATCATACGGTTTTATTGAAGGAAATCCATGTCGAAATTACGCAAAAAAACAACAAAGAAATTATAAATAATTTTTAGAACCATGAATAAACTAGAATCAGAAGGGGTTTTGTGGAGATTTAGTATTTTCATAGTTGAAAGCGTGAGTCAATTGAAGCTAGACCACCATGGAAAACCTGAAAGCACTGCTTTAAGACCGTTTCGTCCTATTATGGGGCTCCTCAGCGGTGCGCAACTCACTGAAGACAATCGGTGAACGGTTGCTCAACTTCGTGGATTGGTTGAAGTTAGACATTAACACAGCTGGATGCTGGTTCAGTGGCCTATCGGTTAAGGGCTCTGGCTCTGAGACTGGTAGGTCCTGGGTTCGAATCTCGCGAGTGCGAGATCGTTTATGCGCACTGCTGAGGAGTCCCATAATAGGACGAAACGGTCGTCCAGTGCTCCCAGGTTTTCCATGGTGGTCTAGCTACAATTGACTCATGATTTCGACTATAAATACTTTATTCGGGCTTTTTAATAATGCAGACTCCTATACTATTTTAATCTAATAACAATGGATGGTTGGGCAGGAGTCCAGTATTAGGAAAGTAAATAGCAACTGAATAGAACCATAGAAACGATACTACTTATGAATGGTAACGAATATGTATAAGAGATAAAACTGTACGTTGATTAGGAACGCTATCAAACATACAGTGGAGAAATCGAAATAGTAGGCATATAATTTTAAGATAGTTGATTATTATTCTGAAGCAAGTGAAGAACATGTATACTGTCATAGCCTAACTGTAAATGTTACTTTGATGTGACGGTTGAGTTTGTCTATCTTAATGATCGTGTCAAAATATATTGACTAGAACAATCGTCTATTTAGGTTCTATCATCACACACATGTCTGTTAGAAAGTATTAAAACCAGAAAAAGTAAATCTAACATTTGATAGAAAAATCATACTGTCAAAAGTACAGGAATGCGATGGCACTAACGATTCCTTCAAACAATCACAATCTTCAAAGATGCTGCCTTTTCGTTAAAAAAGAATGGAGGAACTAGACAAGGTCGATCATTGAAATAGAAAACCTCAATCTTCTCTATGAACCATAGTATCGGTGATAAAGCCTTAAAAGCAAGGAGATAGTGCATCAAAAAACGCTAATAGAAAATTCATATGTGATAGGCTTCCACTAACTGTATTTTGGGCTCTGAAGTGACGATCTGAGGTAGCCGAGACTACTCTTAACTTAGTCTCCTATTTGGATATCTCCAAAAGAATTATTCTGTCACGACGTTTGAGCAGTCAGAAAGTAACAACTACTTTTGAAAGCAACTAAGCTCACTTCATTCACAATCAAAAGCATCGTAGAATTGATTTGAGAAATAAACATAGAATCACACTATTTTTTGTCATCAGTCGTGTTGTTGATTGGTTTTTCAATCAGATACAGTGATAATCTAATAACATTTTAGATGGATCAAGTCAGTAATGTAGTGTTTATGTATAACCATTAATATTAACATACATGCGAATTCGGAATATGATGAAAACCCACATCCAGAATCTCACAATGTTAGCTACTTTCTAAAACTAAACAAATCATCATAGCCAAATGTAATGGGAAATCTAAGCAAAAACATAAAGAAAAAAACAAGGAATTATTACTCACCGGGATTCGAACCTTTACGAGACTGTTTACATGCTTTCAACCATTCCACTGAAATAATTGGTATACCCCGTGCTCTAGCATATAGTACTTTTAAAGTACGTTTAATTTGATCAGTAATTAAATAATCAGCAAGTGTAGGATCTTCTGTTTCAAATGCATTTAATTTTTTTAGAACGTTTGAATAACTTGAAGACTCAACACCACTGAATATTAATTGAATGGAATTAGTCTGTGCAGAATAGAATATAAAATTATTACTATTTACAACAAAATGATTCTTCTTTGTGAGAGTTAAGAACGAATCGGTGTTTAAAACAATGATCGATTAGTAAGAAGTGACGGTGAGACTATAATTTATGGACGACCCTCGAGCGACGCTAGAGTAGTGACCTTCAAAACGTTCACCTACTTAGTGGTGCTAGATGAAGATTAGAATTATGATTTACAGTTGGTGGTTAGAGTTGGGAACTAGATTTAGAGATCTCATCACGAACTGATATCAGCTAAAATGTCAGAACTCTATTTAGCCAAATGGATGAATGAACTTCGCGCCAAAACTTGTTATCGTAAATCTGATTGCTTCGTCCATAAATTATAGTCTCGCTAGAAATAACAGATTTTGACAGGTTATCTAGAACTTGGTGATAATAGTAACAATCATTCAGTATGCGAACCTTACAAATGATAGTATCAATTCCAGTTTATGGCAAGTAACAAAAAACATAGAGTGTAAGGGGTGCTTCGAACCATTGAAATAGAGATATACAAATTAACTTCCCCTGTATTGAACTTTTAATTCAGTTACGCTTTATCGTGTATATTAAAATTTAAACAAAAGAAATTCAACTCATCTGAATTTCAAGCTAAGTATCATTCTCTGGACTTACTTTCTCCATTTTTTAATATATCTTTCAAGTTTACATTTCCAGTGGAGTTAATAGCCTTGTAAAGGATGGTATTATATCAAGCCAATATCGGCTATTCTAGCTGATGGACAGGTCAATTTATCAATTTCTCTCAAGCCACATTTTTACTTTGTCACTTATTCGCTTAGTAACTGTTTTTATATGATCGTATATGTACTAAATGCTTAGCCTATCCATTACGTTTCTGTTGATTATTTTTTATCTGAGTATAAATAATGAGTGATGTTTGATAAAATGGGGTTGGCTCACTTGCCCTCTCCGCTGCGCATCACTTCATTTCGTTTCTCTGATTATCTGTCTGGATCAATGAGTGTGTAGAATATACTTATTCAAAATTTATTCTCGTATTCGATTTATTTTATTCCGTTTTTCTCTATTGTGAATTAAGTAGATAAAAATATACGAGGATTTGCAGCATGCATATTTCGACAACTATCAGGATATGAATTATCTGGAGTCAGACATAGGGCCACTAATACCTCACTTGCTGTGATGATGTAAAGTACAGAAAATTAGACCGATACAAATTTATATCAGCTACTACATTGATGATAAGTTGTAGACTAAAAGCTGGTTAAGAAGAATGGAACAATCGATAGTGTACTGACACTGGGAACTTAAGAGTCTTTGATGACAGAATTTATAATTAAACGATAGGAAACTACATCACCCAGTATGCTTGAAATAAATGAATCACATTGCAGAGGCTGTTATTGGTGTCCTGGACTTAACTGGCTGGGCAACACAGATAGGAGAACCGACAAGTGCTCTAGACTACTCGTACAGTTTCCGTGTATCATTGGTCCGATCGATAATTCACTGTCCTCGAATTGGCGGTATTATCACGTCATATATTAAACAGGAAACTCGGCTACACGATATAAAAATTACACATTATCCTATTAAAATATTAGTTATCAATCAAAATGAAAGCTTATTAATCCCGAAGAACTTCCTAATATATGTAGACGGTATCTCGTAATATTTTAGTCAATAAAGATAACTACTTAAGTGAGAACAAGTAGCATATTTTATATTGCAAGTAAAACTTACGGTGTTGGTTTTTGATGATCCAGATGTTGAGGAAGTATTATTGAAATCAGTATTTGATATTTTAGGATTTTTTCCTTTAGATTCATTTGTAGATGTTGTCATCCGTCGTTTTCGTTGGTTTTTTGCGGGATTTTCTTCATTTAAATTGATTAAAGCACTACTCCCAATCCTTCTACTACTACTACTACTACAGCACCTATCTTCTGGAATACTCACAACAGGTCGGATATGCTGCTGTAACGTTGAAGAAACCGCTAGTGGAGCTTTATTACAAATTCCATCAGATTGTACATTAAATCGTGTAGACCGTCGAATAGATAATTTCGAAGAGTCATTATTCACTTCAAGTTTTGACTTTCTAGAATTTTGTCTAGTTGTTTTATCTGTAGGCAATGATAAATTATTTTCTTTGGGTATAGATGATAATGTTCTACTAGTTCTACCTACCTTATTATTGTTATTAGCATTTTTGTGTACCGGATAATCTTTACTGTCATTATCAACATCATTATTGGTAACTGAACTAGTAGTAAGTGATGTGAATGCTTTTTTTCTAGTTGTACATGAATTTCTCAGGTTTCTTTTAGGTTTCATTAAAACAGGTGATGATGTATATTCATCAGACAACGATGTTATTGGCAGAGTAGAAGTAGGAAGCAGTGGACTAAACTGTTGTTGTTCATTGCTGCTTTTTGCTTCGATACAAATTTTAGCATTAAATGAATTAGGTGTAAGATCAGTAAATGATGGTAGAGATAGGCTTTCGCCAATATTTAATGTATTCTTCACTAAAGGATCCTAAATTTGGAGAAGGAGGATAGATGGTAGATTTTGAAGGAGAAAAAAACAGTGAATGTTTTCTCATCAAACGACGATAGGAAAATATAAAAATGTAGAAACCTTTGTAATATAAAGTTCAGTGAATTTATCAAATTTTTACCATATGTAAGTTTAGATATTCGGTTTTGAAGTATACCTTTTCATGCATAAAAGTTGATGATTCTATCCGTTGGAAAAAACGAAGACAAGGAATTATGATCTTGATATGTGTACCAAAATGATAATGATTGGTTATCTGCTTAGTCAGACAGGTGTCAGATGAGTTATATATTCCCTTATCCTTATTATTTATTATTATTGAATGATTGTCCATTCGTTGTTGGATTGTGTCGGGTTTTGGTGTGGAAATATATTTACGTTCTTGTCAGGCTAATCACGTGTTCTTGATCTGAGTTATGTTGAAGTTCTGTAGAGTAGACACTGGGAGGGAATCCGGTGTAGATATTCATCTAAGGTAAATTAACGTCTCATTCGTGTAAACAAGGAAAACGGACCGTTATAATAGATATATAACATACTAAAAAATAGATATGTAAGTTGACTACTAAGCTATCAAAATGGTTGAACACTTCTGAGGTTGGGAAAAAATTAAGTTGGTCTTCGGATATGTAACAAAATGGAAAAGATTTGCCGAGGCTAGTCATATCTGTATATTTGTGTGTAGGTTATTGATAATGTCCAGAACCCTAAACCGAAGCAATTCGTTTTTTAGAGGAACCACTTCCCCAGATTTCAACAGAAGGGGTTTATGTTACCAGATAGTCAAGCAACTTTATGAAATGAAATCCTGAAGTACTCGGCGATTAAATTAGGTTAATACGTCAGTCGTCGAGCAGACAGACTACAAATATTAAAATACGGTAACGGTAGCTATTGAACTCAGAATTTAAAATTTTTAGCCAAGTTTTATTTTTACAAAGAAAATATGATAACTACGCTATGAAAAGCTCTGAAATTCCTTAACCAGAGTAACAATTAATATAGATACATGGAATGTACGGACAATGTGGGAGACCGGGAGGACCAATCAAATAGCTACAGAAATGAGGAGATACAACTTGACAGTGTTCGGAATAAGTGGAACACATTGAACCCAAGCTGGATAGCAAAGGATAGATTCGGGAGATATGCTGTTGCACGCTGGTCACTAAGAAGAGAATGCTCCGCACACTCACGAAGTTGCTCCCATGCTGTTTAAAGAATCCGGAAAAGCACTTATACGATGGGAATCTTATGGATCCAGGATCATCAAAGTATCATTAAAAACAAAGAAGAAGGGAATCACAATGAATGTAATCCAATGTTATGGACCCATGATTGATAGCAATGACAACGATAAATACTAATTTTACGAGGGTCTACAAACGATCTTAGAGAAGTATCCAAGAAAGGACCAGGTCATTTTGATGGGAGACCTAAACGCTTAAGTTGGAATAGAAAACACGGAGTATGAAAATATCATGGAACGACATGGACTGATTGGGAGAAAGAAACGAGGATGGTGTGAGATTTGCAAATTTATATGCATTCAACAAAATGGTTATAGGTGGCACAATATTCACACATAAACACATACACTAAGCTACATTGTTCTCACCGAATCACACTACACAGAACAACATCGATCATATTTGCATCACCAAAAATTTCAGAAGGACAATTAAAGAGGTGAGAATCAGGAGAGAAACTGACATAGCTTCAGATCACCACCTTCTTAAGATTGCCGAGAAAATGAAGAAACACCATTACAGAGGTTTAATACAGCCTTTCGATAACATACTGACAGACTCAACGAATTCAAAATAACTCTCAATAATAGGTTCCAAGACTTACAAGATCTACTGGAAAAAGAAGAAACTATGATGGAGGACAACTGAGAAGCGATCAAAGTAGCATTTACTTTATCGTGTCAGGAGGTGATAGGCCGCAAACAACATCATCATATGGAATGGATCTCTATGGAAACCCTGGACAAGATTCAAAAACGGAACAAGAAGACAGCAATGAACAACAGCTGAACAAGAGCAGAAAAAGCCAAGGCACAAGATAAATACACAGAAACAAATAACACAATTAGGAGAAACATGAGAGCCGACAAGCAGAAATACGTGGAAGATCTAGCAATGGCAGCAGAAAAAGCTGAAATAGAAAGAAATATCATACAGTTAGATGATATAATGAAGGAATATAGACCTTCCTATAGATGTCACTCCACCAACAATCGAAAGAATCAGTATGGATATCAGACAAATCAAGAGTGGGAAAACAGTAAGACCTGACAATATAACAGTTGAAACTCTGAAGTCAGACATAAAAGCAACTGTAAACATGCTCCATGTTCTATTCAGGAAGATTTGGGAGAAAGAACAAGTGCCGACAAACTGGAAACAAGCACTTCTGATCAAGATACCAAAGAAAGGAGATCTCAGCAAATGTGAGAACTACTGAGGCATTAGACTACTATCGGTACCAGGAAAAGTTTTTAAGTGTTGCTGAAACGGATGAAAAATTCAGTAGATGCCCAGTTTCGAGGTCAACAGGTTGGATTCCATAACGATCAGTCGTACATAGACCAAATCGCGACACTACGGATCATCGTTGAACAATCAATTGAATGGAACTCGTTACTATACATCAACTTCATTGATTATAAGAAGGCGTTTGACAGTGTGGACCGGAGAACATTATGGAAACTCCTTCCACATTATGGTGTAACTAAGAATTCGTCAACATCATACGAAATTCATACGATGGACTACATTGCAAAGTCGTTCATGGAGAACAACTGACAGACGCATCCCAAGTGAGGATCGGTGTCAGACAAGGCTGTCTACTCTCATCCTTTCTCTTTCTTCTGATGAATGACTGGATTATGAAGACCTCGATATCGGAGGGGATGTACGGAATACAATGGGCATGTTGGGTGAAACTAGACGATTTGGACTTCGCAGATAACCTAGTTCCACTATCCCATACACATCAACAAATCCAGGTCAAAACAAACAGTGTAACAGCAGTAGACCTCAACATAAACAAGGGAAATAGCAACATCCTCAAACAAAACACAGAACACCAACCCAGTCACACTTGATGGAGAAACTCCGGAACCTACCTGGACAGCATCATCGATGAACAAGAGGAATCCGATGCAGACGCGAAGGCGAGGATTGGCAATGAAAGAGCCGCATTTTTACAACTGAACAATATATGGAATTCAAAACAACTGGCAACTAATATCAAAGTCATAATCTTCAATACGAACGTCAAGACCGTTCTACTGTATGGAGCTGAAACTCCGATAACTACTACAACCATCATCAAAACAGTAAAAGTATTTATAAACAATTGTCTACGAAAGATACTCAATGTCCGTTGGTCGGAAACCATCAGCAGCAGCTTACTGTGGGGGAGAACGAACTGGCTTCCAGTTGACGAGGAAATTAGGAAAGGATTTCGGAAGTGAATGGGACACATATTGAGGAAATCACCAAACTGCACTATGAGACAAGCTCTAACTTTGAATCCTGAACGGAAACGGAGAAAAAAGACCAAAGAACACCGCGCCGAGAATTAGAAGCAAACATGAATAGAATGAATATAAACTGGAAAGAGCTTGAAAAATCGCCCAGGACAGAGTTGAATTGACAATGTTGGTGAGCGGCATATACTCCTCCATGAAGGGTAACAGGTGTTAGTAACTAATTACAGATAGGTAAAAGACATAGTTTATATAGTAACTTACATTTTCCGGTGATTCATCAAAACCAGCTAATTTGACAGCAGATTCTAAAATGCAAGATTCATTTCTATGGATACTGTTGTTGATAGTTTTGGTTGATGAATTATTTGTTTTCGATGGAGAAATATTTGATTCATTTTTCGTTTGTTCTAATTTTTCATCAAATAATTGAGAAGGTTCTTCGCTTAAAATACTTCCTGATAAATGTAATGGACTAGGAATATGTGGTGCACGACGTCGATTATAATTTGATTGATTATTAACTTTTTTAGTATTGTAATTGACATCATTATCATGATTTATAAGAGACCATGAACACTTCCAATCTTGTAGTTCCGCATCTGAATTAGGACTATCTAAATGAATTGATGAAATAACTGATGTGGAGTTTTGTTTATTTTTTCGACTACGAAACTTTACAGTACCTAAAGAACCTGGTAAAATACAATTAGTGACACGTTCAGAGGGTCTATTTCGAGTTGATCTGGTGGAACGAAATAATGAACAATGTTCAATGTAACGACGAAGTTTACAATCGTTATCATCAGGTGTTAATTGAATTCGCTGGAATAGAAAACAGAACAAAATTCGAATTGTTAGCATTCATGATCTTTGACAAGAAATAAATATATTAGGCGAAACCATTTAAATTGGATCCTAGTTCAGCAGTTTATTATAATAATTATTAGCTTTATTCTTTATTACCAGTCAGTCAGTCACAACGTAGAACTTCGTACGTACGTACATCAGTTGGAGTTACCATACCATAATAATATTCTTTATTATATTTTTGGTACAACATAGAATTCTCAGCACAAAGTATTTCAGCGAGTTTCCGTTCCTTATTTCTTGATCGATATTGACTATTAATACTATGTGATTGCCAGTTAGATGTTAGCATTTCAGATGTCGATATCCGAATAATATTCATTCTTTTCAATGCACATTGCCAGCCGACACCATGTTTCCGATTGCAAATTTTTGTAACTTGTACAGTGAAAAGTCATAAACTTTTTACAAACGCACCTGAATAGGTTAGGGTTGGCATGCGAAACCGAGAGTCCTCGGGACCCCGGCCTGTGGGTTTATGAATTTGCACTGTTGACGAAACGGCCATCTAGTGGTTCCAGGTATTCCATGGTTGTCCAGCTTAATCGGTTCATGATTTAAATGAAATTTAACAATCTCCACAACCTCATATTGCCCCCCAAATGCCCTGGTACGGCCGAGAGTGGGGAGAGTCTACTCTCCCTCTCGAAATGCTCTCACATGGCCAGCGAATATATAGCCTCTGTCAGGGAAGTCCTACTCACTGTTTTCTCGTGGCACCGGTGTTGTTTACGAAAGTGAGAGGACGAAATGCGAATGTCCGGCGCTTTAACCGGGTTGGTGGACACGGAGGGTCCACCTAGGGGAGTTGGAAAACCCTGATTCCAAACCAATGGTGCACATGGGCTCCAGTATCCTGATGGAACGAATGGCGGACGAACCTGTCATTGGTCAACGGCTACCATGGGACTGCATCTCCTCACGATGCTCCACTGCCTTGTGGATCAGACCTTTTGGTCAAAGGCTCGGGGTGGCCCCCCTAAGAAAACCACCTGCTTCGGTTTGGGCATCCGGGCAGTATCACAGCCCACACACACAAATAGTGTGGCGCATATGTACCTGGTGCCCTTTTGTACCAATATATATGTGTTTAAATAAATAAATAATAAATCATATTCATTACAAACACTCTTACAGTCGTTAACATTCATTTCAGATCAGTTTGGATATATAACCATAACCATAGTAATCAACACCATGAGATTATTGAAAGCCGACCGTAGGTGGTACCTTGCTTTGGCGATCGAGGTGACCTTATCGACTTATGTTGTCTGGATTACTTTCTTCCATATCCTAGTACATCAGGTAGGTCGGCTGGTGAGTGGTAAAACGAAAAGCAGAAAAATTAAGATTCCAGGGAAAAGTTTCAGTGACTACTGTACTGGATTGTAACAGCAGTAGGACATTTCCCTCAGACAACCAGGATCTCCAGAGATCCTAGAGAAAATCTAAGACTACGAACATCAAACAAGTTATCATATGAATTTCAGTTACCGGACGTAGTCCCAAGATTACGGAGCTAATACATCAAAAACTAGCAAAAGGGTCGTATGCGACCTATCTCAAACAGGTGTCCAGTGGGATTCGAAGTCACGGTCACATATCACTAATGACAGTTTTATTTTCAGGTTTATCAAGAAGAAATGTCCTTTCATGAGGTGAGTGACGGCTGCTTCCTCCATCCTACTACCAACATTTAAGATCCGGTACAAATGTTGGTACATTTCACACTAACACAGAAGAATCCAAATTTAAATAAAACATCAACATAATATTTTAGGAATTACAGTTCAAAAACAACGAATCAAATCTAACAGAGATAAAGTATAAACTGGCAATAAGCTTAATATTTAAAGGAATATAAAATGCGAGAACGTTATATCATAGTAACTGATTTTGAATAATACCGACAATACACCATTATAATAGCGCAGACTCAAGCAAAGTAGTCTAAACCTTCCATAGTATGGCTTAGTCAGATCATCAGTTGTTAATGATAGCATGGATATAGTGATTTTCTCCCATAGAAAAATAACGAAATATTTGTAATCAATCCACCGTCTAGCACAGACAATACATCTCACCTATAATTATCTATTTCAATTACACATTTTATTGATTACATAATTAAACCTCACCATCATAATTTTATTGTTATCAAAATGAAGCGATACGAGAAAAAAAGAGTGTAAAAACTAACCTCACTAGTAAGATCACTCTTAGACGAAAGTGTTGACTGAGGTATATCAGTTTTTGCCAGTTCTGAAATAGTTAATCGTTGTTGTTGTTTAACGTGTAAAGGACTTTCAACAGATTTCTCCATACTTAGTTGATCTTTAGACTTCAAATTACGCCGTTTTTGTTTTGTGATAGTATTTACTTTATAATCGGTACCCGATAGATTACATTCTGATGAAGCAAAACGACTGGATTTGGTATTTTTCTTCCTAATATTGTAGTTATTACGATTATTATATTGAACTTTTTCAGACAAAATCTCAGTATGAACTATATCCGATCCCCATTCTTGAGAGAAAACAATATCAGCCTTCCTCTCTGAAGAATTATTCTTTATTGTAAAAGATAATGAACGTGATTAGTGAGAACTATACCACATATATAACAATTGAGCTCACTATATTTTTAAAAGAAAACTATATATATTACTACCGTATATTACATAAGTAGTTTTAGATATTCTTGTGAATTAACCATGGTTATTAATTCAGTCGTAGTCATTTAAAAATATTATCGGGAGCAGTTTATTTCAATCAATTTTAACCAAAGCTATTTCACTAACTAAACAACTATCATGTACAGAAAACATTGACACATTGATTATCAACCAGTATCACGAACAATGTGTATTGTAAGGAGGGATGGTTAGTGGTTAGCACTGGAATACAAAATGCGCATTTAGTCCTCCTTGGAACTTGTCATCTGGATGTAACTACATCCTAGAGTGGACGTTCACTCCGTGACTCTAACCCAGTACCGTTTACAGGTACATCCGGCTGACAAGTTCCAAATAAATGAAAATCACGTCCCGAATTCTACCATACAGCCAACATGCATCTCTACTTATAACGCTTGTGATTTAAGGCAATTTCGAGGCAATGCGCACAGGATGCACAAATGTCAATAAGAGACTGATCAATTCCAGTCCTAAACATCAATGGGAACATTCAAACAATCAATAGAAAGACGGATGAGTACGTTTCAATTCTCAAGACTATTCAGCAGTACAGTAACTCGGAAAGTCGAATAATCACAGTTACAACCATAAGACTAAAAATTTGCACAAGGTAGGTACGAAAAATATGAAGCGGCGTCTTAACGTCTACGGTAATTAACTTTAGAATTAGTGTGCCACAAATCTGAACATCGACCCGTCCATTTTTACTTAGGTAGTAGAGCCGCTTTATTAACCTTCGTACAACTAGTGTGGCTTACATAAATCTATACCAAGTGAACAAGAGTTCGAACCTGAGATCTACGGGTTGAAGAAGTTGTGCGAGATGGCATTTGAAACGAATGGTACTGGGTCCGAGTCCCAGAGTGAACATCAACTCTGAGATACAGGTATATACAGCTGATAAGTCCCCAGTAGGACAAAATGGGCGTCCTGGATTCCACTGCTAGCCACTATCCATCTTTGCTCAGAATGCTTGTGACTTGAGGCAATATCGAGGCAATCCACACAGGATGCACATACGCCAACAAGAGACTAATTAATCGCATTCCTAAACAACAATGGGCAGATACAAGTAGACAACATCAAGTGAATTGAAACAAATAGTAGCTATGATAATAATAAAATTTATAAAACTAACTCCATCGGTTTTAGAAGGTGAATCACTGTGAATATTTTGATCTTTGTTAGATATACTACTATTATTAAGAAATTGATCATCTTGATTATGTATGCCACAATTAGAATTTTGAAGATTTTCTAATGGCTGTAAAGTTACCGTGATATTCTTACAAACAATGTTATGACTGTTAACAGTGATCAAGTCACAATGTTCTTTCTTGGTGTCGATAATGGTAGTAGTAGGAGTAGTTGTTGTTGTACATGAGTTAGTTGATTCTACCTGAAAAATATTCAAAACAATAACAAGAGAAAAAGAGAACTAGACAAACGTAAAATTGGTCAACAATTAGTGACGATTATTTATTGATAAATATCTCATTCCTATAGGAGGTTAGTTGACGTTTCAATAGCTCAGTGATAGTATCTCTCAGACAGTAAAACTGAGTAACTTGGGTTCAATTCCACCAGAGAGTATCAGTTTCTTGAAAGCTGATGTTATACCTTACTAATGAGTATCAAGTAGGACAAAACAGGCGTCAACTTTAATGAATAAATAATTGCATATTATATAATAAGCTAACTTTACTAGACTTCTTATTAAGCAGCTACAACGTAGAACGAGGCACATATATGAATCGGTCCAAGTTACCACACCACATAAGCACAATAAAATGATCACGAAATTCATAGAAGTAGTTACTTCAATGGCAGTAATATGTATAAAAAGAGGACATATGAGAATATGATACAGAGAAAAATAATTAGTTGGTAGAAAGAAAGGTGTAAATTAATTTGAATCTTATGGTTTAAGGGTAGGCAAAGAGTGTATACACTTACACCATTGTGATCAATTCTGAATCATATCACCCGGAGTCTCCAACCATTGGTTACGATAGTCACACGGACCCCAACCAAGTGGTCTGCATCTACCAACATGGCTTAGACTAGAAGTTAGTGACTTTAAGGACTGATGCCACGTTTTGGTTTGGCCGCCCCTAACTTTCTTCCAACCGTCTTCAACACTGGTCAGAGTTGCGTGCCGTGGTAGTCGGTGGTTGGGCATGCGTAATATGTGGCCCAACCATCTCAGTCGATGAAGACTCATGACCTCATCAACTGATTTACCATCATTCCCTAATACCCTGCGTCTAACCTCACTATTACTTACCCGGTCGGGGTCATATTTCGACGATATCTGTGGTCAAATGATAGATCAATTCCTGAAAATTCAGTCTCATGTATGAATAAAAATATCAACCAGATAATGTTGGCGGTCCATAATGAAAAAATATGCCATTGAACTACACAAATCTCAGCAAAAGAACTTATATTAAAGGAAAACATAAAGCATCCTACCTGCATCTTTTCTTCTTTTTCTGGACAAATGCCATTGAATATTCGTGATTTCCTTGAACTGTAATTATCATCAACTACAATCTGTAAGGAATCATCACTTATTACTGATTGATTCACAGGTTGAAGTGTAGATTTACGAGTGAAATTTGGAGCGAACTTATTATTATTATTAGTTAAATCAACATTTGACTTGTTCAGAATTATTTCATCTTTTCCAAAACCGCTGGTTTCACCTATGCTGGAAAAAAATAATAATACAACATTATGTGATAAGTAGAAACGTTCAATCTATTAAGAAAATAAGTGCTTTCTGAATAGCAAGGTAATAAACGCGAGTAATATATGAAGGGAATAGACTCGATCGATAGTGCATATTTATTATGGAGGAAAGTTAGGTTGAAACTTACGATCACACAAGTGGTAGACTAGAGGATACGAGATAATACGATAGATAATAGACTGAACACTAGATCACTTAATTAGTATACTAGATAATAATAGATCACGATACTACGCGTCAAGTTGACTCAGATACACAAATTCCAACTAAGAATTGGGACAGAATGATACTTCATTGACACAAATTGCAATCGGTCAATGGAGTGAAAGAGATGTCTAGTTTGTATGTCTCCAACTAACAATAGCATTCTAACCCTAACCTTAACTTGTCTAAGCATATTTAATACTTTGTTTACTGCGAAACTTTTTGCTCTGAGTAGTTCGAAATAAAAAAACAGAAGCCAGTTTTTAAAAAAATAATAAAATAAATACCTTTTAGCTGCATTGCTTGTCACTAGATCACTCTCTTCAATAGTAAATACTGACTCTTCAGTAGATAAACAAGTAGACGAACGAATAGTCAATTCGAAATGATTATCCATTGATTGAACAATACAACCTGGATCAGAGTCTCGTGCAAGTAGGACATTTACTCGATTGTATGTTAAAGGAGTTGAAGATGTTTTGTTTGTTAAGACCATAGGAGTAGCAGGAATAACATCATTAGATGAAAGATTATTTTTAATTGATTTACTCAACAATTGCAAAGGAGTAGCATCAATGATATAACCTTTAGATTTACTGACAGATTCTGTGGTTGATAAATCTTTAAAAATAATAATAATAATAATAAAACAGAATTTGGTCTTATACTGCATTCATTATTTAAAATATGAGCGAAAATCTTAAGAAATCTCTGTAATGATAACCATTATTTGAGACATAGTCCAGTTAGATAGTAGTAAACAAAATTATCCCTTTTCATTAGGATGAAAGGTTTATGGAGAGTGTTCAATTTGACTAAAGTTTATATCACAACTAAACGACCATTGAAAATCAGAGAGCACTGGGTAGCTATATTTGTTCTAGCATGCGACTTCTTATAGGTGCACATACCATTACCCTACTGGAAGTAGGAATTCAAAGCTTTAGGCCTTGTATAGGGCGAAATTCTAATAGATGTATAGCTAAAGTTTTTCCGTGATGTGAAAAGATACTTGTCACTTGACTAATCATTTGAATGTCACTCTGTTAGGGTCTACGGAATGCCTTGTGGAAGCTTCTTCAAACAGAACATTATACATGAGTTATGATGGTAGACTACTTTAAAATTATTTGATAAATTCAACTCCAGTTAACATAAAGTAAGAAATAATAAATTAAATTATTAAATAGCATCCTTATAGTAAGTTGAAACAAGATTACTACCTGTAGTAAGTTGACATTTATATGCTAGACAACAATTAAGAAAATAAGCAATCTCAATAATAGAAAAGGAGTTATGTCGGAGATGATAGAAAACAAACATGATTTTTTTTACTGTAGGAAGTAAATATCAATAAAGTTTGATGGTTTAGTATTTCAATGACTTTAACATTAAATCATGACTAATAAATGCCATGATGTCTGTCAACGTCACAGTTTAACTTCTAACAGCATAATGCCTAGTTCGATGATGCATATAAAAAAGGTCAAAGATTTGTTAAGTGCGATACAGCAAGCAGAAAAATATATTTCGAATTCAGTGACTTCAAGAACTTAAGAGTATTTATAATCTATGTATATGTACAAAAGTGTATCATGCAACAAATTATTAATTTACATTAGAAAAGTTGGAAAGACTACGTAATTAGCTTCTTAGGAAGTGGAGAGTGGTGCTGCAGTCAGTCAGTCACAACGTAGAACTTCGTACGTACATACATCAGTTCGAGTTGTCATACCACATTAGTACAGAGATGCAGTTGTCGATTCAAATCCCATAGTGGTAGGAGTAGTAAGATTATAAGCAGTAATCCGAAAGATTAGGGTTTGAAGGTGTTATTCAAGGAGTATAATACAGTGAAACAAATTTGAAAAGAGAAAAAGGATAGGGAGATAAAGAATTCAGAAGATTAGAATTTGACAGAACACAAAGAGTGGATGCACCTGCACCATTGCAAACGATTTTGAGCCATGTCATTCAAGGTCTCTAACCATCGATTGCTATCATCTCGCGAATCCCAACCAGGTAGTCTACACCTCCCAGCATGGTTCAGTCCAATTGTCAGTGACTTCATGGATTGGTGCCACGTTTTGGTCTGGCCGCCCCTAGCTTTCTTTCAACCTACTCCTACACCATGAAACATTGCACGTCGGGGCAGTCGGTGGTTGGGCATACATAACACGTGTCCCAGCCATCTCAACTGATGAGTGGTGCTGCATTATAAGGCATAACCATATCTGGTAGTAAAACCATGTACGAAATAAATAAGTACGGGAGTGTGTTACTGATTCAACTAAAAATATGTTTAGTCAGTGAAGGGGGACACCTTCGTGAAATCGATGATTTTCTACAAACAAGTCAAGTGTTAATTATTTTAATGTAGGCTCTTTTTATTACTTGATCTTTCCATGTTTTATTACAATTCAGGAAACTGTTTCATTTTATTTATCATTAAATAGAAGTTAGGTAATTTCGACATACTTTGTAATGCTTACATTCACCATGTTTATCCTCATACACAACAAAGTGTATTTCCACTTGAATGTATGAACTTAAAGTGAACTACTTCAGCTATATAGTTGTACCACATAGACTATATGTTATATAACAAAAATGATATAACAGTAGAAGTAATCTTAGAATCAATAAGGTTGAAGGCAAATATCCATTAATCAGTGTAACAAAAACCTCATACAGTAAATTTTCTGAATTTCTACAATTGGAATCAAACGTATGAAAAGAATTCAAGCATAGAATAGTATTATTATTTAGTTAGAAAAACGTTAACTCTAAAACTGTAAAAGAAAAAGTAGAAATGGTAGGTATTACAAACTGTTTTGGAAAATCCTTTAACGTACGAGTAACTGTGTTACGTCAGTCAGTCTCTGATGATACGTTTGCTTCATGAACGGATTGCCACAATAATGCCAGTTAGCCAAACCTTTCTATATACTTGGTAAGTCGCTAGCAAAGTCAGACAGTACATGCGTTTAATCCTATTTGGGACTCCTCAACCGGATATACCTGTATTCCAGTGTTAGCAATTGCCACTGAGACTCAAACCCAGCATAAATCTTACTCCAAATGCTAACACATTATCCGATAATCTACTGAGCCCAGAGAGCCAGTCACCTGTTAGACAGGTATGAAAGTAACAGCGAAAGTATGTGACATTTTATATTATAAATGAAAAAATAAATAAATTGAATGATATTTTAAACAGAAACAAACTAATTTGCTATACAAGTGAACAGTCAAAAGATGATAAACAACAAATTAGCCTACTTTGGTTTGATTCACTTTCTAAATGAACATCATCTTTATTATGTACATGAGGTTTACAATTTTCAACTGACGACGGACTTTCGTGCATTTCAGTTTTTTTAACGTCTGAATCTGTACTACTTGATAAAGAAGGTGAATAGCTATTAATAAAGTGATCAGGGTTTGGCAATAAATCATGTGAAACTTCACCAGTATTTACAACAATTTCAGCTAAAAGACGTTCACTAAAAACTGAACAATCACTATCATCGTTATTATCGCTATCATCATTTTGTTTGGTTGAAAAATTCGATTGAAGAGATAATTGATTTTCTGTTTGAGAATGATGAAGATGACAAGATGTATCCTGATTGGTTTTCTAAAAATCAACAATTCAAACAATATTAGTTAATATTACGAACTGATATTAACTATAGGGAGTGTAAAGTAACTATTAAAAAACTGGGGGAAAAATCGAATAACTTCCCAATCTAATTTGATTTAGTACTGTTTGTTTGAATCTTCCCATCGATGTGTTAGGACTGCAACTGGTCAGTCTCTAATTGGCATATGTGCATACTCTGTAGATTGCCTCGATAATTCACAAGGATTCTGAGCAAAGATAGATAGTGGCTAGCAGTGGAATCCAGGACACGCGTTTCGTCCTATTTGGGGCTCGTCAGCTGGGTGTACCTGCATCTCAGAGGTGATGTTCACTCTGGAACTCGAACTCAATACCTTTCACTTCAAACACCATCGCGTTATCCACTCGGCCACTGAGTCCA
>NC_031502.1:21593622-21618995 GCF_000237925.1 Schistosoma mansoni | reverse complement strand
TGGGAAGATTCAAACAAACAATACTATATGAAATTAAACTTCACCCCATCACACAAGCAAGTGGCTATCAGGACTCAGTGGCCGAGTGGATAACGCGATGGCGTTTGAAGTGAAAGGTACTGGATTCGAGTCCCAGAGTGAACATCAACTCTGAGATGCAGGTACACCCAGCTGACGAGCCCCAAATAGGACGAAACGCGCGTCCTGGATTCCACTGCTAGCCACTATCCATCTTTGCTTACAATGTTTGCAATCTAGTTTGAAACTTCTCGAAAAAAACACTTTCATGAACCAACACCAAGGATCATTACCATCTAACTACTGCAAAGAATTTTTCAAAACTATGGAATAACTAATAGCAATGTATAACGCTAACAAAATAACAAAAATAAATTTAAGTGGACTTTTCAACAATCACGAACTAGCTTGAAGAGCAAATTAATGGTGTTCGATCCGTGTCAGTTATGAGACAGATACGCACCATGAGCAACGGATGTAGATTGCTCAATATAGTGAATTAGTTGACACTGTACATTAACACCGTTGGATATTGGCTCAGTGGTCTAGTGGTCAAGTGGGCGAGTGTTATCTGAAGGTCCCGAGTTCGGGTCCCAATTGAGGTGTCATGGATGTGCACTGCTGAGGGGTCTCATACTTGGACAAAACAATTATCCATGGCTTCTAGATTTTTAATGGCATTTTGGCTAAGATCCCCTCGTAATTCAAACTTTTTAAAATTCAGAGATTACTTAGATTTCGATCGAGTATGATATCTTTAAGTCATAAAGTAGTGTAAATATTTAGAAAATAAAACTTACCTGTAAGGATAGTTCAAGTGACTTTGAATCTTTATGGAGTGGATTAACAAGACATAATGATGTAGACGATGAGAGACAAAATTTTAAAGTACAATAAATCCCACCAAAATATAAACAATCACCATCTCTTAATTCATAACTTATTTTAGGTTTCAAGTGTAAATCATTACGTTTTGTACCATTTAATGAACCAAGATCTGTTACAGTACAAATATAATTTTCATCTAATTCAAATACTGCATGTTCTCTTGAAAGTAACTACATAAATGAAAAAAATATATAACAAGTTTTATCATATGAATGCGTATCAAATCTTTACAAACAAAATCATAAGTAAAGAGAAGATTAGAAAAAAAGTATTCTTGAAAATAGTAAAGATCCCCGGTTAATCAGTAATGAGAACCTGATATACCACTTTTGACAAGGTTTTATTTTATTTGAACACATAGATATTGGTACAAAGGGGCACTGGATACATATGCGCCTCACAAATCTTATTTGATTTGTGTGAGGACTGTGATACTGCCCAGGTGCCCAAACTGAAGCAGATGGTTTTCTTAGGGGGCCATACCCCAAGCCTTTGACCTAAAGGTTTGATCCACAAGGCAGTGGAGCATCGTAAGGAGATGCAGTCCCATGGTAGCCGGTGACCAACAATAAGTTCATACTGAGATTCATTCATATTGAGATTAGGTAGAAAAAGCATAGTGGAGGACATTTCATGAGATGGTATTGGAAAATAAAAAAGAAATAGTTGGGTGACCTATTTAGTATACAATGAACTGGAGAACCATGTACCTATTTATATTTGATAATTTCGATGTTTGATTATATTTTCTTGAAAAAGCTTGGACCAGATTGCCAGGCAAAACGTTGGATTTACTTCAAATTCATTTACTGAGATTTTACAAATGCATATTATTCCTATTTAATGTCTTACATCAACTCGGCGCTCAAATACTGTGAAACTATTCACTCTAATTTATATGAAAGTTCTTATATATGGATAGTCGTATTATTCATGACTCTCTTGTCCAAGTCTTAAAGGTTGCACATTTCGATGCCTCGAAAAGACACCATTGAAAACAGATGTCAGTTTGGTTTGTCTAGCATTCCAAACATCTTTTTGTAAAACATAAATAAATAAGACTCAAATACACAAACAAAAGCTAAGTGGAACAACTTATCATAAACTAGTGTTTAAGTAGGAAATACACATCTTAAGTGACCAGATATTATTATTAGTTTTACCATATATCATTAGTCAACACGCAATACATTTTAAACACGGAAACTGTATTTCAACCACTCAATAATTTAGATATTTCAAGTCTACTGAAATTATCAGAAGCATATGTCATTGAAGAGCAAAAATGTGATCACCATAGTTACAGGGACAGTAATAAACCTTCAATTATAATGATGCATCATAAACGTTGGTTAATGTAGTCTTTTATTTTTTCACATAGTATGAGCTAACCGATTACAATTCAAGCAAAACAAATTAAACCCATTTTCTTTATTTTGTTCTCGTGAAATTAGTGAACAACTCAAAAATGATAGGCAAATAGTGTATCTAATGTGTTGTTTTCATATTTTAAAAACAAGTGTAGTTTTCTATAATACAATAAATTGGTTTACACTAACCAGTTCTTCATTCATTAGCACCAGATACATATGGCCCACACAAATCTCATTTGATTTGTGTGAGGGCTGAGATACTGCCCAGGTGCCCAAACTGAAGGTGGTTTTTCTTAGGGGACCACACCTGGAGCCTTTGACCGAGAGGTCTAACCCACAAGGCAGTGGAGCATCGTGAGGAGATGCAGTACCATGGTAGCCTGTGACCGACGATTGGTCCATACGCCATTTGTCCTTTCAGGATGCTGGAGCCCATGTGCACCATTGGTTTGGAATGAGGGTTTTCCAACTCCTCTAGGTGAACTTTCCGTGTCCACCAACCCAGTTATAGCGCCGGACATTCGCTTTTCGTCCTCTCAATTTTGTATACAACACCCCTGCCACAAGAAGGAAGTGAGTAGGACTTCCCTGACAGAGGCTATATATTCGAGTGGCCATATGAGAGCATTTCGAGAGGGAGAGCAGACTCTCCCCACTCTCGGCCGTACCAGGGCATTTGGGGGCTACTGCTATTATTTAGACTCTGTTATTATTACTATTCATCTTGGTGTATTCATGTTTTATGACAACTTAGGCTGATACATATTTGTAACAATCACTTCGTTATAACTAATTAACACTTTATTTTAGTTGCTATAACTGTTACCCTCTATCATTTTCATAATATTTCACAAATATCATCCCATTGCTTTTTTAGAAAACGTTTAAGAAACTACTTATCTATAGTTCTTCTAGATTTTGCTTCCAAATCTACTTTCTATGATTTGTTTAGTACATAAGTTAAGGGTTTATTCTATTGCTTCAAAGAAAAGTTTATAATTGAGAAGTATACTTTTTCAATAAAAAACTATCTAACATGCTTCTTAATGAATGAGATATTTGGGGTGGGGAAGAATATTTGTAGCTTAAGAGAGTTTTTGAAGGTGTTGTATTTTCTAAAATGGGTGGTGCAGCCATGAATCTTTTATTGCCTATCCATATAATATGACCAACATAGCTACAAACTATATGAACGAAAATGATAGAAAATTTGCAGAATGAAATACAAAAGAACCTGAGACAATAACGTTACATGTAGAGGGAAACTTAACATGAGAAATCTAATTTGGAAGAAATAACGTATGACATTGAAGGAAGGAAAAGTATACAATCACGCTCAACTTCAAATTAAAATGAGAATACAAGAAAATATATCTACTCTAATGTAAACGATTTACAGTCAAACAAATTAAGAACTCTCAATTATTGATTACAACAAACATATGGATGTCAACCAGAAATCCTTCGACAATAATCATCAAACTTCATAGATTAGTTGTTTATCCTTCCTTAGTCATCATTCTGAATACTACATGTCTTGGCAGCTTGATTGAACATTTGGGCTACGTGTTCCGATCATCTAGATATTCCAATAAGTTATCTAATTTTGTTTGTTTTAATACATCATTATGGCTATTAATTGCATAACCTATTAAGGTGAGTTTATGAAAAGTTTACAACCTTTCGCTGTACAAGTTACAAAAAAAACCAACCAGAGATATCACGGTTGCTGGCAATATGTAGCGAAAAGAATGTACATTACTTAGATGTCGATTGATTGAACTGCTTACGTCTAACTAGCGATCATTCAATATTTATCGTCAATATTGATCAAGAAATAAGAAACGGAAACTTGTTGAAATACTTTGTGCTGAGGATTCTATATTGTATCAAAAGTATAATATTGAATAAAGCTAATATTAATAAATAAATAATCTAATTTAGGATATCAATAAAAAGATACTTTTAAAAACTATTAACTTTTTTAGACTCTGTGTCTGGTCATTTGTGTTTAATGCTCTTACTATTTCTACCACTATGGGATTTGAATCGACAACTTCATCTCTGTGCTTAAGTGGTATGGCAACTCGAACTGATGTACGTACGTACGAAGTTCTACGTTGTGACTGATTGACTGACTGTGTGTGTGCATTGATTGGACAACAATAACTTCGAAGATTATTACCCAAGTGAGATTATTTATTAACTCATCAATATGTTACAGGTATTAGTAATATGTACTTTAAAAATACAGAGAAAAAATTACTCACTGAAGATTTAATGCATACATCACATTTCGGATCTCGTCCAATAGTTACATACTCTAAACAAGGATTCGATTAATTATACAAAAACGGTAAAGACTCACTTTTCAAAAGTGGATATTCCATAATTTTCTTTTCAGATACATGAACACTTAAAACAGGAACCTGCAAATTTTTTTTTAAAACATAATTATAATGCATTGTGAATACCTTATCCATTGGTTTATTGATTACATCATTATTTATAAAGTCGATAGGTTGGGTGGAACAAACTTCATCCATGATATGAATGGATATTTACTCTTCTGTTAAAAAATTTGAACAATCAAAACACCAACAAGTCATAGATTATAAATTGACATGAAGTCATTAAATAGTTAGAACTGGCTAAAAAATTTTCAGTGATGAGATTCACGTAGATCATCTTTTGAGTTGGATACCCAAGAAACATCTTTTATCGAGAACTAGTTAGATAGATGGAAATTGATTTAGTTGACATAGGATTTAGAAGTATTTCATACATTGAAATATTAACAAACATATTAACACTGAAAGCAAGGAAATCTGGTGAACGGTTAGAATAAAATGAATACGGATGAGAAAAGAATCGATCAAGTGGTTTCGATGTAAATAATACTACCTTTAAAAGAGTTTAACGTTTCATCCTATAGCCTTGTTTGTAATCTTGAGCATTTTACAATCCCTTATTTATACTAAGATTGAGCTCTAAGTTGACAAAAATAGATGAGGAGTATATCCAGTGCTAAACTTTACTTGTTTCTAGGCATGAAGCATGTTATCTTAGAAATTCGATACACTGAAATTGACCATCCAGATCCTATTAACATTAAAACTAACAAATCTAAAAGTTAAAAAGGTGGTAGATGTTGGTGATGAGGAAGTTAATTACATTGTCAGCAAATTTGTCTCGACTACTTATTTATTTTAGATGAGAACTTCTAGACAGACAATGAAGTTTTAAATCCCGAAACTCGTCATTATTAGCCTAAATTGAAGCTCATATATTGACAAATTAAAAGCAAATAAACGGCAGACGGGTGAAATGTTACTTCTGCATTGACTTTCTGATATATAATACACATTTTGGGATGAATGTAGAGTATTCGAACCAAATGACTCGCTAAGTAAAGTTGACAATATACAGTCATGCAATTAGTTCCTTTTATGAATTTAAATAAAGCCAGAACAAACATGGATGCAGAATAATATGAATTCATTATATCTCGTGGTTTCTTATCAGCTACTTACAACACACATAAATATAGTTATTATTGATAACCTTTGTAATTCCAATTCTTTCCATTCACTTATGTCAATTGTTTCACACTATGTCTAACCTCAATGTAAAATTTTAACACATATTTGATTGCAAACAGTTAATGAGAAACCATGAAATATAATGAATTCATATTATTCTCCATCCATGTTTTAAATATACAGTCGGCTGAAAACATTCAGCAACGTTACACGCATATATTATTCTAACGTATCGTACATTATTTGCTTCTTTTTTCATTCACATATTCGCTTAATATTATTGTAGGAAAGTTCACTACTGAAATACGGATACAGAAAATAAATCAAAAGTTAAATATGAACGGATCCGCATGCCAGGCTATTACCCCGGCATCTTGATTATGGTTGCTAATGCAAGATGGCTACCTGAACTACAATAATTCCGGATGAAACCACATATATGAGCCGCCGATTGAAACATGAGTGCTAAAATTAGTGAGTGACATAACACATATATGAGAAAAGTCATTAAAACTATGTTAGAGGTTTTTCACCTTATTATAATGCTCATGTTTCAGTTATATACACTGTCAAACTTGTTCGATTGTTATTCCTCATATATTATAAGAACTTCATTTGGTTACATGTGGTATGGCCCAACTAAACAGACGCCTGGAAAGTAATTGTTGTGTATTGCCATTCTATAAAGACAAAGTAGTGCAAGGGACAAGAGTATCTGGAACAAGCAAATCGGCCTTGATATCATAAATTTTCCTTAAAAGACCCAAGGCAACTATTTTTAAATACAATATGGTTTCGGAAAGATATGGATGGTGGCTAGCAGTGGGATCCAAAATGCGCATTTTGTCCTCGTCGGCTGAATGTACTTTCATCCGAGATAATATTAACTCAAAAACTCGTACCCAGTACCTTTCCCTTCAAACGCCGTCGCATTATCCACTTCATACTGAGTCCAGATAGTCACCGAGTTTTGCAATGGAATGAATTTACATTCCTATATAATGGTTGTTTGGATCTTTTAGTGGCTATTTAGACTCAGTAACTAAGTTTACAACACAATGGATTTGAAGTGAAAGGTACTGGGTTCCAGTCCTGGATTGAACATCAACTGTGAGATGTAGGTACCTTCTGCTGACGAATCTCAGATAGAACAAAACAAACGTCCCAGATTTAACTGCTAGCCGATCTGAGCAAATGTGAGAACTACTGAGGCATTACACTACTTTCGGTACCAGGAAAAGTTCTCAACAGTTTCTGAAACGGATGAAAGATTCAGTAGATGCCGAGTTTCTTTCTTCATTTACTTATTTGAACATATAAATATTGGTACAAGGGGGCACCAGATATATATGCGCCAGTTTCTAGATCAACAGGTTGGACTCCATAACGACCAGTCGTGCAGAGACCAAAACGAGACAATACGGATTTTCGTTGAACAATCAGCTGAATAGAGTTAGTGATTATACATCAACTTCATTGACTATAAGGCGTTTGACAGTGTGGACCGGAGAACATTATGGAAACTCCTTCCACATTATGGTGTAACTAAGACTTCGTCAACATCATACGAAATTCATACGATGGACTACATTGCAAAGTCGTGCATAGAGGACAGCTGACAGACACATTACAAGTGAGGATTGGTGTCACACAAGGCTGATGAATGACTGGATTATGAAGACCTCGATATCGGAGGGAATGTACGGAATACAATGGGCATGTTGGGTGAAACTAGACGATTCGGACTTCGCAGATAACCTAGTTCCACTATCCCATACACATCGACAAATCCAGGTCGAAACAAACAGTGTAACAGCAGTAGACCTCAACATAAACAAGGGAAATAGCAACATCCTCAAACATAACACAGAACACCCACCCAGTTACCCTTAATGGAGAAAGTCTGACAGAGGTGGAAACGGTCACGCAACTGCCTGGACAGCATCACTGATGAACAAATAGGACCTAATGCAAACGTAAAGGCGAGGGTTGGCAAAGCAAGGGCCGCATTCCTACAGTTGAAGTCATCGATTTCAAAACAACTGTCAAGCAACATCAAATCATCTTCAGTGCAAACGTCAAGATAGTTTTTTCTGTTGGTCGGCGGCCTATGCTACTCCACGAGTGGTAACAGGAGTAATGATAATGATTACCATACATAATTGAGGCAGTCTACACAAGATTAACACATAAGCTAAAAGAGACTCAAGAATCGCAGTTCTAAGCACCAGTGGGAAGGTCAACACAACCAATACGGATATGAACCACAATATGGTGCGTCTGGTTTCCTGAGACAAGTTATGCCTAAGTCCAAAAGCACACAAGAAATCATCCAGATCTTATGATTCAAGCTAAGATATACGTGCATGAATGACAATTACATAAAACCAGGCTTGTTTTGACTGGATAACATTGGTGTATCTAAGCAAAAAGACTCTTGTCTTCAGTGGGAACTATCCTGTATCAGACTTTTATTTTTAATATCTGAGTGAACAGCCTAGACGTTTGACTAAACATGGGAACTTAGTATCATGAGGAGCTACAAAATAGTTGAAGTATCAGACGTTTGACTAAAAATGGCAACAAATCCAGTCATTAACTGCCACTATGAATCGTACAACAGAAATATCTGCAAGCATATCTACACTGGAGTACTATGGTGCTAAACATATTTAGTGCAGTTTGTTCTCCAATTCCCTAAAATAATGTGAAGTGCATTTAGAATACATGGTCACTTAAAAACGTTATGAATTCGCGCTAGTTAGTTATTCCACCCGTGATCGCTGACAAACACCAACATATGTACATATATACATATATATAAACATATATACACGGTAACAACTCGTAAAGCGGAAGACAAATAATTTGCTACCGAACACAAACCAGGTAGTCGTATTGAGTCAAAAAACTTATTCACACACAAAATATGGTCAAAAGATCTATTGATTAAAAGATCAGATTATGTCTACATTCTAAAACCATAAACTGACTGACCGAAAGACGAAAAATAGAAAACACACAAGGCCATATGGAAAACTCCAATTTTCGCGCTTTGAGCGCAGTCACAATATACAGCGCACAATTGAACAAAAGGTTTACATAGATTGGTTATTTAATTTAGGTGCAATCTATTATGTTCTATTCAGCCCACATGATGGATTAGTATAATAATACATCATACTCTAGGGTTCTTGCTATTACAGGGCTTCGGTGTGTTTTGAATCAGATAAACAGATTAGTTCTTTATAAAGCCATATAATGCATGCTGATTCAGTTTCAGATTTGTGTAGTAAGGACAAAAGGCATATATACTATGTTATTCCTTTTCTATCATGCTTCTTTGAATGCCTAGTCTTCTCTTAAATGAGTCAATTCAAGGTGTGGACACCATTGCTTCGGTTAACTGGTTCCAGGAATTGATGACTCGTTGTGAAAATCTGTATGCCACTATTATTTTGTTCGTTCTTTGCTTGTCTATTATCCTGCTATGTCCTCTGGTTAAAATTATTATTAGGTTCATTGGCAACGTCATTTGATTGCGAATTGTTAAAAACCACAATTGTACTAGCTTTATTACAGAACATTAGAGATCCAACCACATTTGACTTACGAAGCTCCTCGTCTCTCTTGGACTTATTCTTCACATATACAGTGATAATGTCTGTCAAGTAACTTTCCTCCAAATTCTAGAGAGGAGTGATCATGCAGTCATCTTGTTCAAGTCCATGGCTGAGATGGCCTGTCAAACAGTTGCCCCGGCCCATCCTGACATGTGGACCGCAGAATAACACTTTATTATGACATTGGAATTGGGATTCTTCCATTATTTTCTTCATGGAAGGATCTTCGTCTACAATTTCTTAGGTTAAGTGGTTTTTCGATAGGGCTAACAAAAGTGCTTATACTAAATGATTATTCCTTTTGTTGTGACTTTAAGCCTAGCTAGTTATCACGTGATTTATTCTCCAATCGTAATGTGACTTATTCAATCTTATCACTGTGACAAACCAATGACGTTTGACTGGTATGATAAGCTTGGCGTCTTTATTGGTCCTTTGTTCTCCCAGCCCGTCCAACTGAATCAAGAACGCCAATAACAGCTTCCACTATGCAAACTATTTATTTCAAACATACTTGGTTTATATATCAGCCAAATGGACCACATAACACCATGAAATAGGAAATAACATTTACATAATATCACACCCAAATTTGTCTGTGAACGTGAGAGACGGTAACCAATAAAGAGAATATAATTTAGAAACAGTAAATCATATAATAATAATCTGCAATTCAAAATGAAAATTGTGATAAGAGGAATATAGATATACATAATCTACTTACTGAGCAGTTATGTAATAGGAATATATATAATATTAGTACACTAATCGTTCTCAGACTTTACCCACCTAACGGGCTTCTGTGTCTAGTAGCAGTGGATCACCAATACCTCCAGGCAAGAACCTAGGTATATTAACGATGGTACAGGAAAAAAAGAAATTGTTAAATCATAATAATAAATTATCCTTAGTCCTTAAGAATTAGTCAAGTTTCCTCTTAAAGGACTCCTGGGAGGTCGCTTGGACTAGCTCAGTCGGCAGCGAATTCCAACATTTGACAACTCTTATGGAGTAGAAGTTGTGTCTACAGTCTGTTCTATGTTGGGTCTTCAGTTTCTGGGTGTTACCTCTCAGGTTGGTGTTGTGACTAAGCTTAAGCAGATGTTTAAGGGGATGACCAGAAATGTTAAGGATACTGTAAGTCATAAGAAGGTCAGCTCTAAGACGCCTTTACTCTAACGGGTAAAGGTTAAGTGATTGGAGGCGCTCTTCTTAAGGTTTGAATTTGAGTCCCCGAACTGATTTCGTGGCTCGACGTTGAATACGTTCCAGAGTGTCCTTATCCTTTTGGAGGTAGGGAGGAAATACTATGTTTCCGTACTCCAAACGGGGACGAATATAACTGTTGAAGATTATGTAGAAGGTTCTACCGTCAAACTGGCCGAAAATGCGCCTCAATGTTACTAGTGCAAGGTTTGCTTGAAAGGCGTTTTTGTCACAGCTAGCATACGACCTCAAGTCTTAGGGTACCAACACTCCTAAATCTTTTTCGACTTGAGAAACTTCTAGAGAGGAGTCTCCTAAGTTGCAACTGTAATCTGCAACATGTCGCAGATGGAATACTTTGCACTTTGAAGTGTTGATGGTAAGTCCGTTGTTGTTTGCCCAAATTTGAAGTCGAGACAGATCCTCTTGAAGTGCTTGTATATCCTCTTGGTTGCGTATCTCTCTCCAAAGTTTCAAATCATCAGCAAAAAGCAGTAAGTCAGATGAAACTTGTTGAGGAAGATCGTTAATGTAAATCAAGAAGAGAGGAGGTCCTAGTATTCAGCCCTGTGGGACATCACTAGGACATTCCATAGTCTGAGAGAGAGTGAAGTTAACCCTGACCTTAAAGTGTCGATTTTTTAGGTATGAAGTGGGCCAGTCAATTAAAGGTGGTCTGACACTTAATCGTTTAAGCTTGTTGATAAGACATATGTGGTTGACCCTATCAAAATCTTTTGAGAATTCCAGGCAAATGGCGTCAACCTTCCCCTTGCGATCAAGGATGCTTTTCCACCTGTCCACTGTGATCAGCAGGTTGGTTATACAAGGGTGACCCTTCCTGAAACCATGCTGTTGTGATGAGAACTTTAAGGATAATAAATATTCTTATATACCGCTGTATATTAGGGATTCCATAGTTTTGGAAGGTATGGAGAGAAGGACCGCTGGTCGGTAGCTTGAGGGTTCACTGTGTCGACCTCCTTTGAAAATCGGTGTGATGTGAGCCAGCTTCCATATTTCCGGCAGTTTGCCTCGGCTTGGCCAATGTGCAAACATCACGCTAAGTGGTGTCGCCAGGATTGAAGCTGCCTCCCTCAGTATAGCAGAATGAACAATATCCGGACCTGGAGAAGTGTCTTTTCTTAGATGCTGCAGTTTACGGAGCACCAGGTCAGCACTCGGGTCCCCTTCGGAAAGTCCTGCACAGGTTCAGGTGAAGCTTTCGTCAGTGTAGTTGATTTGGGTCGATTGAAATGTTCGAGAGTATTGTTCAGCCAAAAGGTTAGCGGCATCACCGTCGTTATTGGTCGGGCCATTAGGACCTAGCAGTTGGGAAACTTCAAATTCGGCTTGTCAAAGAGAGGTTACATAACGGAATAAGCTTTTCGAATTGTAGACAAATTTATCGATAAGCTTTGTCTTGTACTGAAGCCTATCTTCTCTTATGGCCTTTGTGCATATGTTCCTTATATGCTTGTATTGCCTGTACGTGCCGTTGTTATCACTTCGTTTGTATTCAGCCCAACAGTGCCTTCTGCAGCTTAGCAAAGGAAGACTGCGGTTCTTGACGATGTAGGTTGCTTGTAGTTTTTGGGGACCGTTTGAGGAACTGAATGCTCAGTAGCACATAAGATCATGTGCAGTAAAAAATCCCAATGAGCATCCACTTCAAGTTGAGGGTGAACATCCCAATCCACCTGTTGTAGATAGCCCTGTAAAGCTAACACATTCAACCGTTTGAAATTCCAGCGCCTGTTGTTAGTGGAATATCTTAGCTCCGTTTTGCTGACAAAACTGAAGGATAGGACGGCGTGATCACTTTTCCCCAGGGGAGCCAGGATTGAGGGGTCGTCGACTAGGAATTCTTCATTTGTGAATACCCAGTCTAAGCGCGATGGCGTCTGATTGTTTCTCCAACGAGTTGCCGACTTCACATTTTCGAATAATCCAAGATCATCGATGAGGTTGAAGAACCGAGCTTCAGTAGAGTTGTCACCTCCAATGTAGGTATGTCCCGCGAAGTTGATCCTAGGAAGATTGAAGTCCTCTAGAATCAGGATATGAGAGAATCCAAGACGCGTAGAGCGGGTTAATCCTTCCAGCATACGATTGTTGTACTGGATGTCAGCCACGGGCTTCCTGTAGATGAACCTAACTAGACACCTCGAGGTGGTAGACAATCTTACTGAGCACCATACTGATTCATCAAGATTGAGAAACTCTTGGTTGTGAAGTTGGTTTATCTCCAGGCATGATCGTATGTATAAGATTACTCCATCCCCCATTCCCATTTTTTTGTCGTTGCGAAACAAAGACATCCCAGGTATTGCTAGCTCCTAGTCCATAAACTGAGAAGATATCCAAGTTTCAGATATTCCTATCAGATGAGCATTATTAGCATTGCTAAGTTCACGCAGCTCGTCCATTTTATTTGGTAAACTCGTGGTGTCCAACTTGCCTTTGTGCTCGATCCTGGCGTCATGTGGCCTATCCGGATCGTATGGATCACACATAATTATGATACATCGGACTACCGTGTACCTGAAACCGTGCCGGATAACGATAAGAGAACTCAAAGAGATCGATCGGTTCACATAAGCTCTCAACAAAGCTGCTGGATGTTGGAAATTGTTTCACTTCACCAACACAGGAATATCCAACCTTGAATGTACGACCCTGGGGTATTTCTTGTAACTCGAGATGACGGTGCCTGAGGAAATGTAATTATTGGTATGGGATTTATTATGCTTTCAGAAAATTCTCCGGAAATGATGAGGAAAATATTAGGGGGATATATTCATCACATGTGCGCGTATATCCTAGTGCCAAAAGTGCTCTGGATTGTAGAGATGTTTCGGCCAGCTGCAAGGTACAGTGTATATTCACCTTTTTATACGGATTTCTCTGAATAGATTAGCATTCAACCAGCTGTCAAATACTTTTGGGAATATCAGTATTATGTAACACGTCTCATTGCACGTCATCACGCCAGTTCGCTGATTGCCTATGCAATTAAACGTGGGTAGATATTGTGCAACTATTATTGTTCTACAGATGTTAAAAAAACAGATTCTGACGAAGATGTACATGTAGGTATGGTGCGGTTGCTGAATACAGAGACGGGAAAAAAGTTGCTCTTACGTTCTTTCACGGACCGTATCACGTGCATTGATTTTGCACTCCTCAGCGAAGCGCTTTTAGGCATCCTCGACCACTCCGGAGCTGTTAATGTTTTTAAAGTTAGTAACATGTATATCTAAAACTCCGATTTTGCAATTATAGATTGATCAGTACGGTCGGTTTACAACGGATTTTAGAGAAAACATGATAATTAAGCGTCTACAAGATAAGTTATCATGAGATTTTGGCGCAGAATTCAATTATACATCTGGATAGAGTTGTGGCATTATAGCTGATGTCAGTTCATGATGAAAACCCTAAGTATAATTCCTAACCTTAACCATGAACTGTAAATCATAATTTGAATTCTTCACACAGGTTTATAACCCTCATTTAGTCTTAGTTATTACGTTGACACTCTCAGATTCACTCTAGCGTCGCTCAAATGTCGTCCATAATTTATAGTCTCATCTTTAACCCTAAACCTTAACCCTAATCCTAAACCATACCAACATACCGACAACACTGAAACTATGTGGTCGAGGCTAAAAGAATTTTCGGGACTTTGTCATGGTAAAAGAGGTTGACTACTATGGAGCCACAAGGATGAGTTGCTGTGCCGGATGCACTACGATTTTAAAACTTCTGAACCTATATCTGACCTTGACAAGTTTTTGATTCATGTAAAAGAACAGTATCCCCTTTAATTTTTGAGTTTTGTATAATATATTTTTACTGTATGCTAACTGTCTTCTGATTGGCTAGAAAAGTTGCTCTTACGTTCTTTCACGGACCGTATCACGTGCATTGATTTTGCACTCCTCAGCGAAGCGCTTTTAGGCATCCTCGACCACTCCGGAGCTGTTAATGTTTTTAAAGTTAGTAACATGTATATCTAAAACTCCGATTTTGCAATTATAGATTGATCAGGGGTTGTGTTCTGAAGACCTGATGACTTCGTCATTATTCTTCTCACTAAATCCACCAGAAAATTTTGTTCCTTTGGACGTTTCTTCGCTTGTGTGGTGTCCGTGGTTGCATGGGTCTAAAACTGCACTCCCACTTGCAAATGATGTGCATGATGATGTATTTGTCCCGCCACGTGACCCAAGCCTTGTGTTAGCGTATTCTGCTCATCATAAGGTACAATATTTCTGTAATTTTGGTTCAATTACAACACTTTGCATGTCATACTTTTTTATATCTCGTTTAGTGTGCTTCTAATATTCTGCCTAATATGTGAGCTCCCTAAAGAATATTTTGTTCTGGTTCTGATGTTATTTTGCACTTGTCGACGGATCGTTAGTAAGGATGTTGGTATGACCGTGATGTCGATACGACAGGTCATCCCACTGACATATCTACAAAAGAAGGTGTTAACGCTTGCTAGTAAATTCATTTTTCAACAGTGTTACAATCAGCTGCCAAGTAGTTTGTTCCCAAACTTGTGAAGTAGGAATATGCTTCTTTATAAGGTATGGAAAATGAAGGGTTATCAAATGCAAAGTCATTGTTAGGTGATTTTAATGTCAAGTCACCTCAGATCCTATCATATAGTATTTGGGGTAGCTTTATTCCTGTCGTGACACAGCAAAAGTGCAATGGTGTTGGTACTTGGAAACGTTCTAACCGGGTTTTAATATCTTCGGTTGAAACCAGCAACATCATATGTAGTGAATTTTCGGCTCTCCGATGCTCAGTGGCTAAGTTGTGGGCAACTTTGGCTCCTTTCATTATGATCAGAAAGCAACTCAGGGGGGGGGCTAGTTCTTAGGCATTAGAACCTTATCGATATTCCATTGTTTTCGTTTTTTTGAGGATCAAATATTTTAATCTGTTGATGCTAATTCGACATTCGTAACCGTAGTTTAAGGCTTTTGGTTCCCACTTGCGATTACTCCATACAAAAACATGACCACAGTGATTCATTTTCTTGGAATTTGTAGTAAATCGCGAAATTTTGGTTCCAGTACTTGCGTCAGAATATTACGCAGAACCTCTGCTTGTTTGTGTTGAAAGTTTCTAAGCAACCTCAGTGTCATGTTTTATATTAGTAGGATAGTACTATTCATTCTTACTATTCATTTGTGGCAAGAGAAATTTTCAATTTATCTTTCACCTTAAAAACCTTATGGATCTCACTATCTCTTTAACCTGCAGCAATGGACTCGCGTATAAACAGCCTCACCTCTGTTTTTATTTCGAAATCCAGGTAATTCATCACTCGTTTTGAACTTACAAAACGATACCTTTCTAACATCTAGCATATTCTTACGTGCTTGAAGTTCTCTTCTATATCTGGTCTTACCAATTCTAGCTCTCGAAATATTTCAACATTTTTTTCGACATTTAGATGAATTCACGAGTCGACCTAAGCTGCAGCACCATTGAAAACCTGGAAGCACTGGGCAGCCGTTTCTAGATTCGCAATAGTAGTCTAGATTAGATAGACTAGTGAATTCAACTGTCGAATCACTACAATCTCCACAAATTTAGATGAATATCAATACTATGATCACTGTCTTCGGAGTTTAAGTCAATAATGTCGAAAATACGGTTTTTGAAAGGGGAGGGGTTATTTCGGAGTTTCGAGTCTTTCGTGTCAGCTTCATGTTTCTTTTTCTCATAAATGGGGTTTCTGTGCCTGAAATTGAGCCAGATTTGAATACTACTTAAGTACTACACCTGGTACAAATGCTTAGTAGTCCAACTAGCCACATCTCATATCAACACACCAAGATGAAAGCATTAAGATTAGGTGCAATTGGAAACGACCAGTTGCGAAAATTTGAAACGTTGTAAAGTTGAGTGTTCTCTGTGATAAAGAAAATTGTTCACAACTCTAAATAACAGGAGTTCGTCTTTCGAAGATAGCTGGACGTTTATACAGATTAATAACTGGTCAAAGTTGTGTAATTATTATTTAACCTAATTTGATTCAAGCCATACTTTTTATGTGATCACAATGAAAAAAATAATTAATTATTATAGTACAGATCAGTCACCAATAATGGTAGCTAAAGAAAGTTTCATGTTCCTATTCCTACTTCGATTGTGAAAAAGAACAGACTCTCCGTTTTATCCAAAATCAATATGCGTACTAATTTTAACGGTCCTTATTAATTCAATTCTGAACGTGCCACGAGACTAGATGCCTGAAAAGATACTTTAGAGAGCCGGAATTGTATATAAATAAAAGTGTACGTAAACAACCATTCCTAAATGACATTTTAGCATTCGTGATGCAACATAATTATTTTTAGGCTGGTACTTTTATGATTTAACACATAATTATCAATTATTCACGGCTGTTTCGACTCAACCTTATGGACACTTATCAATAGTACTGTTTTCCATCACTTGTTGATGGGTGTTTTAATTATTAATTCTAACCATGGTTAAGGGTATCCTTTTAACCCCCCTAAAACTATTTTCCGGAATAATATCCCCGTCTCAATCCGTTATTGGAGGGTTCCCTTCCTGAATTTGGCCAGCTTCCTTACCCCAAACCTTGGATTTAACCTCCAATATATTAAAATATGGAGCGATTGGGAATTTTTATAAAAAGGAAAAAAATTAATTGGTTACCTTGAAAAAAGCAATTACCCCTTTGGTAATTTTCCAGGTAAAACCCCCCATTTTGGAAATTATGAAGAATAGACCTTATCCATTTATTATTTTAAAGGTAAAAGTTATAAATGTGGGTTTAGTTGTTGAACTTCTTCAAAATCACTTTTCACAATATGCTCAGTCGGGAGTATCAACGTCTTGGAGTGAAAAACAACTTATTGATGCTATAGAAGGATGTACAACAGAGTCATTATGTTATGCTGAGTTATCCGACCATTCTGATGCGATTACTGCTTTGTCATTAAGTCGTGATGCTACTTGTTTGGGTTCTGCCAGTCTGGACGGTAAAGTCTGTATATATTCCTTAGTTAGTCGAATGACTGGGGATATGAAGTACAAATTGAGGTTAGTTTGTTTTTTCTGACTATCTATCATTTTCTAGTACCCTGCTTTTATTTGATTGTACATGGATATATTTAAAATATATACTAATTGATCCACTGACTATTAACTATTACCGTGTGTAGTGTGCGGCTACATTGGAACCAAGATTTTGGTGCAATGAGTTTGATGTTGCGTATCAGTCGGTCATTTAGAGAAGTAACCGATGCGAATACCTGTTAACCTAGATTTTGTGCTAGTTTACTCTCGTACTTTCAGAATCTTATGAGGACATATGATTCTCATGGGATTTGAACTCGTTATCCAATATGATAGGCTTTAAGTCGGTTTCATCCAACTACTGTCGCCTTAACCACATCAAGTTAATCCGTAATGACTACTACTGTGTTAGGATCACAGATCCTTAGGTAAACCGGTTGGCGTAAGCTTATCAACTGATGTAGTTAGAGGAGTGTTTGTTAGGTTATACTAAACAACATAATTTTATGACACGGAATAAAAATATCTAAGAGTGGTTAGATAGTATCGTCTCATACTATAGTGTTTTAGTTCGTTTCGCGTGAAAAAAAGGATTTTTCGAAATTTTTACTGGTTTCGCATTGTAGCTGAGTTGATGTCCTGATGTATCTTCGCATTTTATTTGACAGTGGAACGTCTGCTCGTATCACAATGGTTATTAAATTTAACCACAAACATTTTCATTAACCTTATTAAGATAGTCACTTTGAACATTCGTCAATCGACCTCATGTATGTCGTTAAAAACTCCACTTCCTCTTGTATTCCTATGTTTTCAGCCGTTGTAACCTAAAATAATACACGGATTGTTTATAGGTTAGCTTAATTTATCTTTGACATATTCAGCTTTCTGCCTATTTAAGATGTTAAGCATCGTAAAATTGTAACTTATCTACTAAATATTGGTTTGATGTACCCTTCTTCAAGTCATAATATTTTTGCTCAAGGGTCAGTGTTGGTAACGGATTCTTCAAGTCGAAGTAGATTCTAGAATGGGATTTAAATTACTACTAATTTAGTAGAAGTTAAATCCCGTGATCAATAAGCTGTCGCTGTTATACTCAAACAACTGTTGAGTTATTCTAAGTAATAACAACTGGATATTTTATGTTTCACATCACTGACTGATTTTGGCTAGGCTATTGAAAATCAGGGAATACTAAAGAACTGTTCCGTTCCAATATGGGACTCCTCAGTCGTGGCCATTCACGACCCCACGAGAGATGGAGTTTAGGACCTTCAGGCTTCTCAACAAGTGCCTTACCTTCAGATTACTGAGTTTGTATTAGGAAACTTCAAATTAGGTAATTTTCACAACATCTCATAATAACAACTGAAATACATATTTCAGCGAGTTTTTTCGCTAATTTAACATTCTTACACATTTTATGCCTAGTTGGTTTTTTTTAATTTGAAGGTACTTTTTCTCATTCTTATACTCTTGAGCTATACTAATATAGTGAAAAAGAGATTCATGTGTTTGTTTTCGTTTGCTATATATTCACATAATGTAGGCCAATTCATGTATTTTCTCCTCATGGTGGACTACCACTGTATGCTTTAATATTTCTGGACAACGTGTTACATAATGATGAAAGGTACATCTCGTTTCCTTTGTTCAGTTCATTCACATATTCTTTTTTTATTAATGTTATCCCATTATTGATAAGTGACTTAATTTTTATTACCGTAATCCCGTTCGATTTTTCCTCTAAGAAAACGAAGTTAACATGTTTTCAATCCCTCAAAAATAAATCTCTACCTTGAAGCGGGAAGTACCAACACATCCTCTATACAAGACGATTACGAAGAAATATGGGAGAGAATGTCCTTAGAATCAAAAATAAGGAGGTTACCTGTTAAAAATAATACAGTTGGAATAAGAACGCAACTGAAATTTTAGCTTTAACTAAGGAATGCTTCACTATTTCGAAAGAAAAAGACTGTGATAGAATTGCCACTGGCTTCTGTTCTGATGGCATTATTTCAAAATGTAGAGTTATATGCCTTTCTAAAAGCCCTCTAGGAAGTGAAAGACCTATAGGTGTTAATTTAACACAGCTATTTTACGTCCCACAGATCCATTTTCATAGATTTACCACCTTGACATTTTTAATACCCAATCTCAGCATCAAAACACGTTTATGTTACAAGAACCACCGGGACAAAATATGTAAGATGTATCTAGGTCGTGTAGACTAAATGATGATTCCCAGTATACCAAAACACGTTACTATACCTTGAGATTATTTACATAGTGTTAGCACTGAATCCGAACAATTTTTTAAAGAAGACAATTACTAGTTACTTAATATCCTCAGTTTGAATAGGATATACTTGCACCACGGTTTTGTACTCTAAGACTTACGGGCTATTTACGTCTGGATGGTACCATACTGCTGCAAGCCTCCTGACCTTCTGACATACCTAGTTGGGTCTCGTCTACCACACTATTATCTCGTGAGTACAAACAAGTCATCACTTATGTTTCAAGGAAACATATACAACACTTCATTTTAGAATATGGTTGTTTCGTAACTAATTTTTATCAAGTACTTATTTGTGTGCTCCATACTTCAGGCATGAGGCCTAGTGATGCCAACCAAGATTCTCAAATCTGCAACCTTCTGGTTGTGAGCCAGATGCCTGACGATGAGGTTACTGCCTATTGGCTCGTAGGTAATTTACAAGTCATATGTAGTCTGCCTAAATTTTATACCACTGAGCTAGTAGACTCAAGATTTAAATATTGTATACTGAATCTTAAGTTTAGCAATAATATACTAAAATTTTCGAGCCTAGATTCATTACTTGCTTATGTGTCTATTAAGAGGAATACACTCAAAACTTTGAAACTAATATACTCTTCAACAAAATAAGGGTGGAGTTTGTAACATAAAATGAATTCATCATTCAATTTCAAGGCTTCTGATCAACACCTTGCTGTGAACCATCCAAATTTACGGCATACAGCAGGATCTAAGAAATAATAAAATATCGACATACTTAATTTTTGATAAAGTTTAAACGATAACTTGAAGTAAAACAGCAAACCAGAATAATCGAAATACGGAAACCCCACACCATAAAATCTAAGTGAGATGAGTTTTACTTATGTATATGTGGAAAATCTATCTGTATAGGGGAAGGAAGATGCGATCACAAATAATTGTGATGATGATTCTTGTGACTTAAGACAGTAATCAATGTCGCGAGTTAAATGCATTAATCGGAATTCAGACTACAATTTTCTCTATCTCGTGTCTACTATTCCGTTTGTAACCTGGCTCCCTAGATTTGACCAATTACACCTCGAACCCTCATAATTAATTCTAGGCCGACCTAAGCTAAGCTCCTATTAGTCCTCTATACTCAAGCCTTTCTCTATTTCCGGGCTTGGGTCGAAGAGAAAAGTCATCAACTAGCCTCCATTATTATCCAATTCAACCATGACTCAAAACTCATGCAATAATATAATTGAAATGATTGACTACACACCACACCAAATAAAAAAGCCATACTTTAAACACAATCATACCATAAATGGTAGAAAATGAAACAAACAATACACAATTAATTAGCTATAACTAAGGGATAGTAAAGTGTATAACAACAGTTGATGGGTCCACCGGAAGCTTACAATAATAAGAGGAATATAGAAATCCAATCTTATGGTTGCTTACTAATTAATCAATTTATAGTTAATAACAATCAGATAAATAGCTCCATAGGTTTAAACTTTCCCAATATTTACCCCCATTTTAACAATCATACTCATAATAAGTCAATATATAACTAAACGAGAAAATTAAAATTTATTTGTCTCATTCAATAAAATTTGATGGATTCCTGAGCCCCCATGGTTACAGAGTAAGTTCATAAGATTTGTTATAAAGAGCATGTTTCAGCTTTTTGTAATATTAGTTGGTAGGATACTGGTTGACCAATTGATGATGATATGAAAATTCGGCTACCTAATTTAATCTTTTTTTTTCAATTTTTAGTATAACATGGAGTTATCTTTTAACCGGTGCAGAGTCTAATCGTGAACTACGTCTTTGGTCATGTTCTGATTGGTCTTGTTTACAAGTTATACAATTTTGTTCTGTGATACCCAGTACAGATTTACTCAAATCTTTAAATATTTCATTATCGAAATCGAGCATAATATTAGCTGTTGATCGATCCGCCTCTTTTCTAGTTGCTACTGATGTAACACGAAGAGTAAGTGAAAGTAAAAGTCTATGTGCTTACGTAGTTTTTTCTTTTTAAAAGAAATTATAGTTCATGTATTTGATTGAGATCATTAAATGAATACTTTTTCTCGTGATGGATTTGTATTGTGTTTTGTAGTCCAATTCAATTATGATACACACTTCTCACGGTTATCCAAACCCACCGTACAAATGAGATGATTGAAATAAGTACAAAGGTTTAACTACTAAAACCGAATTATTTATCTAAACAAACATCAGGATATGTACAATTTTACCTCTTACTCAGACAAGGATACTTATTTTAATACTGTTAATTGAACCTCAGTCAGTCAGTCAGTCACAACGTAAAACTTCGTACGTACGTACATCAGTTCGAGTTGCCATACTACATTAGCATAGAGATGAAGTTGTCGATTCAAATCCCATAGTGGTAGAAGTAGTAAGAGTATAAGCATTATGTGAAAGATTAGGGTTTGAAGATGTTATTGAAAAAGTGTAATCCAATGAAATAAATTTGGAAAGAGAATAAGGATACGGACATGGAGAATTCTGAAGATTAGAATTTGGCAGAACGCAAAGAGTGGATATACCTTCGCCATTGCAAACGATTTTGAGCCATATCATTCAAGGTCTCTAACCATCGATTGCTATCATCTCACGAATCCCAACCAGGTAGTCTACACCTACCAACATGGTTAATTGAACCTAGTGAAAGTGTCCATGCACGCTTATTCCAGTGTTCTATTACTTAGAATAGGATTCTCTGACTGAATTTCGCAGTTGCCTGTAGTTTGTTTTTTTAATTAGATGGTGAAATGTTGTGTCTTGTTCAACTGTAGTGTCGATATTAAGTATTTTGCATGCTTGTCTATGCGAGCTTTTCTCAGAAACTATTTCTGCGTGAAATATATATTGAAAAATACCAATATCACATTCGCGACTTTCTTTATGGTCAATAGGTTGATGCAATTGTAGTTCTTCATCGATTGAGTTGTTTGAGACATATGTTTTGCATACCCATGCGTTGCACTTACACTTATGTGTTATGTTGGTTAACATAGCTCTGGTTGAAAGAATGCTTAAGGTCAGCCTAACCAAGACGCAACATTAATCGATGAAGTTATTGACTGTCGAAGTAAGCCGCGTTTAAAAATATAGACCTTTTGTGTATATAGGTTATGTGTCTTCAAAGTTTTTACCGTATATAGTTTCACGTTAGAGAATCGATGTAAATCATTAAATAAAGACTCATGTACTCATTTTTATTCACAATGAGCACTAGTGATACTACTACTACTACTCGGCTACCCAAATCGAAGTGGAGCGGAACTTGAACATGTGACCTAGTCGTTGAAAGTCTAACATCTTAGCGAATAAACCATTGTCAGAGAAAAAGAACGTATTAACCAAGGAGTGTTAGACTAACTTATAAAATTCCCCTCGTAAGAATTGAAATATTTACAAACGGTCATGTTAGTATTTGATTCAGACGTTTTGTTGTGAATGTTGGAAATAAAAATTATAATCTGTTCATATTTTTGTGTAAGATCCAATGTTATTAATTACATTTGGTCGTGTTTATTAGTTCACTTCATCATTAGATTGTATTCTACTATCTTAAAGTAGTCTTGATGTAATTAGAAATAGCGATCTATTACAACTAATCGGAATGGTTAGGCTTCCTTAGTAATGTCTAACGGATTTATGTACTCCGATCTTCTGTGTGTATTAACAGTGAAACAAAATTATTTACTATTTGCTACTTGTGTCAGTGGAGTACAAAATCGTACCAAATGAATATGTTTTACAAATGGTGATTTATTGAACCCCCAAGTATCGTAATTAAGCAGTTCAAAAAATCACATCGATCTCATGTGTTTATTTTTATGACTTTGCTCAGTTTCATTCAATCAACGGATCATTTAACGAAAGGATTCATTTTTGCGTTTGTTTTAATAAGTACAAAAAGTTGATCCTTAGTATCACTCTTATCAAACACATCGAATTTATTGCTTAATGTTGGTTTTTACTTTTAGAAACTTTCCTCTTTATTCTATATAATTGGCAGAATTTCTGTAAACTATTGTTGTAATAGTTTTTAGATTATAACTAATAGTAGAATCCAGGATATGTATTTTGTCATATCTCCAGGACTCGTTAGCTTGTTGTATCTGTATTCCACTGTTGATGTTCGCAGTATTACACAAACGCAGTAGTTGAAAGCGTGAGTCAATTGAAGCTAGACCACCAGGGAAAACCTGGAAGCACTGCTTGACGGCTGTTTCGTCCTATTGTGAGACTCCTCGACACACCATCGGATGCCGGCTCAGTGGTCTATCCGTTAAGTGCTCTGGCGCGAGACTGGTAGGACCTGGGTTCGAATCTAGCGAGTGCAGGATCGTGAATACACTCTGATGAGGGGTCGTACAATAGGAGGAAATGACCATCAAGCAGTGATTTCTGGTTGTCCGTGGCGGTATAGACTCACTTGAGTCACGCTTTCAAAATAGAAACACTAAATCTCCACAAAAACCCCTTCTGATAACAAACCCAATAGTTAGCACTTTCAAACACCGATGCGTTATCCATCAAGTTACTGAGCTTTAGAAGTCATTCATTTGTTCAATAGGTTTGATATTTGTTATTATTTCGCTAAAGTTTTCGATTTCTTGCTGCTTGATATTCAGGATTTAATTTTGATCCATGTTTAATAATATATATTTATATCACTAATGGATCTCCTGATACTGCTTCTTAGTTACAACTTTAGCTACAATCCGTCCCCTTATGTCAACGTAAATGAATTAAAATTCAGTCATAAGTGTGATCAATGAAAAAAAACCGTGTTCTAATAATCTTTGTTTTTATTCCGTTTAGGTACTGTATACACTTGAATTGGCCGTTGTAAAAGATGTTTCAAATGATAATGAAAGGTTATTGTCCTCTTCATCGTCATCAATGTTATCAGTATCGAAGAAGATATGCTGTTTCATTTCTATCGGAGAATTTTTGTTGACAACACCGTGTCTGTTGTTTGCTTTAGGCCCTTCTTCAAGGAAAGCTAAAATTGGTGTAGGTTAGTGCGTATCCATATGAGGATTATCTGTTGTATAAGTAGTAGTTAATCTCTTTGTTTTTTCTTAGAAAGAACACTTAGATCAACGTATTGGTATTTTATTCAGTGACCTCATAGTCATATTGGATTTCTGTTTGTTCTGTACTTGTTGTTTTCATCATTCTTTATTTAAATGAAAACAACATCAATATTTAAATTCATTTAGTATTGTTTGTTTGAATCTTCCCATCAATATGTTAGGATTGCAACTGGTCAGTCCCTAATTGGCATATGTGCGTACTGTGCGTATTGCCTCGATATAGCCTTAATTCACAAGCA
>NC_031502.1:21466657-21593293 GCF_000237925.1 Schistosoma mansoni | reverse complement strand
GGGCTCGATAATAAAATGTAACTCATTCTGGAGCACATGCTTACATCCAAAATATGCTCAAGTGAGAGCACGTATCTGTCTGCGTCTTACTGGACGTGGGAAAGACGCTCAAGGGAAATTTCTTAGGGTTTTACTTAATGATAGGCAAGCTAAGAATATATTTCATGAACAACTAGGAAAACAGTTAGGCAGCCATGTAAGTGGAATGACATCCGTAAAGCTGTGGAAACAGCAGTGATATCTGCTAGTACGGTAAACTATAAGGTTAGGGAGAAACACTGGATCTCAGCATCATCTACCTCACTGATAGATGCTCAAAAACGCATCCCATTTGGCTCTGAACATAACGAAGAGCGTAGTCAGCTTAAAAGCAGGCTAATAAGAAGTCTATGAAATGATCGCGAACAGTGGTGGGTAGCGAAAGCAAGAAAGATGGAAAAGGCAGGGGCAATATGCAACAGCAGACAACTATTCAGACTTGTTAAAGAAAGCAGTATTAGGAACCCAACTATCTCGGAAAAAGATGAAAATATTGTGTATTCTCAATCCAGGAGATTGGATCGAGGGGCAAAACACGTGAGGGATCAGTTCAATGGGCCTTCAGCCACACATCGGTTTCCCACGATCCCTAGTCGACTAGAATAACAACTTGACGTAAGTCCTCCGACTCTTTACGAGGGTGGAAAAGCTATAGGAAGTTCGAAGCGTGGGAGAGTAGCAGGCCCTGACAGGGTCACCCCAGAGATTTCTGACGAGTCCCAAATAGGACGAAATGCGCGTCCTGGATTCCACTGCTAGCCACTATCCATCTTTGCTTACAATATTAATATTTTATTATTATTATTATTATTAATTAATTAATTAGCTTACTGCACAGCAGTTCTTGGCATTTTTCTTTATGAGTTATGAAATATAACCTTTAAGGTTAGAAGACATTCGTAGGTTACTAGTATTTAGTTACAATTATTTATCTGTAAAGCTTTGGATATATATTCTGTAACTACCGAATAATCAAGGTAAGGATGAGAAATCAATTAATGACTTGGTGGTTTTTCATCCACTGAGATGTTTGAGACATGTATCACGTACCTCGACTCCCAATGCTTACTGATGTAAGAGTAAGTTGAACGAAAGTTTGAGGTGGGGAAACTAAGATAATATATGGTATTAGTTAATCAATTACATTGATTGTTGGATTCAACCATGTTGGCAGATACAGACCCACTAGTTTAGAGTCCTCATAATTGTTGTAGGCGTTGGTTAGTGATCCAGGTAAATTCAATCTTTATTTTCTCTTAGATCGTGATTTTCTAAATCTTTTTACACTCTTTTTTCTTCTACCTTAACCTAATGTTTTCTACTATTACTACTGACACTGTTATTATTTCTATTACTCTTGGATTTGTCTTAACAGTTTCTTCTTACTATATGGATTATATTGTGGTCAATTGAACTAATACACATCAGGTTCTACATTGTTGACCAATTATTAATCTTATCATGATTATTATTCTTTTCAATTTCATTTCACTTCAATAGATCCCCTTTCTATAAAAGAGAAAATCGATCCACACAAAGTTTTAACGGATCAAATATGTTTGGATATTCACATCATTCATAATCGGTTAGTATCTTTGTTATTTTTTCTTCCATTTCTTTGATGTTGGTCTTTTTTGTTTTAAAATTTTACCGAAATTGTTTTCGTAATGTACAGAAATTAATGAATAAAGTGCATACGTTTGTGTGTGATCGGTAGATTACTATAGTGTATGACAGTAGTATAGTCTAGGGACTCCCGATCGTTGCTGCTACCTTGACGTGGTGGTCGGGCTTGCCTATCGTGATGAAGCAATCGAGCTATGCTGGCTGGAACAATCGTTCCTCGAGGTCCTACCATGCCAGACAGGTCGGTTGAAGAGCGGTGAGACTAAAAGCAGCAAACCCAAGGTCCGAAGGCGAAGTCGTACTGCTGACTGTACAGAGGTGTGACAGCAGTAAGGTGTTTCCTTCAGACAACCAGCATGACAGCGATGCTGCCTTCCCACAAGGAGGGGTGGGGTTAGAAAAGGTCGACCCTAGAAATGCACACCTCGCCTTATCCCACGGATATCCGTCTCCGGCGGTAAGGTTTTTTTGAAGAACGGAGCTAACACAAAAACTACCCACAAAAAGGTCGTGTGTGACCGACCTCAAGCAGTTGTCCCTTGGGCACTGCGGTCACGCTCTCAGGTCATTAAGACCACTTCTAACCCAATTTCCTTTTCAGGTACCTCTAGAAGAATCCTTCCACGGTGTGGGCAACCGGGAAGTGATAACTGCCCTCATACCTCTAACAACACTCAAGACCACTGTATTCATAATCAATCTCCTTCTTCACTTCCTACTATTCCTTCTACCTTGACTTTCAACACTAAACTTCCTGTTCCGGTTTCCTCCTCAAGTGTCACCATGGCCAACGATTCTAGTGCGCGAAACGCTGTCCCAGGTCTACTAAAACCTCGCTCCAAACTACACATTGGAGCCTTCAACGTACGTACTTTAAGTCAAATCGGTCAACAGGCCTCCTTAGCTAAAACTCTAGAATCTCGTACCATTGATGTATGCTGTGTCTCCGAAACACGCATACAGGATCCCAGTGTGGTCATTCACTTGACCTCACCTCGCCAAAATGGACAGCCGACGAAATACACCCTCCGTGTATCTGGCGACCCGTTGGCTAGTTCTCGCGGACTTGCAGGTGTAGGCATAGCACTAAGTACAAGGGCAGAACAGGCACTACTAGAATGGATCCCCGTTAACAGTCGCCTGTGTGCTGTCCGGCTAAATGGCTCCGTAAGAACTCGGAAGGATATGGACACACGTCGTTGCCTTTTCGTCGTTTCTGCCTACGCTCCCACTGACTGCAGCCATGATGAAGCAAAAGATGACTTTTACAGAAAACTCTCTGAGCTTCTTCAGAAAGCTAAGCGCTCAGACATAGTAGTCGTAGCGGGTGACTTTAATGCCCAGGTAGGCAGCTTAAATCATACAGAAAGACATTTAGGTGGGTGTTTTAGTATTCCGGCTCAACGAACCGATAATGGTGATCGTCTGTTGCAACTATGCTCACACAATCGTTTATTTTTAGCAAGCACTAATTTTAAGCATAAGGAGAGACATCGTCTAACATGGCGACCACCTGCACCAAACCAACGATGGACTCAAATAGACCATATTGTCATCAGTCATCGTTGGAGAGGCTCAATAGAAGATTGTCGCTCGTATTGGAATACTTGTTTAGACTCTGATCACGCTTTAATACGAGCGCGCATTTGTCTGCGCCTCAATGGACGCAGGAAAATTACACTAAGAAGACCCATTAGGATTGAACTGGAGGACGAGAAAGCCAAATGCGAATTCCAGAAACAACTGAGTTCACATCTAGGCAGTTCTGTAAACGAGACTGACCCAGATGCTGCTTGGAAAGACATACGAACAGCTGTGGAAACAGCAGTAACATCTATTAGTCATTTAAACCATAGGGCTCCAAAAAACCAGTGGATTTCCTCTAAGTCTATTTCACTGATGGATTCGCGTAAACTCATCCCATCAGGCTCTGATTACGACGAAGAGCGTAAAGAAATTAGATCTAGGTTAACTAAAAGTCTAAGGAACGATCGTGAGCAGTGGTGGGCAACGAAAGCAAAAGAGATGGAAAAGGCAGCGGCTGTAGGCAACACCAGGCAACTATTCAGACTAATAAAAGAAACCGGAATTAAGAAATCAAGTGTAAGTGAGACAATCTCCGAAAAAGACGGAACCCTTATCTGCTCTCAACCTAAACGTTTAGAACGATGGGCGGAACACTTTAAGGAGCAGTTTAGCTGGCCTTCAGCTACTGCACAACTACCCACTATTCCCAGAAAACCTGAATGGAACATTGAAGTAGGCCCCCCGACCCTACTTGAAGTTCAAAAGGCTATAAGTAATCTGAAACGAGGAAAAGCAGCTGGTCCAGATGGATTGGCTCCAGAGGTCTTTAAATATGGTGGTCCAATTTTAGCGATTAGGTTGACTAATATTCTGGCTAAAATCTGGGAGACGGATGTAATCCCATCCGACTGGTCACAATCACTGATTGTCCCAATATATAAAAAGGGGTCAAAATCATCCTGTGATAACCATAGAGGGATTAGTCTGACTAACATAGCATCTAAAATACTAGCCTCAATAATTATCGGGCGCCTAACTAAGACTCGTGAACTGCAAACACGAGAAAATCAGGCTGGCTTCAGACCTGGTCGTGGCTGTATCGACCACATATTCACCATTCGTCAAGTTTTAGAGCACAGACACGCTTATCGGCGTCCGACAATGATAGTTTTTCTTGACTTGAAAGCAGCATTTGACTCTGTAGACCGAGAGGTTCTGTGGCAGTGTCTGTCATTGAAAGGTGTACCTGAGAAGTACATAAACCTTTTGAAGGCTCTTTACTCGAACACTATTAGTCGAGTAAGAGCTTATGGCGAACTGTCATATGATTTTACAACCTCAAGTGGTGTCCGTCAAGGTTGTCCACTATCCCCGTTTTTGTTTAACTTCATTATAGACCTGTTGCTGCAAATAACACTCTCTTCGACTGAATCTACAGGAATTGATCTCCTACCAGGGGGACCACTAAGCGACTTAGAATACGCAGATGACATAGTCCTGTTTGGTGAAGACGCTGGCAAAATGCAGAGTCTTCTGTTGGAACTCAGTAATAATGCCAGGATGTTTGGGATGCGTTTCTCTCCATCCAAATGTAAATTGTTACTCCAGGACTGGCCTGCGTCAACACCCGAACTAAGGATAGGGAGTGAAGTAGTCGAACGCGTCGACAACTTCACTTATCTTGGAAGTCTGATCAGCCCTAATGGGTTGGTGTCTGACGAAATCTCTGCACGGATTCAAAAAGCTCGTTTGGCATTTGCCAACTTACGTCACCTATGGCGTAGACGAGATATCCGTCTATCAATTAAGGGACGAGTATACTGCGCAGCAGTTCGTTCTGTTCTACTTTACGGCTGTGAAACATGGCCATTAAGAGTAGAAGATACTCGTAGGTTACTAGTATTTGACCACAGATGCCTTAGAAATATTGCTCGCATCTGCTGGGATAACCGGGTAAGTAATAGTGAGGTTAGACGCAGGGTATTAGGGAACGATGGTAAATCAGTTGATGAGGTGATGAATCTTCATCGACTGAGATGGTTGGGCCACGTGTTACGTATGCCTGAACACCGATTACCACGACGCGCTATGATGACTAGTATTGGGGACGGTTGGAAGAGAGTTAGGGGCGGCCAAACCAAAACATGGCATCAGTGCTTGAAGTCACTAACTTCTAGTCTGAGCCATGTTGGTAGATGCAGACTACCTGGTTGGGGTCCGCGTGACTATCGTAACCAATGGTTGGAGACTCTGTGTGACATGGCTCAGAATCGATCACAATGGCGTAGGTGTATACACTCTTTATCTTCCCTTAAACCTTGAGACTAAAATTGCTTCATATCTCCCTTCCTGTACTATATCCTTATATACAACCTATAATTTATATACTACTACCAACACTAAATTAACTACTATTAATCCGGTGTTGATCTTGTTGTGCTAACGAGGTATGGCAACTTGGACCGATGCATATATGTGCCTGGTCCTACGTTGTAGCTGACTGACTGAGTCTAAGGACTGTAAACTTGGGCTGCTCTTAAAAATCCTCTCATGATTTTGAAGCCACTTGTAAAAGTCAATGAGCAGAGAGTTTGGACAAATCAGTTATGTTATATCTGAAGCGTTTCGAATTCACTAGTTAGCGAGCGGAACAAAGACTTGTGACCAGAGACCGATAAGCTAGCTATTTTGACGCGTCCCAGACCCAGCTAACTAAAGTAATAAGTCCAAGTTGGAAGCGGGGAAAATATATTCTGTAGCAGTCAGAAGCACAGCAATCATAAGGGGAAAAAATCAAACGTATATATACAGCAATGAATTGTCCTTGGGCAGTGTTACAAAATAACACACTCAAAGAAACAATGGACCAGTAGCGTTTAAGATATTTTACAAGTGTGAAATTCGACCCGAAGGTGAAAAGAGCGCTTTTGGCGCTAAAACAAAGAAATTCAAATCTTCAAAATAAAATTACAAGATTAAACCATTTACGAAGTAAGTTCTGGGGATTTGACATTCTCAACAAGTTACATTTGTTAACAAAAGTAATCAAACGTGTTAGAGTTTAATGGTTTTAGAAAGCTTATCGTTTTTGGTGATTGGTTATTGGTTTCTTAATCACATAATGTTGGAGAGACTTCGTGATCTAGTCACATTCAATTTACTGCAGGTAAATTTGCTTCCGAATCCCTCTTACAGTCGTAAATCGTTTTGTGGCAAATTCATGATAGCTTGTAATGTCTTCATTAAAAAAATTCGTTAGAGTTTGGGACTAAATGAATTCGGTACCTACTTCATATTTTTAATTTGGTGTCAATTAATAAATACTTCAATGATAGATCAATTCATGTGAGTTTAGATTCATGATTTTAATCGAACACTTGTAAATCATAGCGTTACTTTATACAATCAGTCGAACTTGCGATCTTAGCCTGTTAATACTGATTGGTATTAAGCGACTTGATGCTCCAAATGAAAGGTTGAATAGGGTATATTAATCTTTATTTTCATAGTTTTAATCACGAACTCATCTCATTTACAGTACTATCGTAAACCTGAAAGCATTGAACTGTCGTTTCGTGCTAGTATGAAACTTCTCAACAATATGCATCCACAACTCTCCACTTGGGAAACGAATTCTAGGATATTCGGTCTGATGCGCGAACGCTTAACCACTACACAACTGAATTGGAATCCCATGGTAGTAGTGTCTAACAAAAATTAATTCATGATATTATGTACGTCTCATCTATTCCCTACAATGGATAACTGTCTCGTACTCGACTTGGTTCTTCGCAAATGACCTAGCCCTCCTATCTCATACACACGAACAAATGCAGACGAAGACAACAAATGTAGTAGCAGCCTCTGAATCAATAGGCCTCAACATACATAAAGGAAAAAGCAAGATTCTCAAATGCAACACGGAGAACACCAACCCAATCACACTTGATGGCGAAACTGGAAGAGGTGGAAACATTCAAGTACCTGGGGAGCATCGTTGATAAACAAGGAGGATCGGATGCAGATGTAAAGGCGAGGTTTGGCAAAGCAAGGGCAGCATTTTTACAATTGAAGAACATATGGAACTCAAAACAACTCTCAACTAATTTCAAAGTGAGAATCTTCAATACGAACGTCAAGACAGTCCTACTGTATGGTGCTGAAACGTGGAGAACTACTACGACCATCATCAGGAAGGTACAAGTATTTATAAATAGTTGTCTACGCAAAATACTCAACATCCATTGGCCGGATACTATCAGCAACAGCGTTTTATGGGAGAGGACAAACCAGCTTCCATCTGAAGAGGAAATTAGGAAAAGACGTTGAAAGTGGATTGGACATACATTAAGGAAATCAACAATGTGCATCACGACACAATCCCTAACTTGGAATCCGGAAGGGAAGCGGAAAAGAGGAAGGCCAAAGAACACATTACGCTGGGAGATTGAAGCAGATATGAAAAGGATGAATGTTAACTGCAAAGAACTGCTCAGGACAGGGTTCGATGGAGAAAACTCGTTTGTGGCTTATGCTCCTCCATGAAGGGTAACAGGCGTAAGTAAGTAAGTAAGTACTCGACTTGGTTAAACTCTAATGGTCACAGCTTCTCACTAAAACTTCTAGGGTTCCAATATTTAATTTGTTCACGTGTGAGCAGATAATCATGATCAGTTCATTATATTATGAGAAAATAGTTCGTTATTTTTCTTTAAAGTTAGTCTTTAGTTTAGTACCTAATTTACCACATTAATCATAGAATTTTATTCTTTCGAAATAATAATTCTTAGCATATGGTTATCTTTGTTTATATTGTACCAGAAAAAAAAACAAACCGTATTATTAACTTATTTAATCAGCTGATAAAACTTATTTTAATGATGTTCCATAACATGATTGAACATCAGTCTCAGCACCACAGACCCATTCATTCTTTAAATTCCTTTCAAATTCTGATTCAGTATTCATAAATTATACCGAAAAAAATCAATCAGATTCAGGATAATAACTTTTGTATTTTTGTGCCAACTGGAAAATGCCATGATTGCTTAAAGTTTATTTCTACCAATCATTGTGTCTGAGTTTGGTTAGTGTATGTTTGTCCCACTATCCTTCTCTGTCTGTCTCTCTCTCTTTCTCTCTTATGTCTATATATCTCTATTCGTTTAATTCGTCTTGGCAATAAATATCATTTGTTCCTTAAACTAAAGTGATGAGCAGGTTTATGTCGTCAATTATGTAAGTGTACATTAAAAAAAAATTAAATTAACTAACATGTAACAACACAATCTCCATCTACTTTACCATTCATAATTTGAAGCCTTTTATAAACTTGACATATTATTAGACAATTATTTCAATTCATTCCAGTATAAGTGAACAGAATAGACGAGTGAGGACAATTGAATGTACTTAAGTACAAATTACAAACTATCTGACTAAAATTTGTTAATCATATAGTAGGGGTTTTGTGGAGAATTTAGTATTTTCATAGTTGAAATCATGAGACAATTGAAGCTAGACCACCATGGAAAACCTGGAAGCACTGCTTGACGGCTGTTTCGTCCTATTATGGGACTCCTCAGTGCACAGTGCGCATCCACGATCCTGCACTCGCGAGATTCGAACCCATGACCTATTAGTGACTGACTCCATGAGATATTTCCTTGAGTTCTAGTGAGAAGCAGTGATTAGTGGAGTTCTACCAAGTCTGTTGTAGAGATATCAACTCACTGAAAATAATTGGTGAACGGTTGCTCAAAATCGTAGATTGGTTGAAGTTAGACATTAACACCGTTTGATACCGGCTAAGTGGTCTATCGGTTAAGGGCTCTGGCGCGAAACTGGTAGGTCCTGGGTTCGAGTCTCGCGAGTGCGAGATCGTGGATGTGCACTGTCGAGGAGTCCCATAATAGGACGAAACGGCCTTAAAGCAGTGCTTCCAGGTTTTTTGGTGGTGGTCCAGCTTCAACTGACTCATGATTTCAACTATGATAATAGTTAATTTGCAAATTATCAATCAATGGACTCAATCTTGATCATTCCTTCTGTAAATATTAGTTCATCGTCTCCGATTATTATTGTCCATTCATTTTCATACCAATTACGCTTCTTTCCTGTTCTTTCGTTATCGATCTTCTACTGAAATACATTCAATGCATGACCATCGTTATATACTACTTATGTGGATTTAAGTTACCCACACCACACCATTATCACAATGCATACAATATGAATAGATTGTATAGTTAATTATTTTATTGATCTTCTTTGATACCTTTTATTCCTGTTATATCATAATAAACTACTTTTTCAAAGTTGAAATCATGAGTCGATTGAAGCTAGACCATCATGGAAATCCTGGAAGTACCGAACGGCCGTTTTGTCCCATTATAGGACTCCTCAGCAGTTCGCGAGACTGGTGAGTCCTGGATTCGAATCTCGTGAGTGCGGGATCGTGGATGCGCACTGCTGAGGAGTCCCATAATAGGACAAAACGGCCGTCAAGCAGTGCTTCCAGTTTTTTTCATGTTGATCTAGCTTCAATTGACTCATGATTTCAACTTTTGAAAAATACTGAAATCTCCACAAAACCCCTTCTGATAATAAACTACATTTAGATTTCATTATAAAAATGATTCATCCAATTTGTTTCGGGTTTCACTATTTTTTTTGAGATCACATTGTTTTAATGTTTCACTATGTTTTTTTGTTTTTATTATAGAAATCTATTAAATGGTACAATTCGATTTGATCTGCCTCATCGATCTGAATCAGGTAAGTTATGAAGTTCTTATTATAATTTCGAAATTAAAAACAAAAAAAAGTATGATTGAGATTAATTTATGTCGAATGTTTGAGTGACACCAAAGTAACTTTTAAGGCAATTCAGCTATTTATTACTGTCAAACAAAAAGGGTTTGTAAATTAATATTGACAGATTAGAATTGAAAAGTTATAAGTAAGGGTTTTATATTCACAAACTTGGAGAACTATCACAATTAACCAGCTTTTAACTGAAGAGAAACTTAGGAAATGGATAGAACACACATTGAGGAAGTCGTCAAACTACATCATCATACAAGCGCTAACTTGGAATCCTGAAGAGAAACGGAAAGGAGGAAGGTCAAAGAAAACAGTGCATCGAACATTGGAAGCAAACTTCGAAAGAATAAATAGCAAGTGGAAACAAGTTGAAAAGATTGTCTAGGATAGAGTTGGATGGGGAATGCTAGTGAGCGACCTATACTTCTTCATGAGAGATGACAGGCGTAAGTAAGTATAATGTCAAAATACTATCTGATCATCTGAATGAATAAATTTCGCACCATGATGATTCTAGTCTCTTGTCAAGAAATGTTCTATACATAAAAATAATGGTAAGAGAATATAGATTAGTATAATGATAAGGTTAAAATAGCCATGATAAGTTCTCAACTAGTTTTTAAGCGAGATTAGAGAACAACTTTTGTAAATGAATAGCTTTTAGAGGAGGAAAACAGTAGTGTATTACAAAGTATGTTTTACAGGTTACTTTACCTGTTAATTAGATAAACAACAATATTGAAATTCATCCATATAGATTTATGGATTATCAGTCTTTACTATCTTCCCTATTCATAGCCACATTTTGGCTGAATCTTGTACACAAGTTATTTTCTATTTTATGGTACAATGTGGTCAGTTTGATTGGTATATAAACCCAGTATGTTTGAAATATAACGATTCATACCGCAGAGGCTGTTCTGAACTTAACTTGCTGGGTTAGGCAGAAGTAGAACCGATACGTACTCTAGACTGCTCGTACGGTTTCTGTGTGTCACCGGTCCGATCGACAATTCGCTGCTCTCCGATTGCCGGTCTTATCACATCATACGTTAACAAGGCATCCACTCGGTCCACAAGCTATAACACAGTCTTCTCGAACCCCCTAAAATGACCGAAATAGATTTTTAAACATTCCTTCATAATTCTTGGTTATGGTTAAAGCTAGGGGTTTTAGGGTTTAAGTTTTCATACTTTGCAGCTGTATGGATGAGTGATTTGCGCATGAAAATCCAAGAGATGCTATCTCAAATCTTAATTTATTCGTTTATAAAATCTACTGTTATTGGGTTGTGATTTGTTTCAAGTTTAACTGTTAGTATTTGAGATTAGTTTTCATAGAACACAATTTTAAAGGATATCGTCCAACAATAACCATGTTACAATAATATTGTTGAGGTTAACACACATAACATACATCTCCATGCCTATTTACCTCTTATTACAATAATACATGTAGGTACTCGAAAATTGGATTATAACAAGTAGAGATGTAGGTGTTTCTATAGAATTCAATCGGTAGTTATATATTAAAAGATCATTAAAATTATTATCTTGCTTTGGATATTAGAATAAGATCTAGTTTTACAGTTGAATCTTTCTGAGTAAACATCGTGACCTCTTGATGTTAGATTTATTTGTCATATTTCAATGCCTAACATAATAGTCGCCTTCATATCATACACTTTGTAATAGTATTATACTGTACCAGTATAAACATATGTATTCAAGCAAAAAAGTCCTGAGGTTTGTCGTGAGAGTCCCAAAATATCCCTTGTTAAAATCTCTAGAGACCTAGAAACGCTTAATTTTGTTGGCATTGAATATACACTTTCCAGAAACATCTAGGAAGTAGTGCAGAATCACGTGTCACGGTTTTGCTTGGATGTTTAGCCAAGGTCACATATTACTTCATAAATACTCTCGTTTTTCCTGCATATAAACTATCTTTGGAATAAAGTTTTTACTCACAATTTTCACCTTCTTTTGATTGTTCCAGTCGATGTGTAGAAGTAGTTAGAGTTATATGAACCAAATAGGAAGAAACAGTTTCGGTTTATCGGTAGCAGGACGTATCAAGTCTCATATAGGCAATCTCCACGCCTATTAATCATTATAACATTGTTTTCGAGTTATTCTATAAGATGGTGACTTGAGCAATCTCCTATGTTTAATCATTTATATATGTAAAAATGATCATATCAAGCTGTATGATCAATTCGAAAAATCATTGATTGTCGATACATATTGTATGAATGAGATTTATTCCAATAACGGCGAGCGCATAAGAGTGTCAGCATTAAAAAAGATCATATCAAAGGCTAGTATTAATTAGACTGACTCACACAATGGCAAATATTGAATAAACCTGGAATTTAAACTAATTATCAGTTGTTTTTCGAGATGATTTTATAGGGCATTGTGCACAGCTTTAATTGATTTTAAAAAAATTAAGCATATAAAATTCAACATAGAATCATTGAATTGTAATGAAATTATTTGTATAAAGTATATTATTGTCTATAGTTGAAATCATGAGTTAATTAAAGCTATACCACTATGGAAAACCTGGAAGCACTGGACGGCCGTTTTGTCCAATTGTGCCACTTACACAAAGAGTGTGATTGATGATGCCGCCTCGCGAGATCCGAAGTTAGACATTAACACCGTTGGACGCCGTCCAGCTCAGTGGTCTAGTGGTTAAGTGCTCGCTCGCGAGACTGATAAGCCATGGGTTCAAATCTCGCGAGGCGGGACCATGGATGCGCACTGCTGAGGAGTCCCACAATTGGAAAAAACGGTCGTCCAGTGCTGCCAGGTGTTACATGGTGGTCTAGCTTCAATTGACTCATGATTTCAACTATATAAAATTACTAAAATCTCTACAAAACCCCCTTCTTATATTATTGTCTGTTCATTTCGAATAAAATTATTGAAATTCATAATGACATCATATATACATAAAGGCAAAGAACGACATAACTAGCTATGTTTTATTATGCCACATTAGAATAGAATTAGATTACGTAAACAGTGATAAAGCCATTGGGTTTTGGATCTTGAATAGTTATACCTTTAGGAAAGCGAAAGGTATTGACAACAAAAAGATTTGGAGATATTTACAGAACATTGTAAAGTGAAGTGTATATTGATCTTCACTATAATCACGCGACCTATGTAGAGATTACAAAGCTGTCATTATTCTATGGTAAGGAGAAATTGATGTATTACAGTGATTGAACACTAACAGGTAAAAATTGAAGTACAAGGAGATAGCAATAGTAGGTATTAAACTAGTCGTAGAACATCATGAAAAATAGATCGATACTAGACTATTTACGGATAACAGCATAAACACGTATTAAACTGTGTTATAAAAATTTACAAGTGTAAATAACACTTACATCTGTATTACATCATGATATCTCTTTAATGCTATCTGTTGTGGAGTTCACCTTTATTGTTATGCGCCATTTCGCACTCACACTCTTATTGGAAGATACTTTATTGGGGGACAATGGTGTACCGAATTCATTATTGAAAGTTTATTTTATAAAACGACTCTACATTATTCACATGGAAGTCAGATATTTTCATTCACTATCTCGTTCTTGTTTTGTTTCACTTGAATTAATGGTATAGTATCACTTGATTGTTCCTATTCGTTCCTTCTTATATTTAACTTTTTTTGTCGAATAATTATTATCTCAATTTTTAATCATACATCAATTCGAGTTGCCATACCACAATAGCACAGAGATGTAGTTATCGATTCAAATCCCATAGTGGTAGAAGCAGTAAGAGTCTAAGCATTATGTGAAAGATTAGGGATTGAAGATGTTATTCAAGGAGTATAATCCAATGAAATAAATTTGGGAAGAGAAAATAGTAATGGACATGAAGAATTCAGAAGAATAGAATTTAGTAGAACACAAAGAGTGTATGCACCTTCGCTATTGCAAACGATTTTGAGCCATATCATTCAAGGTTTCTAACCATTGATTGCTATCATCTCGCTGATGCCAACCATATAGTCTACACCTACCAACATGGCTCAGTCCATTTGTCAGTGACTTCATGGATTTGTGCCATGTTTTGGTCTGGCCGCCCCTAGCTTTCTTCCAACCTACTCCTACACCATAAAACATTTTTCATCGGGGAAGTCGGTGGTTGGGCATACGTAAAACGTGTCCCAGGCATCTCAACTGATCAAGTTTCACTACTTCATCAATCGATTTTCCATCCTTACCTAGTACCCATATCCTAACAACTGCATTTGCCATTCAGTAAAGTTTCAAATTGTATATCTAGATATTTTTTCTACTACATTGTTAAACATTATAGAAAAAAGCATACATATATGTATGTACTCTTGTTAGGTGATTGATGTTAGGAAACTCATTTAGTCTCAGCGCAAATAGCTCAATGGTTACGACTGTGAAGCTGAATGATACAGGCTTGAATCGCAAAGTGCGAATCAGTTGCTTCAAGATTACTGATAAGTCTTAATGACAAGCAGTGTTCCCTGTCTCCAACTACTTTACATCTCAACATAATGCACGCAATATCGAATCGCTTAGACTAGTGGTAACATTATGAATTAATCGGGAGTTATCGGTCAATTTTTAAGGACTAGGTAAAAATAGCGTTAATCATTACTATTCCTATGTCCAGTCAATTGTATGTATCCATACTCCTTTTTTATACTTATAGAAAAACTCGAAATAATTGCAAATATATTGAAGCAATCTTCAATGGAATCATCTGTTCATCATCAACGTGAGTTGACAGATCCTACTCTCCCTATTGCTATTGATAGCTCTAGTAATAAGGATCTGTCAACGTCGTTACCTTCTTTTACTTCATCACCTAACATAAATGCCACTGTTCAAGAAAAAGTTGAATCTGATGAAGTAAGTTTGCTTTTTCTACGTTTTTGTCATGAAAAATAACTTTTACTTACGTTTTGCCTCTTTATTTATCCCTTACTTTGGTTTACTTACTAGAGTGCTTTTTAGCAAAATTCTTTTTCATGGGATGGATTAGGTAGCTTCAAGTCAGACCACCCTCCTTTATCATAGCTTGGGACGGGCAGTAACTCTAGAAGGGCTGCAGACAGAATTGTTTATGTTTACTATAGACTGTTACTTTCTTTTCGAGTTTCACATTGTTAGTTGACAATTTATAAGAGGGAAGAATATGTAAGAGAATTGCTACGTTTTGCGTTTCATTAACAGCTTGGATAACTTCCGACATTTTCGTAGTGTAAGTTTCCCGTTTGCTTATCAAACAGTCGAATATACTACTAATATTAAATCATAAATATGTTTGTAAAATTAATCGCGTTCTATCAAATATTTCTTTTCGATAAAGTGTAAAGATGTGTATATTCATCGACTGATGTGTAGTTGGTACATATATTGTATATTTTTGCGTTGACTAAGTCAATGATTATTGGTCCAAGCCTTTTTTTAATAGATGCAGACATTTTAGTGGCCATCAGTGTATGATAATCATGATCAATATCTGTAGCTCTAAGTTGATATGCTTCTAACTTAGCCGTATTCAAATGAATATTGTTCTTTTAATCTTGAGCTTACCGTAATTTAAAACACCATTCCTTTGATGGATATGGAGGATCCACCTAGGGAAGTTAGAAAATCCTCATTCCAAACCAATGGTGGACATGAGCTCCAGGATCCTGAGGTAACAAAAGGCGTATGAACCGATTTTTGGCCACCGGCTACCACTGGACTGTATCTCCTAACGTCACTCCACTGCTTTGTGGATTAGACCTTAAGGTCAAAGTCTCTAGGTGTGGCTTCCCAAGAAAATCACCTGCTTCGGTCTGGGCACCCGGACAGTATTACAGCCCTCACACAAATCAATGATAACTGCTACTGCTTCCATTGTTATACCGTGGTGCATATTTATTTGGTACCCCCTTGTACTAATGTTTATGTGTTCAAATAAATAAATAAATTTCAACAAATTTCTAATGCTTAGTTTTTCATAGGAAGTATAGTTGTTCAAAAGGAATGTTTCATGGAATAACGAGTTTACTGCGCAGCAGCTTGCTCCGTTCTACTTTATGGGTGTGAAATATAGTCACTAAGAATGGAGGATATTCATAGGTTACTAGTATTCGATCATAGATGTCTTTAAGCGTTGCTCTTGTATTTTTGGACCACCGAGTAAGTAATGCCGAGGTTAGTGATAGTGTATCATGTATTGATGAGAAGTCATTGGATATGGAAGTAAATCTTTATCAACTGAAATGGTTTGAGAATATTATACGTATGTGCAACCCCCGAATACCTCGACGGGCGATTCTGTCTGGTACTAGTAGGTTGAAAGAAGGCTAGATGTAGCCGAGCCCAAGTTCATGAAGTCATTGAAATTTGGACTGAGCCAAGTAGGTAGGTGCAGACTACATAGTCAAGTTTGGATGAAATTTTGGGAATCTCTTAGTACGATATTTTTACAGGTTATGAATGTGCTTTTTTATGATTCAAAGCTTTCGAACGATTTTATTTGACCTTTAAACTACGGTTTAAGTCTGTCACCTTATTCAAACATTCTTTATTACGTTTTTAGCAATACTATTGAAGTTGTTGGCTAAAAAAAATAAATATGCTGAACTTGTTGTTTATTACATCGACGATCATGTATTAGACCTTATCTACAAATCCATACAGTTTGAATTTCGTCCAACTAAGTTACACATATATATTTAGTCAAGCCAATACGATATGATCATTGACAATATTAAGAATATGGATAACGGATCTACTTATTCTCTCATTACCAAATTTATTTAAACTGTCTAATACAATTCATTCAAATACACTTTTTATGTACCTGATTTCGAGGTATAATTTTTGCTTGTTAGGATGTTATACCACTATCCAGGTATTCAAACTGAAGTACTTGAAGCATGGATTCTAGCCTAGAACGTATGAATTAAGAGTTGGGTGTTTCCAACACTAAATCACTACTCGACTGTTTAGTTGTATGAAATAAGTTGTAAATCCTTATTCCGTATGAAAGATTCTAACCTTTGCCTTTAAGTTAGACAAATTTCGTTATATATATATTGATAAAATAGATACTAATACCATATATATATTCGTTGTCCCTAATTTGGCTATCTTCACTAAATATTATTGATAGCAATTAAATTTGGCTGAGATTTCACATTCAAAACTGTCATCAAGTTCAATTCATAAAATTTATCAAAAATGTATATACAAATTATTGTATACATTCATGGCAACTAATCATATTTGTAACTATCTTCCATCTTCGGCACTTTCATTTAAATCACGAATTGGTCAACATTTATCATTTTATTGTTTATCTAATTTGCTTGTAATGAAAACTCTTAAACAAGTTTATATTTCTTCTGTAAGTTTGAATGACTTAACTTATTAATTCATTCATTAATTAATTTGAATACATTAATATTGGTACAAACAAGTCCTTAAGAAAACCACTTGTATCGGTCTAGGTATCCGGACATTATCATAGCCCATACACACACAAATCAAATAATGATGATTACTGGAATGACTTAACTAATAAAGTTGAACAGTTTTTTTACTTTGATTTAGATCATCATGGCTCAGAATCGATCACAATGGCGTAGGTGTATACACTCTTTATCTTCCCTTAAACCTTAAGATTGAAGTTGCTTCATAACTTTCTTCCTTCCTATACTATATCCTTATATGCGACCTATCTTTTATATACTACCACCACTAAATTAACTACTTCTATGAATTCGGTGTTCATCTTGTTGTGCTAACGAGGTATGGCAACTTGGACCGATGCATATATGTGCCTAGTCCTACGTTGTAGCTGACTGACTGACTGAGATAATCAAAATTACTCATTTATGATTGATGTATCGTATTACTGGTTGAAATTGTTAATGCAATAAATATCAACTCATTAGTAAAGTGTACATTATTTTAGCTAAACTTTGAATTAATAAAAAATAAGCGTCGGCGGTTCAATGGTAGAATGCTCGCCTGCCAAGCGGGCAATCCGGGTTCGTTTCCCGGCCGAAGCAAGCCGCTTTGCCCCCAAATGCCCTGGTACGGCCGAGATTGGGGAGAGAGTCAGCTCTCCCTCTCGAAATGCTCTCATATGGCCACGCATATTTAGCCTCTACCAGGGAACTTCTACTCACTGCCTTCTCGTGGCGTTACTGTTGGTACAAAATTGAGAGGACGGAAAGCGAATGTCCAGCGCTTTAACCGGGTTGGTGGACACGGCGAGTCCACTTAGGGGAGTCGGAAAACCCCGATTCCAAACCAATGGTGCACATGGGTTCCAGTATCCTGAGGGAACAAATGGCGTATGAACCTATCGCTGGTCACCGGCTACCATGGGACTGCATCTCCTCACGATGCTCCACTGCTTTGTGGGTTAGACCTTTAGGTCAAAGGCTTGGGGTGTGATCCCCTAAGAAAACCACCTGCTTCAGTTTTGGCGCCTGGACAGTATCACAGCCGTCACACAAATGAAATGAGATTTGTGCGGCGCATATATATCTGGTGCCCGTTTGAACCAATATTTATGTGTTTAAATAATAATAATAAATAAATTACACTATATCGGTTTACTTTTAATTAAATTGTTAGCTTAGTTAATGTGTGGTAATGAAGGGGAACAAACAGGGACTCACCTGGCGTTATCAAATATGAGTTTTACGTTCTCGTCTTTGGTTTCTGTTCTGAATTGCTTTTAATTGTGTGGAATAAAGTATTGTCCAGTCTATATCCACTGCATTCTCTGTTTTTGATCGTAAATCGTGTATCTGATATAAAGTGATCTTGTATGTCATATAGCGTATCTCATTCGAGTATCCAGTTTAATGATAGTATATCCTTGGTCACCAGTCTTATCGTAGTATAATCATATACGTCGTAGAAACGAAAAATTGAATCCACTTTTCTGTTATAACATGAGTTGACTGAAATGTTAGTGAAATGATTCATCTAAATCCCGCATTCCAATACTCACCGATTTTATTCAACAATGATATGTATTCGTTGATCCGCTTGTAGCCTTCTTACGCACTGTGATAAAGATGGTCGATGTACATCAGTAATATGTTTTTCTGTGTGTTTGCATCCGTTCGTTCACGACTTTCCTTTCTATTATTTCACGTTTGCTGAGGATTTTCGGAAATTGAAATGATGTTAATATATATTCATTGGTTCCAGAACTTCTAGGTCATAATATTTCCACTTTTATTTGTAAAAGTGAACTGTGTAATTTCATTACTTATATATTTCAGATTGTATCATAAATAAACATTCTATTGTATTATGGTAAAAAAAGGCGTTCAAATATATCATTTGATATTTCTTAGTTTCTTAATATGTAGTGATTCAATATTATTTTTTAAACATTTTAAAGTAGTTGAAATGACATTTCTACACATATTAAAGTTTATGCTAAAGTGTAGACCTATTGCTGGAAATAACATTCTCGTCGACTGAATTTTCAGGAATTGATCTTCTACCAGGAGGTTCACTAATCAACTTAGAATACGCAGATGACTTAGTCCTGTTTAGTGAAAACACTGACAAAATGCAGAGTCTTCTGTTAGAACTGAGTAATAATGCCAGGATTTTCGAGATGCGTTTCTCCCCATCTAAATGTAAATTGTTACTCCAGGACTGGCCTGCGTCAACACCCGAACTAAGGATAGGGAGTGAAGTAGTCGAACTCGTGGACAACTTCACTTATCTTGGAAGTCTGATCAGCCCTAATGGGTTGGTGTCTGACGAAATCTCAACACGGATTCAAAAAACTCGTATGGCTTTTGCCAACTTACGTCACCTATGGCGAAGACGAGACATCCGTCTATCAATTAAGGGACGAGTATACTGTGCAGCAGTTCGCTCTGTCTTACTTTACGGCTGTGAAACGTGGCCATTAAGAGTAGAAGAGTAGAATCATAAGCTTCTATTGGCAATTTGTATTCATTTATGGCATTCGGATTTTGTGTAGAAATGCTTTTTGATTTATAGATATGGGCATACTGAATATCATCGAATCAAGAAAGGTAGTATATTTGTCTAAATGTGACAATTTATACAATAATAAATCGTATAATTGTACGGTTCATTAAATATGTGAAAACAAAATGAAATACATAAACATACCACTTATTGTAACACATACACACACACACATCATGGATACTATTTTTGGGGGTGAATTTATGTATGTCGGTAGTTCACAACATGAATTGGTCTAATAAAATATAGAATACCAGAAAGAATTGGATGATTGTTTCGTCCTATGTATGTGAATACTCAACTATGAGAACTAATGATTCGGACAGGAGTGAAAGACAGAACTTTCAGGCTTCGAGGCCTTACGTGATCATATTAGTTAATTGGAAGATCACAAAAAAGTGGTTAACATATCTGGGACATTTTCCTATACAGTATTCAGCCACATATTTAGAGTTAATCGAATTATGATGGTACGAACAGGAGTCCACCGACAGTTGGAGGGAGCGTTGAATGTTTTCTTTCATTTCATTGTATAGTTTTAAACATTTATTTTTATTCATTAAGAACTAATTTTTTTATTTACTCTTTCCAAGGTTCTTGATGAGCGTAATTCCGCCGAAACACCAGGGTAAGTGGCATAATCCTCTTCTATATTTTATGTGTTTTGTCCTATGCCATTAGTTATTTAGGACTGACTGTATACTTAGTACTACTCCGTTAGTAGTGTATATTTATTATGTCCTATATTCCGTTTTTTCCAACAAATATGTAATTTCGTCTGAAAATGACGTAGTGAAGTTCATATGTTGACTAAAATCTTTTTTAAACACATATACCTTATGATCAGTTATCATTTGATGCTTGAATGTACCTTATAAACATCTGTTCCAGAAAAACCTATACTGTTTTCAAGCTTGACTATTGCTCTTCACTAGTAGTAGGATATTTCATGTATCGATGTACATCTCCAGCTACTATATTTGTCATATCTGCAACCTTGTGAGGATTACTACTGTATATTCGAACCCCCCCCCCACGTCAATGTTCCCACATTTGGAGATGTTGCTACTTAGCTCTTGATTCAATTGATCATTTCACTTTAAGATCTCTCACGATATTTGTGTTTTTCATCTGGTATTTTGGAATTCACTACTCTACATATATTCACTACAAACAGCTGTCGATAATTCCAAATATTTGAAATGCAATGTTTGGTAAACGTTTCACTCCAACATGGGAGCGACTTTTTAACATAAACTTTTTGTGCTATGGGCCAGCTACTCAGTTTGATACACTTACAGTAGGGTTTAAATTTTCAACGTAGTAGGTTAACGTTCTATACCTTAAGTAATTCAATCATTATTCCACAGTATTTATTTAAAATATGTATGTACAACCTCCCAAAAACACTGGGGTCAATTAGTACTCATTGGAAACGTCTAGGTAAAATCTAGAGAACGAGTGGTTGTTCTTTCTTTATCCCTGAATAATTAATTATATGAAACCTTTTTTTTTACAATTTTGCATCTTTTCTCAAAACGTCTATAATCATTAATTCGTCTATTATCCTAGAAATACTCTCTCGATTATTGTACATAATCCAACCTTATTAGTCAAGCTTTTGTATTTCTTGTACTTTGATTTTCGTCCGATTTTCCAGAGTGGAAGATTTCCGTGAACTGAAAAGTCAATATCTAAGTGTTCAACTATAGGACTTATTAGATACCAAGAATCAGGACTACATTTAAATTAACTTTACTGATTAGTCTTTTACAATTACATCATGTTCAGTAGTATATCTTAGTTAGTATATCACTATTTAATTTACAAATCCAATTTCTTCATTTATCACATTGATCATTTCATTTATGTCTAAACAATCTTTTCTAGTCATAATTCTTTGATGCCTAACCTTTTGGAAAATCCATTGATAATGGAGATTAAAACTGAAATTGAGGATAATTCCAGTTTCCATCTTAATATGGAAACAATTTCTCCGAGTCAAAATGAACCACCAGAAGCGGAAAAACTTCAAAATGTTCTTTCTGTAACATTGTTAAACATGAATAATCAGTCGACTGAAGAACTGTGAGTTTTATGTTCTATATTCTTTTCATGAATCTTTTTTCACTAGTCATACTCTCTGCTTTTTTTTCTTAGATTGTCTCGTTGAGTTATCCATACACTGTAACAAATGCAGTTGAATTCTTGATCATTGATCTATAGATTTTTGTCATCTTAAAAATCTTATAATCAAACTCGTTAATTTGAATGAATCCATGTAAATGGCCATTCATGTTAGTGCATATGTATTTTTTGTAAATACTATATACTCGTGTTTACAAATGCGTTCATCCATGATAGGTGTTCAAATTACTTTGAAAAGCATGTTAGTATAAGGTTGGCGAATCGGTTGACAGGAATAATAATCGTTATCGACTGTGGTAACTAGGATCCGCGTTACGTATGCCCAACCAACTATCTCTACACGGAATCTTTGTTGGAAGAAATCTAGCAGCGGCCAAATTAGAACTTGACATCAGTTCATGAAGTTATTGACTTTCAGTCTGAGCTATACTAATAGGTGCAGACTACTTGGTTGATGTCCAAATTGTAACGATGATTACTATTTGAAGATGGATGACATGGCTCAAAACCGGTTGCATTGGTTCAAATGCATTCACCATATATACCTTCTCACTCTGTTTTCTCAAAACAGATTCTCTATCGCCTCGTCTTCCTCAATATCATTGGTGCCACGTTGGTGCCATTATTCATCTTAACTTTATCTCATCTTGCTGATGTGCGGTAAACCAAATTGAGCTAATACACATTTGTCCTAGTCAGTTGGTCATCGTAGTACATCGCACAAATATGCGTTAGCCCAAATCGCCATACTGTACGGCGAGACTAAACTTTATGGACGACCTTTGAACGAATCTCAAATGACCTTGAGAAATATTAGCCAATCAGAAGACAGTTAGTATACAGTAAAAATATATTATGCAAAACTAAAAAATTAAAGCGGATACTCTTCTTTTGCATGGCTCGAAAACTTCTCAAGGTCAGATATAGGTTCAGAAGTTCTAAAATCATAGTGCATACGGTACAGGAACACATCCATATGGCTCCATAGTAGTCGACATCTGGAGCCATGATAAGGTCTCAAAAATTCTTTTAGCCTCGACCACATAGCTTCATTGTTGTTGGTATGGTTTATGGTTCAGGGTTAGAGTTAAGGTTTAGGGTTAGGGTTAAGGGTGAGACTATAATTTATGGACGACCTTTGAGCGACGCTAGAGTGACCCTGAGAGTGTCAACATAATAACTAAGACTAAATGAGGGTTATAAACCTGTGTGAAGAATTCAAATTATGATCTACAGTTCATGATTAAGTTTAGGAATTATACTTAGGGTTTTCATCAGGAACTGACATCAACTATAATGCCAAAACTCTATTTATACAAATGGATAATTGAATTTCGCGCCAGAATGTTAATAATCGCTTATCTTGTAGACGCTGAATTAACACGTATTCTCTAAAATCCGTTGTAAACCGACCGTACGTAAGTATTAGGTACCGAACTTAGCGCCGTGACCCTGAAAACCAACGAAAGCTGATTGGCTCGTCCATAAAGTTTAATCTCGCCTACTGTACTAACACAACAAAAGGAATAGTGGATTTGAAATAGTGTGGTAGAAATGATAATGTGAAAAGCTGAACTTTCGGAACATGACTCGAAAAGATAGATCGAAAGGGTATATATATATATATATATATAGTTAATTTGTGCCATTATGAACGATTTTTAGTCATGTCACCGGATTTCCTCAACCACTTATTCCGGTTATAACGTAGATATTTTTGCGTGGCTCTATGTTGATTACGACTGACTGACGGAATCATATGATCAACAATATAAATTATTTAGTGTTTTACTGTTTTTCTAACACTAGCGTTGTTGAATCTATTACGAAAACGGCTGATGAAACTACGATTTCCGACTTTCCACCTATGAACTGTCTACAGTTGTTATGCAGTACGAATGATAACTATACACCTCAAACTGAAATTACTACGAGAACTGATCAACAGCATCATAGGAGTGATGTTGTAGTTGGTGAAAACGATAACGACGATGATAATGGAGAGATCGATTCTGAAGACAATGCACCCGATTCTGTGGACAAATTACTGTCGGGTAATTGGCTATTTGTTAAATTCTTTACTGTAACCAGTGTATATATACATCGTTTACAGCGCTAAATTTTTTCAAGTTTGAAATACACTATCCATTCTAGGGTGTTACTACACTATAGGACCATGTCAGTCAAAATCAGGATGATGTCTTTCAGTTCAAATCACGAACTGATCTTAGCTACACTATCATCTAAAACATGAATGGCCACTTCGTCCTAGTTTTTTTTAACTCCTCGGCAGTGCGCACCCACGACCTCGACCGTCCAGTTCTCCCAGGTTTTCAATGGTGGTTTGGCTAAGATCAATTTGTGATTTGAATTGATAAATCACATATCTTCCAAAATTCGTAAGTTTTTTGAATCGTCTCAGTTGGTTCATGTATTCTTGATTCATCTCGAACTCCAAATAAGTTCGTCTCTATAATAAATTTTCATCAATATAATTGCATGGACTTCGTTCTTTGTGTCAGCGTGTTTTTGTTTTTCAACCAAATGTTTTAGAAATAAGTTGACTTTCTGATCAAAGCAATCTTTAGCTTCTTATAAACAGTAAATGACATGCTGTGATTGTCACTGAGTAAAGACCGATTTCATGCTTATCTTATCTTTTAAAACTGACCTAATCCCATCGACCTAACTGTCTAAGTGATTTAACACTACGTTGAAATATCAAGTGGTTGGAAAGGTAGTCCCTGGAAAACCTTCCTCGTCATCAAGGCATACATGAAATTTCGTGGGAACTGATAGTTCTTGTCGGGTTTCGACCCCACATCACTCAGCTTCACGTACATTACCGATTAGCTATTCAAACCGTGACTGGCTTACATGTATTATTAGCTGAGGACATAGATCCACTGAGTTACTTCCTAAATAAAAATCTAGCAATGTATCATATGTAAAAACATTTCATTGAATGATTTAAATTCTGTTATTAATATTCATTCATTTATTTATTTAATTTTTGTTTTCACGCAATCCATTATTATTAATTGTTTGACCAGACACAACAACGAATAAAATCCCATTAAATTCAAGTAGTCCAAGTCATGATAGTAATAATAATAATAATAATTTAAACAATGAAGCATATACTATTACTAATCACGTAGATGAGAATGACTTGATCTTTTTAACAACAACGACCACAACATCGTCAGTGTCCCCACCGTCGGTACTGTTGCCGCCTCCATTACCATCTCAACTATCGTTAACAATGTCACCAACTAATGACACTACATTATGGTCGACCACTGCTACTACTACTACTACTACTGCAAAAGAAGACCATTTACAAAATTCATCATCATTGGATATTACCTCTGCATCGTTAAACACTTGTAATTTCGTTGTTGTTGTTGATGATGACGGTGGTGGTGGTGGGGAAGGTGAAGGCGGTGGCCGTGCTGTTGACAATGTCAACGAACAAGGCGATGATGATGATGATTATCGTAACTATCAATCATTTGAAGATTTGAAGTCAATTTTAAAAGAAGAAGATGCTTTAAATGCGACAATTAACAGAATAGATAAAGTTAATGAAACTGCTGACCTTGACAATCATAACAACAACAAACCCAATACCAACGACGACGATAACAGGAAAAATAATAATGAAATGAATAGAATTTTAAATCATTTGGAAATGTTATCGATGAATTCAGAAAAACAAAGTAAACAATTCGAATACATATTAGGTGAGATTATTTAAGAACAAAAAAAATTATTTTTGTTTATTTATAAAATACTTAGTATGTTTATTGAGGTTAATTTTTTTTTCAATCACAAATACAGTTTAACTCTATACTACCTTTATTTTCTACTGGTATGTGGCAAACTTCATTGATTATAAAACCAATTTCTACGTCAAGATCCATACATCCACACATACATATCCCCCAAATGCCCTGGCACGGCTGAGAGTGGGGAGAATCCGCTCTCCCTCTCCAAATGCTCTCACATGGCGGCGCGTATATAGCCTCTGTCAGGGAAGTCCTACTCATTGCCTTCTCGTGGCGGGAGTGTTATTTACGAAATCAAGAAGACGAAAAGCGAATATCCGGCGCTTTAACCGGGTTGGTGGACAAAGAAAGTTCACCTAGGGCAGTTGGAAAATCCCCATTCCAAACCAATAGTGCATATGTGCTCCAGTATCCTGAAAGAACAAATGGAGTATGAATCAATCGTTGGTCACCGGCTACCATGGGACTGCATCTCCTCACGATGCTCCACTGCCTTGTGAATCAGATCTTTAGGTCAAAGACTCCGGGTGTGGCCCTTTAAGTAAACCACCTGTTTCAGTTTGGGCATCTGGGCAGTATCACAGCCATCACACAAATCGAATGAGATTTGTGTGGCGCATAAATATCTGGTGTTCCTTTGTACCAATATTTATATGTTTAAATAAAAATACATACATATTATACCTGATTGTACGCCGTGCATTTAGGTTTTATTTTAACAAGCACCTCTTCGTTCTATTCTAATAGTTAGAACCCCTATTCCTTGCCACATTTCAATTTCTACCGAATTTTTTCTGTCGTCATTATGATCGGTTCAGTTCCTCAGTGATGTCTTATATTTAAAATCAAATATCACCGAAATAACTTGTTTTTTGTTGTGGAATGTAGCGAATAAATTAAAGTTGTGATTGGATGTTTTTTTAAAAAAAACACATCAGTGTCAGCCGAAAGATCTAAGCGTTGTTGGTTCACTCTTGCCGTTGTATATATATATATATATATATATATATATATATATATACTTCTGGTCTAGGACATGTTGCCAGGTACAGGCTACTTGGTTGCGGTACGAGCGACTATCGTTAGAAATAGTTGGAGACTCTGATTGACATGACCGAGATTTAATGACTTTATTTCTAAATTGGGAAATTGACTTTAGTTCCGCGTTGAAATCAATGTTAGTTCTTTTTTTAAAGAAAACCAATGACTGCATCGTTAACTGAAACTTTGACTTAAAAAATATATTTATTTATAACTGAAAACTGAGTTATAACTCGAACCAGATAGTTTTAAGGGTACAGAAACTTGTAAATTGCCATCATTACTATTGTTATCTCCTCGTTGTCAATATAGTATCCGGGAAGTGAGGGTAAAAAAGACTGGTATAAATAAAGTTTATTGCTTTTTCAAAATGCATTACCAAAATTAGTTGGTATTAGGCCAAAACACACACATGATAATACTATAATAGACGGAGAAATACTTAGGGTTACTTCCCAAACACATTGAATTTAGTTCATTTGAATGGATACAGGAAATATAAATGTTACATTAAACAGTAGTTCGCGTCTGTGTCTCCGGATCAAATTCATACTGAATCAGTACCGAAAAAATTGACTTGAAATTATATCACCTTTTCATCTTCCCATATCAGATATATCATTATAGTATTTGATATGCGGTATTACTAGAACATCATTACCCTAAGAAATTAACATTACTTATAGCATCATAAACATATCAGAATAATCTATATGTTATGGGATTTAACAGTTGATAATTAACACTTTTTTTACTAGGAGCATTGAAACGTCCTATTTTTAAATGATATATGTAGCAAAGAGTGCTTCCATGTTTTTTAAAAAAAAGTGGTTGTGGGCGACCTATGCTCCTCCACGAGGGGTAACAGGTGTAAGTAGATAAATCTTGAAAGAAGAAAATGAAAGTAGTAAACACGGAACAATAATAGGTCTGCCGTTATCAATATGTTTGATGGTTGTATAACCTACTGATTACGATATCTCTTATTTGATCTAACTAACTGTTCTGTATACATTCTTACGATGACGATGTGAATAATACAATGATGATATAGTTTAAGATGAACAAGAAAGTTGCATTAGAGTCAATCGATACAATATCAACCTGAAGAGAATTTTGATAAGTTCACTCAACGATAACAGTGATGAAATATATTATAAGTCCCTATAATTTCACTAATATAGTAAGAAACAGTGGTGTATATGTGTGTACTGATGAAGAGCTTCAAATTGGTATGTAACAACTTTTCATTACTTCCTAGTTTTCTGATTGATATATATATATATATCAGTTCATGCGAAAAATAACCTTAATATTTTTTATATAGTTGAGATCATTAGTCAATTGAAGCTAGACCACCATGGAAAACCAGGAAGCTCACTAGTGACTGGCTCCATGAGGTAATTCCTGGAGTTCTAGTGAGAAGTCGTGACCAGTGGAGCTAATCCATGTCAGGTAGAGACAGGTATCTACAACAGTACAATGGAAGTTGGTCGCGCAAACTCGTGGATTGGTTAAGGTTAGACATTAACACCGTTTGATGCCGGCCCAGTGGTCTATCGGTTAAATGTTCTGTTGTGAGACTAGTAGGTCCTGGGTTCGAAACTCGTAAGGCTAGATCATGGATGCGCACTGACACTGAGGAGTCCCACAATAGGATGAAACAGCTGTCTAGTACCTCCGGGTTTTCCGTGGTGGTCTAGCTTCAATTGACTCATGATCTCAACTATATAAAAATTACTAAAATCTCCACGAAATCCCCTTGAGATTTGCTACAATTGTGTTTCATCTGATTCGAACATTTTCCAAACCCATGTTTAATCCCTTATATTTAGATTGTATATATTTTCTCAGTATCTATTTCACAATGATAATACTAATTATTGATACTTCATGATTATTCATTATATCAACCATTCTTTATTTATTACGAAATATTTTGCTTTTAGACCAATTGAATGAAACGAAATTGAAACTTGAACGACTTGAACAAACACAATATGATATCATTGAACAGATAAATAATGTTAATTACCAAGGTTCACTAATACCGCCGCCTCCATCAACACAACCGTCTAACATTGTTACAATGACAGAATCTAATACGAATTTAGAACATTGGGAAATTAAATCTATTGAATTGTCTAATCAGATAATTTCACAATGTAAGTCTTTTTATTTTATTTTGTTATATTTCTCCCTAGAATTCTAATGGTATGAGGTTGTATTTATATAGTAATTTGTGTTTGTATGTATGTATGCATTCTCAGTCTGTTACATAAACCTGATAATGCATCACATTCCCAAATGTTCACCCCGTCTTCACAGTCTTCAACCTAGCTACAATGGTTCAGAGACAACTTAGTTATATTGTCAGCCTTTGGCGTAAGCGTCTTCACATGTGTTTGAGATACTAGTCGGTGAGTGTCAAACCACATTCGAATAGTAATATTTGCATTCAGAGTTAATCCCTAACACTGATCACTTCAATTGGCGTTATCAGGTCGGTCATTCACGATAGCCATTATTTGTTCAGTGGGCATGAAGGAGACAACTTAACATCTTGGACGAAAGAGTGTTTTAGTTTTAGACGCCTGATGTTGACTAGTATGAGAGTAGGTTGAAATAAAGATAAGGGTGAAAAACTGACAAGTGACATTAGTCTATGTAGTCGTTGATAATTTGACTTAAATGCATTGCTAGGTTCAAACTACCTGGTATAGGTCCACACAATCATCATGTGGCGTGGTCTACTTACATTCTCATAAGTAGTATATGGTGATGGTCAGACATAGAATGTATTTTGGCAGAAGACCGATAAGGAAAGAACTGAAATAAAACGCTATTGGTAAGAAAATGCTTAAACAATAAAATTAGATAAGATGGATTGGTATTTACAGAAGGAATATTGAAGATTGAGACAATTGATTGTTATTTTGCAAATTAACTGTTTGCTGTATGATAATCAGATCTTAGTAAGATAGTTTGTGATTTTTGCTTAAATACATATGATTGTCCCCATTGGTGTTCTTGTTCACTACAATCGTAGTCAGTGGTTTGAGACCTTGAGAGTGACATGACGCACAATCTATTCCAGTTCCTTAGATTCATTCTCTCTTTGTTTACATCTATATTCTAATCTTCTATCTTGTGACTGATTACCTCATGAATTCATATCTTTCTCAAATATATTATTTATGTCTAATCGTTTGTGCTACCACCAATACTGTTACTACCTCTATTACTCTGATACTTTCTGTGATAATTTCATCTCTTTATGTTGATTGGGTGTGACAAGTTGAATTGGTAGACACATATGGCACTTTCTAAGTTGTATCTATCCAACTGCTTTGACACCTTTTCTAAGTACTCTTTACCGAACCTTTTTTTTTATTACTCACTCGATTGTTCCACAAAACACTAGCAATATTTCAAAGTTATTTATAATTTTTATGTATAGTTGAAATCATGAGTCAATTGAAGCTAGAACACCGTAGAAAACCTGGAAGCACTGGACGGTCGTTTCGTCCTATTGTGGGACTCCTCAGTGGCAGTGTGCATCCACGATCCCGCCTCACGAGATTCGAACCCAGGACCTATCAGTCTCGCACCAGAGCACTCGACCGATAGACCACTGACCATATTTATAATTCATAAAACTACTGATTACTCGGAAGTTGAATGATCATTATTTATTAACATTATAAAAATTAATTGGTATCTGTGATTACGTCATCAAATACACTAATATGTTTCTATTTTTTTCTCATTCATATACACAATAATTTGTAACCATTTTTTTGTGTGTGGAATCTAATTACTACCCTTGATTGCATAGTTTAGAATTTTCATAAAATTATACGTTCCCTTTGAAAGTAAAAACGTATGTTGTTCATCAGTTTCTTAAGTTAATATAACATACATATATACATATACATATACATATGTGTATATAGTACATTTTCTCATGATTAGGTATTTTATGTATATAAAAAAAAGAACAATGAACTGACTTTATTGATAAATATTACAACTGTACAAATAAACCGACAGATAGATGGTGATAGACCTTGAACGTTGGAGTTCTTAACTTTTGAAATTGATAATCGAATGCTATACTCAGTTCCTAAGCCATTCTCGTAACCTCCAAGCTGAATTTGCATAGCAACATGACACTAATCAACTGGTGTGATTAGACTTCCAAGATAACTGAAGTGATCAATACTCTCAACTAGTACACTTCATGTCTTTATTTTAATCACTGATAGACACTAGTCGTGATGCAACATTTTCCATTTAGATGGAGGAAACTGCATTCCGAATATGCTTTCGTTGTTGCCCTCGTACGTCCGAGAGTGGGGTGATTCAGTTCTCCCTCTCGAATTGCTCTCACATGGCCGCGTGTATATAGCCTCCACCACGGGAGTCCTACTCACTGCCTTCTCGTGGCGGGAGTGTTATTTACAAAATTGAGAGGTCGAAAAGCGAATGTCCGGTGCTTTAACCGGGTTGGTGGACACGCAAAATTTACCTAGGAGAGTTGGAAAACCCTGATTCCGAACAAATGGTCACATGGGCTGGCTCCAGTATCCTGAAAGAACAAATAGCGTATGAACAAATCGTCGGTCACTGGCTACCATGGTACTGCATCTCCTCACGATGCTCCACTGCCTGTGGATCAGGCCTGTAGGTCAAAGGCTCGGGGTGTGGCGCACTAAGGAAACCACCTGCTCCAGTTTGGGCATCTGGGCAGTATCCCAGCCCTCACACAAATGGAATGAGATTTGTGCGGAACATATGTATCTGGTGCTTCCTTGTACCAATATTTGTGTTTAATTAACTGAATACTTAAGATGGTTCAAAGTTTTTTCACCTTTCTGTAGTCTTCTCCTGATGGATCTATGTCACCTGCGTATTGTAAGCCAAAAAGTGAGTCTCCTGCGTTATAGATTCCTAAAAAGTCAAACGACAAGAATTATCTCTAGAAGGATGCCTGTGACGAACATCACATAAAGCTATCAGTTCTGATGATAGTTCTTCATAAACTCTAACTTCATCAATAATGTTAGTGTATTTTTTGGTACGCTTTCTAGCGACAGACACTACCACAAAGTGAAGTAGTCGAACTCGTGGACAACTTCACTTATCTTGGAAGTCTGATGAGCCCTAATGTGTTGGTGTCTGACGAAATCTCAGCACGGATTCAAAAAGCTCGTTTAGCTTTTGTCAACTTACGTAACTTATGACGAAGACGAGATATCCGTCCATCAACTAAAGGACGAGTATACTGCGCAGCAGTTCGCTCTGTCCTACTTTACGGCTGCGAAACGTGGCCATTAAGAGTAGAAGATACTCCTAATGTACTAGTATTTAACCACACATGCCTTAGAAATATTGCTCGCATCTTCTGGGATCACCGGGTAAGTAGTAGTGAGGTTAGACACAGGGTATTAGCGGATGATCGTAAATCAGTTGATGAGGTGATGAATCTTCATCAACTGAGATGGTTTGGTCACGTGTTACGTATGCCTGAACACCGATTACCACATGCGCAATGCTGACTAGTGTTTATTTATTTATTTAAACACATAAATATTGGTACAAGGAAGCAACAGATACATATGCGCCATACAAATCTCATTCGATTTGCTTGAGGGCTGTGATACTGCCCAGGTACACAAACTGAAGCAGGTGGTTTTCTTAGGGGCCCACACCCGGAGCCTTTGACCGAAAGATCTAATCCACAAGGCAATGGAGCATCGTGAGGAGATACAGTCCCATGGTAACCGTTGACCAATAACAGGTTCATTCGCCATTCGTTCCATCAGGATACTGGAGCCAGCCCATGTGCACCATTGGTTTGGAATGAGGGTTTTCCAACTCCCCTAGATGGACCCTCCGTGTCCACCAACCCGGTTAAAGCGCCGGTCATTCGCTTTTCGTTCTCTCACTTTCGTAAACAACACCCCCGCCACGAGAAGGCAGTGAGTAGGACTTCCCTGACAGAGGCTATATATTCGCTGGCCATGTGAGAGCATTTCGAGAGGGAGAGTAGACTCTCCCCACTCTCGGCCGTACCAGGGCATTTGGGGGCTGACTAGTGTAGGGAATGGTTGGAAAAGAGTTAGGGGCGGCCAAACAAAAACGTGGCATCAGAGCATGAAGTCACTAACTTCTAGTTTGAGCCATGTTGGTAGATGCAGATTATTTGGTTGGGGTCCACGTGACTATTGTAACCAATGGTTGGAGACTGTGTGTGACATGGCTCAAAATGGATCGCAATGGCGTAGGTATATACACTCCTTATCTTCCCTTAAACCCTGAGATTAAAATTGTTTCATAACTTTCTTTCATGCAATACTATATCCTTATATACAACCTATCTTTTATATACTATCACCACTAAATTAACTATTTCTATGAATCCGGTGTTTATCTTGTTGTGCTAACGAGGTATGGCAACTTGGTCCTGGTCCTACGTTGTAGCTGACTGACTTACTATTTTACATATATTTTGGACATTAAAAGTTCTAACATGTAGTTTAAAGCTCGATTTCAAGAGACCAGGAATAGCATTTCGTGGTTTGAAATCATTAGCATTGGTTGTGGAGGTAGTGAATCCTCGTCGACTTAAGTGATTAAAACTTATGTTACGTATGCCTATATACCGCCTTCATCGACAAGCGATGCTTGGTAGTGCAGAAATAGATAGAAAAAAACCGTAGACGTTTAAATCAAAATAAAGCAATAATCTGTGATTTCATTAACTTTTGTTTGGAACTATGTTGATAGATGCAGACTACCTAGTTGATGTCTTCATGATAAATACGTTTATTGTTTTAAGATATGGAGTGACATTGCTCAGATCATTATAGTGCTGTTATACGACTTGTATGCACAATAAATGTGAGATAAAATAACCAAGTAAAAGATAAGGTTGAGAGAACACTACTTTTCATTTTAATTGTAGTACATATATAATACTCTATGCAATGTGATATTGGATTTCTTACTCCAATAGGTCATACTTGATCGCCGATTATATTCTCTTCTCTCTTTTTTTTTACAAAAAACATTCCAGTGCGAACTGTTCAAGGAGACTTTTCACGTCGTTATTCAAAAATTTCTGAAAATATGAATAAAATTTTATCCAATGTACAAGATCCAAATCATTCAATCAAATCAAATATGTTACATAATTTAGAATCACGTATTAATACATTGCCAACTATAACATCAGATTGTGTTAGACGTGTACTACATGAAGAATTATTAAGAGTATTTTCAAATAGTAAGTAGTATTAATGTTTGTTTTTCTCTCAATTGGATACTTATTTCTTCATAGTTGAAAGCATGAGTCAATTGAAGTTAGACCACCATGGAAAACCTGGAAACACTGGACGGCCGTTTCATCCTATCATGGGACTCCTCAGCAGTGCGCATCCACTTGTTTTTTATTGTAAATTTCAACCTTCGTTGATAGCCTCTATCGTTAATTTGGAAACTTATGTTGTTCACAATGGTGTGGGGGAACGGCACTCAATAATGTGTGTGTGTGTTTGAGATAGGATCTGGAAGAGAAAATAATCAAAAGAAAAATTGAGCCATGAACTTAGCAAATAAAAAGAAAAAAACAATCAACCACAAGCAATAAAACTAAGATAGCTAGATAATCAAAATAAATGGTTGAAAGATCAAGTCTTTAAATGGATTCTATGTGATATAATTGAATATTTATATTTTTAGAAGGGGATTTTGTGGAGATTTTTGTAATTTTATATGGTTGAAATCATGAGTCAATTGAAGCTAGACCACCACAGAAAACCTGGAGGCACTGGACGGTCATTTCGTCCCATTGTGGGACTTCTCAGCAATGCTCATCCACGATCTCGCCTCATGAGATTCGAACCCAAAACTTATCAGTCGCTCACGCAAGCGCTTATTCACTAGAGTCCCGCAATTGGACGAAACGACCGTCCAGTGCTCTTGAAGTCAGTCACTAGTGAGCTTATGTTGATTAATATCAGAAGGGATTGTCTAGTGCTTCCAGGTTTCCCATGGTGATCTAGCTTCAATTGACTCGCGATTTCAACTATATAAAATTACTAAAATCTCCACAAAACCCCTTATGATAATAATCATATGCTCACTAGTGACTGCCTCCATAAGGTTTCAGTGAGAGTAGTGACCAGTGGAGTTCAACCAGGTCTGTTATGAGATATCAACTCACTGAAGACATTGGTGAATGCTTGCTCAATTTCGTGGATTGGTTGAAGTTAGACATTAACACCGTTGGATGCCGGCTCAGTGGTTTAGTGGTCAAGCGCTCGCTCGCGAGACTGATAGGTCCTGGGTTCGAATCTCGCTCGTGAGGCGGGATCTTGGATGCGCACTTCTGAGGAGTCCCACAATAAGACGAAACGGCCGTCCAGGTTTTCCATGGTGGTCTAGCTTCAATTGACTCATGATTTCAACTATATAAAATTTATATTTTTGTTACAACAAACAGAATTGAATACTCATTGGTAGCTGTTTGACCCTCATATTTAATCGTTATTTGAATAATAATCTATTATCATGTTAAGTCAGTTGAATATTTTGTATATAGATAATAGTTACTATGTTACCTAGATGATTCAAATATATATTTCGTAGCTAGAAGTCACATTGGTTACCATTGAAACTGTAACAGTTTTCGTTATATTTTCTCAATCCATTTTTATCTGTAACTGATTGAACTTCAGCCTACATATAGAAAACCTAAACTAACAATATTTCTTATTTACTTATTTCTATGACATTGATCGTGGCTGCTACCTTGTACACAGTGGTTAGACTTGTGTGTTATAATAACTCATTCAATCTATTTTGGCTGGAACACTTGTTTCTTTAAATCCTACGACACCTGATAAGTTGATTAGAGGACAATTAGACTAAAAATTTCAAACTCATAGTCTGAAATCGAAGTCAAAATGCTGACTGTACTAAGGAGTATAATGGCATCAAAGTGTTTTCTCCAGACAGCAAGAATCTTCCCTGATGCTTCCTTCTCATAGCTGAAGGGAGGGGTTAGACACGGATGACTTCAAAAATACTTAACCTAGCCCTCACAAATATATGTATATATGACTATGGTACCTATCTGTAGGCGCTAAAAAAACAGCCCATTGTTATGTCTGTTATTTTTCCTTATCTTACAGCTGACTTTTCATCGTTACCATTATGTTACTTTTTTTTTGGTTAATTAGATTTATCGCGAGTTGTTGAACCATTGCAACAATCTCTATTTAGTGTGTTAAAAGATCATTTATCTACATTACCAACGATGTTAACAGATAATGTTCAACGTACTTTACGTGAAAAGGTGAGACTTTAACTAATAAATTAATTAATCAATCATTCAGAAGTATTAATTCTTTGTAACATGATATGTGTATTAGTACTCATAATATTCAATTTATATGTTGGTTTTATTTATTTGAACACATAAATATTGGTACAAGGAAGCACCAGATACATATGCGCCACACAAATCTCATTTGCTTTGTGTGAGGGCTGGGATACTGCCCAGATGCCCAAACTGAAACAGGTGGTTTTCTTGAGGGGGGCCACACCCGGAGCCTTTGACCTAAATGTCTGATCCACAAGACAGTGGAGCATCGTAAGGAGATACAGTCCCATGGTAGCCGGTGACCAACGATTGATTCATACGCCATTTGTCCCCTCAGGATACTGGAGCCAGCCCATGTGACCATTTGTTCGGAATCAGGGTTTTCCAACTCTCCTAGGTAAATTTTGCGTGTCCACCAACCCGGTTAAAGCACCGGACATTCGCTTTTCGACCTCTCAATTTTGTAAATAACACTCCCACCACGAGAAGGCAGTGAGTAGGACTTTTGTGGCAGAGGCTATATACGCGTGGCCATGTGAGATCATTTGGAGAGGGAGAGCGGACTCTCCCCACTTCCGGCCGTACCAGGGCTACAATTTCATTATACTATCATTAGCGATGATTACCGATAGTCCACACATTTACATCAAATTTCATTGTGCTATTAATATTAAAACTTTCTCGTCGAATTTAAGCTCTTCTTCGAGTATGAATAAAGGTATTATGGCAGTTTTTGCTCTACCGGACTATGAAAGAATATTTCTTGTTGTATTTAAAAATGAAAATGGATTAGAAGTAGTGTTTTTGAAATTCTGGGACTCTGACCTCCACTTCTCAAGTAACAGCTGTTTGAGTTCGGACACGTACAACCTTCTTTTGAAGTTTTTAGTATTTTAGCTCCGTACTCCTATGACCTTATCATCGAGGACATAAATCCATGCCTAAGATGAGATTTTCTGTTTTTAAGCCTCACCTATTTTAAACTCTTACTTTCCTGTAAGTATAAATCATCGCTGCAAATGTGTGTTCTTTAAAGACAACAACTTACTATTCACTAGTGCGACTTCAGCTTTGACATTAAGTTGCTGCTTTTAGTTGTACAACTCTTTAACCAACCTCCTTGATATGATAGAGCCTAAAGGAGATGAGTGTCCTGGCCAACATAGCTCGATTAATTCATTCCAACATCAAGCTAGCAGCTATGATTATGTGGAACCTTACTGGTTTTAAACACATTGGTACCATAATGGTATTCGATCAATAATAAAATTGCTATGGTTTTTTTAATCTCATTTAATGTGTCTTAATACCGTACATCAAACAATATCCTCGTACATTCCAGTATACAACACTCATCTACTAAATGAATGGAGAAATGGTGAAAGTTGCTCAATACGGTATAATTATTGAGCAGTGAAAATCTTGTGGACAATCTCAGCCGAATCAAGCAACATGGGATTCTGAATATACAAACTAACTAATCGAAAACTGATTGCCTAACAACTTTTTATCCACAATTGGACTGAGCCATGTTGGTAGGTGTAGACTACCTGGTTGGCATCCGCGAGATGATAGCATCCAATGGTTAGAGACCTTGAATGATATGGCTCAAAATCGCTTGCAATGGTGAAGGTGCATCCATTCTTTGTATTCTACCAAATTATAATCTTCTAAATTCTTCATGTCCCTATCCTTTTTCTCTTTCCTAATTTATTTCACCGTATTATACTCCTTGAATAACATCTTCAAACCCCTATCTTCCACACAATGCTTATACTCTTACTACCTCTACCACTATGGGTTTTGAATCGACAACTGCATCTCTGTGCTAATGCGGTATGGCAACTCGAACTGATGTACGTACGTACGAAGTTCTACGTTGTAATTGACTGACTGACTGATTATCATTATATATAAATTTATATTTGAAATTATGTATCTTTGTAACAATTAATTTGTTTGTTTCTATGTAAATATATATATTTCAGAATTTCACTACACAAATTGTACGATCTGCATCTGGAATATTGTCCACAGAACTGTCTAATGCTTATCGTGATTCATTGAATAAAATTTTTGTTCCAGCTTTAGAAAAATCCATTAAGAAATTATTCACAGATCTTAATAATCTTTTTCAACTTGGTACACAACAATGTATGTTTTATTCAGGACCTTTTTGTAAACAGTTTTTTATTATGTAGAGAATTTCATTAAGCGTATACATCATTGTTCATTCAAGAACAGTTGAACATGTTTTTTTATGAATTAGTTAGTCATTATGATTAGCGTAGAGTCTGGTGAAGTTATCAGATCGTCCCAATAAACTCGATCTGCAACAACGGCAGTATGTCGAAAGTTGATAATCCAACATTGTTTCGTGGGGGAGGGCAAAGTCGGCAAATGCAGTCTAGATACCAACCCCGATTCTTCAGAAAAAAAGTGAGGTGTTGGGATGATCCTGCAAATTTCTCGCAATAGACATGACAAGCTCAGGAAAACATTAAGAAGCATTTTTATTCAATCAGCGTTTGATTAGAAGTTTTGCTAGAAAGATCACGAAAGGGAAAAGTTACATGTAGAGGTTCTGATTGACTCATTAAATACACTGCTACTATGTTTAGTAGTATTCTAGAATTTTCAGGAAAATCTAAGGACTCAAGATGTAGGAATATATTTCTCAAGGAAGAGTTGAGAAATATGCCTATATGGATGGTTATTATAACTCGTGATTTAATTGGGGATTAAGGCTACAGAGATCTATGACAACTCAACAGATTCCCAGTCATGAAGGGAGGCGTAATACAATGAGTTTTATCCTGTTTTTTACAACTCCATCTCGGGATGGAGTATATGTAACTTATGTATTCATCTTAATAATTTCATCCCTCTGGTGACCCATGTATAACAAATTTCTTCGCTGCTTCAGTCGGCGAAAATTCACAGTCTTCTGAACAACAGATCTTTGATTAATACTCTACGTCTTATGTCAGCATTGATTATCTCATTTAGCTCTTGATTGTAACTTTAACTGAATAGAGAAGTAAACTATTTTGGATGTGCCATTTGCCAAATAATGATACTTAGTGCTCATCTTTATGTGTACGTAACCACTGTTCACTCAGGCATTGTTCATATGGCTGACAACTTCTGACTTGGTAAACATTCCGATTATTTCGTATAAATTACTCATTTACTCATACATTTAACCTGCTCTACAACATTTGAACTCCTGTACAGCTTAACGAACGAAATCCGTCTAGTATACACTGACATCAGTTCTTTGCTTTCTTTCGTTAACAGAATCTTTATTGTTACTTGTGATTCTCTAGATATTGACCAACTATTTCTCTATTTTTTATAGATTTAAATCAAATTTCATCTCGTATTCAACCTCCATCTTTTGATACTACAAATTTTACTCCATTGATGAATCAAATATCATCTGTGATAAAAGTAAGCAATGATGATCAAATAATATTTTCTAAAGTCATAAATTTGGGCTTAATAAACCTTTTTTTAATTAATCCAGATATCTGAAAACAGAGTTCTAAGTAATGAGAGTCACTAAAACGACATGGATCCTAGCGCGTCACACTCATCCTAAAGCTGATCTTTTAAGATCTTGTCATGTACTAAATCATGATATCCAGCACTAGGAGACGTTAGTATCATTTCCACAATGCTACCACCATGTTTAAACAGTCATTCCAGGGTATTGCTTATCTAACACTCAAAGAGATAAATGAATCGATATTCGTGGGACGCTATTTCCTAGATGGTTGAGTTGGGAGTTATCTGTTAACTATTGCCTTCGTTTTTGTAACACGTTTACCTTGTCAGACTCGGTGGACATTACGTGTAGATTTTGTAAGACATTTTTTTAATGAAAAAAAAAACATATTATAACATTCGCAATTTACTATAGGGGAGATAACTGTCACAACACTGCAGTATTTCATAGTCAAGAGTCTTTTTCGAAACTGTAAGCGATTTCACTCATTCATTCAACTCTCCATCACTCTAGCTGATAGATGAATACAACTAGATTGACCGATTTACCATCTTTACTTCCAGTTCTCTACCTCCTAACGTTAACGTTCATATCTCGATCATTGCAATATACACATAAGCAGTAATTTAAAGATATCCATGATCTGATACAAACAACTGACACACCTTTGCTTTTAAAGACCGTTTCTCACATTTGTCACGTATTTCAAAGGTGATTATTGTACATTATATCCGCTTTTTGATAAACAAAGTGATATCATCCTCTTGCATTATTAATTTCTTATGTTTCCATATGGATAAGTTATCAATTCATCAGGTCCTATAAAATGCTAAATATAATTAAAATATTCAGTACACTTCATCCATTTTGTATTGTTTGTTTCAATCTTCCTATTGATGCTTAGGACTGCACTTGATCAGTCTCTTATCGGATCGCAGAGTGAACATCAACTCTGGGATCCAAGTACATCCAGCTGACGAGTCCTAAATAGGACGAAACGCGCGTCCTGGATATAGGATCTAATTTTTCCCGACAGTTATACTACTAGAACTATAAACGCGATACTGGCGACCCCAGAGTCTGTGTGAAAGCTATAGTTAGAACAAGGACAACTTGGTTTTAAACATTATCTGTTTCTAAACGTAAAAATAACAATTTGATTAGTACAATAATTAAAGGAATTATAGTCATTAAGTGAAACGCACAAACGTACCGACTAGTATTGTGTTTCTTATCGAAATGAAAAGATAATTATAAGTCACACTAATATAATAAAATAATAAAGTCGTTTAATTGGCAGGTCGCATGTAATAGGGATGGTCTATAGATAAATCAGACCAGATTGACGTGATGGACGTCTAAGGAACGGTTTAATTAGTTAGTTATGGGCACAACTAACGCTCCCCCAAATGCCCTGGTACGGCCGAAAATGGGGAGACTCCGCTCTCCCTCTCCAAATGCTCTCACATGGCCACGCGTATATAGCCTCTACCAGGGAAGTCCTACTCACTGCCTTCTCGTGGCACCGGTGTTCTCCACGAAATTGAGAGAACGAAAAGCGAATGACCGGCGCTTTAACCGGGTTGGTGGACACGGAAAGTCCATCTAGGGGAGTTGGAAAACCCTCATTCCAAACCAATGGTGCACATGGGCTCCAGTATCCTGAGGGGACAAATGGCGTATGAATCAATTGTTGGTCACCGACTACCATGGGAATGCATCTCCTCACGATGCTCCACTACCTTGTGGATCAGATCTTTAGGTCAAAGGCTCGGGGTGTGGCGCACTAAGAAAACCACCTGTTTCAGTCTGGGCATCTGGGCAGTATCACATCCCTCACACAAATCGAATGAGATTTGTGTGGCGCATATGTACCTGGTGCTTCCTTCTACCAATATTTGTGTTTAAATAAATAAGAGCGTAATTAATGCCTAAAGTTCAATAATATATGACCAGATTCTTTGTTGATGAGTTCTCCCAAAGACTTAGTGTATAGGTGAATGAAATGGTTTCCAACATTTCCAGATGCTTCTGTGCATCCCTTTCTTTATATGTTTCATTCATTATGACAAATTTTAGTAACTGGACGCGAAGCTTTAAATAGCGAAATTTCACATCTCTGGTTTAAGAATAAGGCTGATGTTCGGTTAAAACCGAACTAGCTCTTAAATCAATGATGGAAATTTCCTCCTTTCAGTTAATCATCCTATTCACTGTGGTTGCTCAGAAAATAGTTGTTTTTAGACTGCATTTCCTCACGATGCTCCACTGTCTTGTGGGTTAGACCTTTCGGTCAAAGGCTCCGGGTGTGGCCTTCTAAGAAAACCACCTGCTTCAGTATGGGCACCTGGGCAGTATTACAGCGCTCACACAAATCGAATGAGATTTGTATGGCGCATATATATCTTGTGCCCTTTTGTACTAATATTCATGTGAATACGATCATAATCAATATTGTCATCGACCTGGTTTTTCTCCAATCCACTATTATCAGCGTTTTGACTAGCCCTTGTAAAATGTTGACCACTACAGAATTAATGTATTCTTCCATTTTTTTATGTGTTGTTTTATTTTCCTTTCTCCCTATTTAGTCAACTCTTAATGAAACATTGAAAGAAGTTGAAAAAAAATGTGGTAATTCTTCATCTCTTAAAATAAATCCATCATCAGATTCATGTACAACTAATACTATTGATCGTAATGATCATTATTCAGAAATAGTATATGACAATGTGAAGCATAAACAATCCAATTTAACAACATCGGATAAAACAGCTGTGAATAAAAAATCACAAAATCGTCATTTAAATAAGACTGGTAATGTCAATACTCCTCATGTTAGTAACAGTGGTAGCAATAGTAATAATAATAATAATCCTAATGTAAAGAATAAAATACAAACAACCAATGAGAATCCGCATCCATCGAACCTATATCCACAACAATCACTATCAACATTAACAACAACAACAACATCGTCGTCCTCGTCATTATCAATGAAGCAAGATAAATTGACTCGTTTATTTGGACAAGCTCAAGCGTTCATTCGTTCTAATCGCTTAGTCGATGCTCTGGAATTGGTAATGTTTCATTGTTTTCATATAATATAGTATAATTTGTGTACGTTAAAATCATTCGAACATTGATTATTACTTCGTAATCAATTCGTACAAAAAATTTCAGTCCTAAAGAAGGTTAATCATAATCCAACTTTCTTTGAGATAACGTTTTTTTTATTGTAATATCTTTCGATAAAGTGGTAAGGGCCTGACGAAGTGAAGTTTCAGGGTTTTTTTTTATTTCAGGTACGCTTGACTGACTGATGAGAGCTAACTGGCATGAAAGCTAGGTCAGATAGTGTTTCTTGTCAGTTGCCTTCAACTGTCTTAAATTTGAAAAATATATAACCTTTCAGGAAACAGACGATTAAATTACTCCATACTTAATCTAAGTCATTGGACATTGTAACATATATTTTTTTTACTGGTATTCTCGAGGAGTTTACACAAATGTGGCGATTCCACTAAAGTGCTCCTGACATATAATGTTAGTCGTCTTAATAGTTATCATCGATTAATGTTAATTACATCTTGATGAATGTTTCAATAATAAAATGTCGAATGAAATTTAACATACTATTTTATTGAAATCAAGAATTGATCCAAGTTACTCTACTATTGAGAACTTGGATCCGTTCGTGATTTCAATAAAATTCAACAATCAACAAGTAAAGTGACAAAACTGTATCATAATGACGATCTTCGCGTAATCCATCAGCTTTAAGATAAGGCCTATGGAACTTGTGGTTCAACAAAGTATATCAATTTTAAAAAATAATTGCAAAATTATTACAAAAACGGATTATTGTGGTAATATACGAATTATAAATTATACACAATGAAGAATATACTGGACGTTACTTAAATTGTCATTCAGCTACAACGTAGGACCAGGCACACATATGCATCGGTCCAAGTTGCCATACCTCGTTAGCACAACAAGATGAACACCAAATTCATAGAAGTAGTTAATTTAGTGGTGATAGTATATAAAGAAAAGTTGTATATAAGGATATAGTATAGGAAGGAAGATAGATATGAAGCAATTTGAATCTCAAGGTTTAAGGGAAGATAAAGAGTGTATACACCGACGCCATTGTGATCGATTCTGAGCCATGTCACACAGAGTCTCCAACCATTGGTTACGATAGTCACGCGGACTCCCCCCCCCTTAATTGTCAGAAGTAGGTGTGTTCAAGTTTTTTTTGTCTTGTAATCCACAATGATAGGTAGTTAGCAATTCCAACTATAATTACTACAATCCGATATCCAGATAAAGCATGTTATAAGGATGTTGCTGTGATCTATAAACATAGACAGCGAATATATCAGAGTTCTGTTATCATGACAGAAGTATATGTGTGCAGCAATGTATTTGTCAACGATAATCAAGGTGTCATGCAAGAACGGGGTTCAAAACCAGAACAGAAACTTAAATTACTTTATAACTAAATTATTGCTTTCTGGTTGACTAATGATAAGCTTCTATTATTTGTCTATCAGATTATTGGGGTTTAAATAAAGTTTAAAATACTGAATATTTATTTATTTATTTAAACGCATAAATATTGGTACAAGGAAGCACCAGATATATATGCCCCACACAAATCTCATTCGATTTGTGTGAGGGATGTGATACTGCCCAGGTACCCAAACTGAAGCAGGTGGTTTTCTTAGGGGACCACACCCGGAGTCTTCGACCTAAAGGTCTGATCCACAAGGCAGTGGAGCATCGTGAGGAGATGCAGTCCCATGGTAGCCGTTGACCAACGATTGATTCATACTTCATTTGTTCCCTCAGGATACTGGAGCCAGCCCATGTGCACCATTGGTTTGGAATGAGGGTTTTCCAACTCCCCTAGGTGGACTCGCTATGTCCACTAACCCGGTGAAATTGCCGGACATTCGTTTTTCGTTTTCTCAAATTCGTAAACAACAGTAATGCCACGAGAAGGCAGTGAGTAGGACTTCCCTGGTAGAGGCTATATACGCGTGACCATGTGAGAGCATTTGGAGAGGGAGAGCGTACTCTCCCCACTCTTGGCTATACCAGGGCATTCGGGGGCTAAATACTAAATACTGAATAAAATTTGTCTAAATAAATATCATAAGTTACATAAGTTACTATAGTGTTTATTAAGATAATGAGAAGAAACATTCAGGGCTTAAATTTAAAAATTACGAATATGAATAATTATAATCGTGAACAAAATATTTATATGATATTTTAAAAAAAGGAAAGAATTTTCCTTATTTTGCTATGTCCTCCGCATGACCTCAGATTTACTTATAATAAGAGTTAATAGTTAACTTGTTTAGTTATTGATTGATTATTCCGGCGATATCGCCTGTAGGATAATTGATACAGTGATCAATAAACAGTTATCACAACTACTTGATTGAGAACTCCCTATTGGTTGTTAAGCTATTTCCAAATTAGTGTCTAGTCAAAAGAGGAAATTGGAATACAGATATCGGTTAAGTGCTCTGGCGCAAGACTGGATCTCGGATGCGCACTGCTGAGGAGTCCCATAATAGGACAAAACGGCCGTCCAGTGCTTCTAGGTATTCCATGGTGGTCTGGCCTCAATTGACTCATGATTTCAACCAGGAAAAATACTGAAATCTCCAGAAAACCCCTTCTGAATACAGATATCTTGTCTGTTGTACTTTATTTATTCATAACTCAAGATGAATACAATAATTTACATGAAATGTCTGACCACATATCAATACACAAAAAGAAAGGAAATTATAATGTATGCAAAATTTATTTATAAATGATTTCAATAATGTAATATTAAAGGAATAATTAATCAATTAATAATGTTGGGGCGATCCTGAAAATTACTCGCAATAGACATGACAAGCTCAGGAAACATTAGGGAGCATTCTATCCAATCAGCATTTGATTAGGAGTTTTACTAGAAACATCACGAAAATGAAAAGTCACATGTAGAGGTTCCGATTGACTCATTACTACATTGCTACTATGTTTAGTAGTAGTATTCTAGAATTTTCAGGAAAACCCAAGAACTTCTAAAATACTATAAAGGCCCTATATTTTCTATACGTAAATGAACCTTTGGAGTAAAGTGCTTCCCGCATATTTTTCACCTTTTCTCTCGTGTTCAAGTCTCAGTGTAGTTCTAGCTTGAGGGTTACGAGACTAGCTTAGGAACCGAGTATAGCGTTCAGTCAAAAAGACTTATCAAATAACAAGTCTTAAACAGTAAAACATAACAAAGTTTATCTTAGTCGAACAAATGCTTTCAAATAGGGAAATATAGAAAATATTTATGAGAGTTCAGCATTCCTCATTTATACTCTTCTATGTGCCAATAAGGATGATGAAAATAATAAACCATAGTTTTTAGATCATGTGTTTGGTTGATAGACGAAAAAAAAAAAACGAATTCTAACTGCGCATTTATTGTAAATCATATGTATTCATTCATTACGCCTTAATGTAACTATTCTTCATGTTGTGTGTATGTGTGTGTGCCTGTAATCAATTTTAAAATTCCATATTTAGGTACTTCCTTTCTATATAGAGCAATAGTGAATGAAAGTGTTAGCCCTGAGCTTAGAACCTAAGATTGGTCTGATATAATAGAGTAAGTGATCGACCCGGTCTCTGCGACCGCCTAAGTTAGCTAGCCTAGTTGCCTCTACTATCCAGCAGCACCACGAGGAGGCCTTAAGTCGGATTTTGCTGCCATATAGAGTGATAACATGTTTTCAATTTTAGTTAATTATTAGTGTAAGAAGCCGTTGTGTGTTGCTTTTATGGCTGAGGAAATAGTTTTTATAAATATTATTATTTCAATATTCAAAATGTGATAGATTGATCCCTAATACCCTATATATGTATAGGGTAATTATTGAAAACCAAAAGTCACTGGAAAACTATTTCTTGCTTACATGAGAGTATTGCTTAATAATTACAAATCCACGGCCTCACTAGAGACTGAACCCAGGACCTTAAAGTTCGCATCAAATGCTATATTCCGAACCACTGAGCTCTCATTCAGGGGTTTTGTTTATACTATTCCATCCCTCCATGGGTTTTCAGTGTTTTGTTTATTTACTTAAAGCACTTCGTGGATATGAATCTTTGATTTTAACAATTTCTACAACACGCTATAATGCTTATCGTTAGTAGTTGAAAATCGGAATGTCTCAAAGGATAACATACCAGTTTGTATGAGATGACACATGTTCATATCATACGACTTGTATCAATTTCTTACAAGATCGAAGATATATCTTGTTAACATGTGACAAATCAGCATGTTAAACTCAAGTTGACCAAATGATCTCTGCTAACTTAGATAATATCATATGTGATGATGCAAAGGTTAACAGAACTATGTTTGATATGCCCATTAGATTTCAAGTAAATTGACTGATGACACATGAACTTATTGATATATGTAAATTTTAAAAATAAAAATGTCTAATTACACAAACAAAGATAATAATTGTAAGCAAAGATAGATAGTGGCTAGCAGTGGAATCCAGTTTGATGCGCGTTTCGTCCTATTTGGGACTTGTCAGCTGGATGTACCTGCATCTCAGAGTTGATGTTCACTCTGAGACTCGAACCCAGTACCTTTCGCTTCAAACGTCATCACCTTATCCACTCGGCCACTAAGTCCTGATAGCCACTTGCTTGTGCGATGGGATGAATTTTAAATACATGATAATTGAAAAAAACACGATATAATTAACATTATTCTGAATATCGAAAGTTAATCGACATTACTAGAGTTGGACTTGGTGTTAGTACAAACAGAATGGATTTAAATCATAGTATTACTAGAAGGTTTCCAATGAATCGATGTTTTTACCCGTCTTAACTGTATTTGGCAATCAAGAAAAAGGGATGTTTATCATCTCATCGTTTTTTTAATCTTAACTATCTTATTTCTTGTTACCTCTAATTCCCAAACACTAGAAAGTAGATAAAATTCATTTAGGTGTTTTGTATTATTTGGAAAATAGTGTTAAGATTCATGATATCCTCATCACTTGTACACACCAACAAAAATGAGAAGATTGCGAAATGATTACAATAAACCGTACACATAATAGGTATATTTACATCTGTTCTTTTGATCTGACAAGATGATATAGGCTGAGATCTTAAGTTAGTGCGTAATCCAGCTTCTCCAATAGTGTTTATCATTTATAATCTCTTATTCACCTTTTGACTTTGAGATAGAATGTGAAAACAAACACGTAGTATGTCTGAACTCATCCATTGTCAGATAAACTTAGTGAATATATATGTGGATTACAATGATAGATTTAGATCTTTACTACTAAAATTTACTTCTGTCGCTGCAATTTTTTTTGTGAAATATTGAGGATTTAATTCAGGATTTTTACTAACTTGACTACAGTCACTCACTGACTGTCTGTTAATCAAATATGTATCTGAATTTCTTATAATTGCAATAAACCACGCAATAGATGTTTTTTGGGGCTCAAACCCTTTATATATTTAGTTATACATACCCGGATGTAGAACTAGTAAGAATACATTGAGACTTTAATCGAAAGACTACAGGTTTAAACCGCATTTCGCTCATTTTGATTTGAATGGCTCGTAAATGTATAATCACCCTCATACATAAACAGTATATATAAATACCTGCTAATCAGAAAACATTTAACTGTCCTGGACTCGATCACTGAAGCGTTTGTGGATACGCACCACTGGGGAGTCCCATATAAGTAAGAAACAGCTGTCCAGTGTTGTATAGGGTTTGACGATGGTGTTAAGTCAGTCCGTAATGTCAATTACGAAATTCAGCCTTCTCCGCAAACCGCCCTACAGTATTGTACCTAATAAAATAGTTGCGTCATTGTTTACATGCCCATTAACTGTATTATATCTTTAGTTATTTGAAAAAAATGTTCGCTATACTATTCATAAGTTATACAGTATCATTTTTCAGTATTCTGTTTGCTTTACAGTCATATAATAGTAGCCACTAGGTCAAAAGGGAGCTTATAATAAAAGGAATATGAATATACATATAATATAGTTACTTAGTCATACAATAAGAATATAATATATATAATGACAGTCCACAAATAGATCCTAGCAGATACCACTCACTTATTCTTCTTGCGGATATGACAATAATCAAATTGTGTTAGTAGAATGTATGAATAACACTAAATCCAGGAGGTCTGAAGATCAACAACAGCTGAATAACATTTGTACTAGTTTAACGGTGTCATCTCTTTCGTAGATTTTGACTATCATGCTTGATATGTCAACCTACGGACAAATCTCATTACTTATATTCAAGGATTTTTATCCACTAATATCCAATACATCTTTGGTCGACTGCTAACACACTAGCCTTTTTTAAAACATATCTCTATGCGTCATCATCGCTAAACATCACAAGAGACGGCGTATGCTTTTGTTGTGAACCCTTTTACATCTGTTAGGGGAGTATATTTTTCAATTTACTTAGACGATCAAAGCAAAATATTAGCTAGTTCATTTAAACATCGAGACTGATATTTATATTAATACAGTCATTCATTCTTAATACCGACGTACTCATTTCAAGTTAGTAACTTTTGAAGAGGTTAGTCAACTAGATGTTTATTTTCATGGAATACTTTTAAGAACGTAGAACACTAGACGTTTTTCATTTTTATCAGTTTGGACCTCTGTCAATCCTCATCCACCATAATGTCAAAAAGAATCAAGCTCGAGATTTTTATGTCTCATAACAAACGTGACTCCTTAATTGTAATATAACAGTTTGTATTTTCAGCTTATAACAGCGCAGCGATATCTTTTACAAGAACGGTCTTCTGGAATAGTTAAACTTTATTGATTACATAGTCACACTTCGGTAATTGTTCATGAAGAGTTTTTTATTGAACACATGATGATTAATTGTTGAATCTGTGGCAGTTGTTCTACTCGATGATATATTATTTCATTTTATTTGATTTTAGGCTTTAGTTTCTACTGATCAACCACTTCTCTTAGATATCTGTAATGATATTGATGTGAATAAACTTTTCAGTTCTGGTGATCATACAATTGGTCAAAATATTTTATTATCTTTAATTCATCAATTAAGTTGTGGTGATTTAACTGTTCAATTGGATTTAAAACTTAAGTGAGTTTTCACGTGTGTTTATGTGTCCTATCAATCAGTTTATTTATTTGAACACATAAATATTGGTACAAAGAAGCACCAGATACATATGCGCCACACAAATCTCATTCGATTTGTGTGAGGGATGTGATACTGCCCAGGTACCCAAACTGAAGCAAGTGATTTTCCGAGGGGACCACACCCGGAGTCTTCGACCTAAAGGTCTGATCCACAAGGCAGTGGAGCATCGTGAGGAGATGCAGTCCCATGGTAGTCGGTGACCAACGATTGATTCATACGCCATTTGTTCTTTCAGGATACTGGAGCCAGCCCATGTGCACCATTGGTTTGGAATGAGGGTTTTCCAACTCCCCTAGATGGACTTTCCGTGTCCACCAACCCGGTTAAAGCACCGGACATTCGCTTTTCATCCTCTCAATTTCGTAAACAACACCCTGATTAAGAGGAGGCAGTGAGTAGGACTTCAGTAGCAGAGGCTATATACGCGTGGCCGTATGAGAGCACTTCGAGAGGGAGAGCTGACTCTCCCCACTTTGGGCCGTACGAGGGCCTCTGGGGGCCATCAGTTAGTACAATTTATTGATGGTAATAATGATAATATTGAGCTATTTTTAGCTTATCGGATGCTTATTTCCTCATAGTTGGATATTATTTCGGTTTAATTAGCCTTAGTCAGTTAATAGATACAGTACAAGTATTTGTTGTTCCAAGGTAATGTTCACATCATACGGTGATTAATAGAAAGAAAGAAAGAAAGAGAATCAACTGGATTGAAATCATACGAATCAGAAAAAGAAATCGGCTTTTGTCAACTTCCCCTCACTTATGAGGCGCAAACAAGATATCCGTTTCTCAATTACTTTAGGGCTGTAAAACGTTAATATTCGTAGGCCACTAGTATTTGTTCATAGGTGTTTCTGAAGTCATTGTTCATGTATATTGAGATCATCAATTTAGCTATTCTGTGGTTATAAACACTACTAGTTAAGGATGGCAAATCAATTGACGAGGTAGTTAATTTTTATTGACTGAGGACATGTGTTAAGTCTCCTCGACCACCGATGTACTCGACGTACGATGATAGCTAATGTATGAGTAGTTTGGAAGCTGCGGGCGGTTGATGCATGACGTGGCATCAATCTATGAAGACATTGACTGTTGAACTGTGTCACGTAGGTAGGTGGGAACCACTTGTTGGGGTCTGCATGATTATTGTAACCAATGGTTAGAAAAATTGGGTAACGTAGCTCAAAATTGTTCGTAATGACACATCTATTCACTCTTTGTCTTTCCATAAATCCCAAGTTTCTATGTAATCTAATAAATATTTATATGACACTAATCCATACTTCTCGAATCATTTCACTGGTTTTTGATCCTTTTTATTACCTCTAATAATGTCAGTAATATACCCGCTGTCAATTAATTTCAAGTTATTGCAGCATCGGGAGCTGACATAGCTTCAGACCACTATCTGCTTGTGGTTTCCAAGATGTAGCTGAAGCTTAAAAAAAAGCACTGGACAGCTGGAGAAACAGCACTGAAAAGGTTTGATACTGCCTTCTTTCGAGATACTAAAAAACTCAACAGATTCAAGATAACTCTCAACAACAGGTTCCAAGCCCTACTACATCTACTGAAAGAAGAAACTACTGTGGCGGACAACTGGGAAGAGATCAAAGAAGCACTAACTTCAGTGTTTCAACAGGTTCTGGGCCACAAGAGGCATCATCATAAGGAATGAATCTATTTCAAAACTCTGGCCAAGATTCAAGAAAGGAAGAACAAGAATACAGCAATTGATAACAGTCAACCAAGAGCAGAGAAATCCAAGGCACACAAAGAATATACAGAGGCAAACAAGATTCAAGAGGAGCATTAGAGCCGACAAGCGGAAATACGTGGAAGACCTACACTGCATGGATGACCGATGTCAGACAGGGCTTCTTACTTCCTCCCTGTCTATTTCTTCTGGTGTTTGACTAAATTATAAAGACCTCCACATCTGATGGGGAAGCATGGAATACAATGGACAGTTTGAATGCAACTAGACAAATTGGACTTAGCAGATGACCTAGTTCTACTATCTCATACACACGAACAAATGAAGGTCAAGACAGCTAGTGTAGCAGCAGTGTCTGCAGTGGTAGGCCTCAAAATACATGAGGGAAAAAGCAAGATCCTCAAATACAACACGGAGAACACCAACCCAATCACACGTGATGGAGAAACTCTGAAAGAAACGGAAACGTTCACGCACCTACCTAATGCATCATTGATGAACAAGGACGATCTGATGCAGACGTAAACGTTAGGATTTGAAAAGCAAGGACAGTATTCCTGTAGTTGAAGGATACATGGAACTCAAAACAACTGTCAACCAATATCAAAGTCACAATCTTCAATACGAACGTCAATACAGTTCTGTTGTACGGAGCTGAAATGTGGAGAACTACTACGACTACATCAAAAAAGTACAATTGTCTACGAAAGATACTGAATGTCCGTTGGCCGGATACCATCAGCAACAGCCTACAGTTGGAGGGAATAAACCAGCTTCCAGATGAGGAGGAAATTCGGAAAGGACGTTGGAAGTAGATGGGACACACATTCAGGAAGTCATCAAACTGAATCACGAAGCAAGCTCTAACTTGAAATCTTAAAGGCAAAAGGAAAAGAAGACCGAAGAACATATGACGTCGGGAACTGGAAGCAGACATCAAAAAAGTGAATATCAAGTGGAAAAGATTAACCATTACAAAATTGGATGGAGAATGGGAGGAGGCCTATGATCTTTTACGAGGAGTGACGGACGTACGTAAGTAAATATTGCACCATTCAGTTTTCGGACATCTTGTAATTCCAAATTCTTTTTAACGTACTCGGCGATACATTGACACGTACTTTTCACTCAGAATAAAATAAATTTACATTTTATTTATTCATTTTATTTATTTAAACACATAAATATTGGTACAAAGAAGCACCAGATACATATGCGCCACACAAATCTCATTCGATTTGTGTGAGGGCTGTGATACTGCCCAGGTGCCCAAACCGAAGCAGGTGGTTTTCTGAGGGGACCACACCCGGAGCCTTCGACACAAGGCAGTGGAGCATCGTGAGGAGATGCAGTCCCATGGTAGCCGTTGACCAACGATTGATTCATACGCCATTTGTTCCCTCAGGATACTGGAGCCAGCCCATATGCTCCATTGGTTTGGAATGAGGGTTTTCCAACTCCCCCAGGTGGACTTTCCATGTCCACCAACCCGGTTAAAGCACCGGACATTCGCTTTTCGTCTTTTCAATTTCGTAAACAATGGTAATGCCACGAGAAGGCAGTGAGTAGGACTCCCCTGGTAGTGGCTATATACGTGTGGCCATGTGAGAGCATTTCGAGAGAGAGATCGGACTCTCCTCACTCTCAGCCATACCAGGGCATTTTGGGCATTTGTTCGCTCTCTTCATCTGAATCAATAAATACTATTCAACAATATTCATAAAATGTTTATTTTCATATTATTTATTGATTTTATGTTATTTTTTTTTTGAAACAGATATCTTCAAGAAGCTATTCTTTGTCTTGAATTTGATGATCCTACTACATCAGTTCATGGACCAGCAATATTACACTTACTTAATACACGTCTTGATACTTTATTAAATTCAACAAATAATAATAATAACAAAATTACTAATTCATTACGTAATCGTGTTATTAAATTAAATCGTACAGTGAAATGTTTATTTAAAGAAATTTCATTATCTGATGATAAATAAAATAAAGACAATAATCATCAGTATACCGTTTAGTGTATGTTACGTTATGACAATAATAATAATAATAATGACAACTTTCTTTCTGTTTCTTTTTTCACCGCTTTCATTGTTACTATTCTCATCTGGTTTAGATTTTATTCTTGAGTACAGTAATAGAATAAAAAAAACTACATTTTTGAGGGTGGATGAAAAAGACCGGTTTCTTCTTTTACAATTCCACGTATATATATAAAGAGTATCTGTACATGTCATTATTATTATTGTTTTGGATACATTGAATACCAGAACTGAAGGAATTTCTAACGATTTCGAACTTTGTCAAATTCTCGTAATAATCTTCATAATAAGATTATTTGTGTACTTTGTTGTTTTTTTTTGTTCCTTTTTTTTCCTTTTCTCAAATATAACTAATCATTATTATTATTATTACTAGTTCGTATTAGATTTCTCAGTAATGTTTAAAAGCTTAGTTATATAAGATCACTTAGCTTATCAAATGATAGTGTTTAAATTAGCTTTACCTACCGTCAAGGGCGTCGGTGTTTCAATGGTAGAATGCTCGTCTGCCACGCGGGCGGTCCGGGTTCGATTCCCAGCCAACGCAAGCTGTTGCCCCAAATGACCTGGTACGGCCGAGATTGGGGAGAGAGTCAGCTCTCTCTCCAAATGCTCTCATATGGCCGCGCGTATATAGCCTCTGCCACGGAAGTCCTACTCACTGCCTTCTCGAGGCATTACTGTTGAGAGGACGAAAAGCGAATGTCTGGCGCTTTAACCGGGTTGGTGGACACTGTGAGTCTACCTAGGGGAGTTGGAAAACCCTCATTCCAAACCAATGGTGCACATGGGCTCCAGTATCCTGAGGGAACAAATGGCGTATGAATCAATCGTTGGTCACCGACTACCATGGGAATGCATCTCCTCACGATGCTCCACTACCTTGTGGATCAGATCTTTAGGTCAAAGGCTCGGGGTGTGGCGCACTAAGAAAACCACCTGTTTCAGTCTGGGCATCTGGGCAGTATCACATCCCTCACACAAATCGAATGAGATTTGTGTGGCGCATATGTACCTGGTGCTTCCTTCTACCAATATTTGTGTTTAAATAAATAAGAGCGTAATTAATGCCTAAAGTTCAATAATATATGACCAGATTCTTTGTTGATGAGTTCTCCCAAAGACTTAGTGTATAGGTGAATGAAATGGTTTCCAACATTTCCAGATGCTTCTGTGCATCCCTTTCTTTATATGTTTCATTCATTATGACAAATTTTAGTAACTGGACGCGAAGCTTTAAATAGCGAAATTTCACATCTCTGGTTTAAGAATAAGGCTGATGTTCGGTTAAAACCGAACTAGCTCTTAAATCAATGATGGAAATTTCCTCCTTTCAGTTAATCATCCTATTCACTGTGGTTACTCAGAAAATAGTTTTTTACGTCTTAAAATATACAATAAATATAAATATCCCTATTGCATATTATTAATGGTTTTATTTTGGATTTTCATAAATTATTTTACTGACGATTCGGGAAAAAACAAATGTTCTATTTACAGTATATACGTCGTCATTAATATATTTATCTTTTCGTTTCTGTTGCCATAAATCTGCATTACGTGAAGTCGAACAGTGACACGGTTGGATGCCGACTCAGTAGTCCAAGGGTTGTATTTATGTGCGAGGTCGACTGTCCTAGGTTCGGCCCCTACGTGAGAGACTGTGAATGCGCATTGCTGAGGCGGAGTTCGATGCTGAAACGAAACGGCCATCCAGTGCTTCCAAGTTTTTAATAGTTATCTGACTTAGATCGGTTCATGATTTCGATAAGGAAATTTTATGTTGGATTAGCTACTATGTTGAGTTTAATTCGACGTTTAGACTAAGTATTATTGAGAAAGTTAGTATCCTTTAGGTTGAGACGTTGTATTACTATAAAGCTTACGTTATTATTTTAGGTAATAAAATTATCTGCTTCAAAAGGAAGTGAGCACTGATTGTTGTATACAATGTCCTAAACTACTTGGCGCTGACAACATAGGTTCATACTATCTATTGTGTCAAACTGATTGTTGACCATCCTTTTGTTGTATGGGCGATCGGAAATATAATGTACCTGGCGATATCAGCTTTCTAGACATTACCTAGTATATTTACACTGTTCATCCAGATTTTTATCAGCTGATGTCATGATTGCAGGTAAACATATATTAGTATTAATTACCATACCAATACCGATAACAGTACCATATAACCCTCACTATTCAGGGCAAGACGAGTAGGAATTGTTTCTGCACTGTCATCACTGTTTCCTATCCATTTAATCGAATGTCAGCTGCAGATTACAGTTTCTCTACGAATCCTCAACTGAATATATTTGGACTTTCATAGTTGGTTTCTCAAAATTTGTAATAACCATATAGCAAGAAAATTGGCAGGTGGACTAAACCGAAACGAGAGGCAATCTGGCGTATCTTACGGTGTCGCGGCTCAACGAACTGATAATGACGACCGTCTTCTGAAACTATGCTCAGGTGACCGTCTATTTCTAGTAGGCACCAACTCAAGCCAAAAAGAAAAAAATTCCTGACGTGGAGAACCCCACAATCGACCCAAATAGACCATATTGTCATCAGCTATTGCAGAAGAAGCTCGGTGGAAAACTGCTGCTTATTCTGGAGGATATGTTTAAGCTCGGATCATGTTCTTGTTCGAGCACGTATTTCTCTGCATTCTACTGGACGTAGAAAAGCCATAGCAAGAAATCAGTGGGTTTCATCAACGTCTATAAGACTGATAGGTGCACAGAAACTCATCCTATCTGGTTCAAAAGAAAATGAGGAGCGAAGGTAGCCTAAACGTAGGTTAACAAAAATCTTAGGCAATGATCATGAGCAGTGGTGGGTAGCAAAAGTAGAACAGATGGGAAAAGCAGCAGCGATAGGTAACAGTAGATAGCTAATCAGACTTATAACAGAAAAGAGTACTAAAAATCCGGCTGTTAGTTAGGCTATCTTGCAAAAATACGGGATTACTTTTCACTAACAACCCAGGAGATTGGACCGATGAGCAGAACATTTTAGGTAACAGTTTAACTGGCCGTCAGCCACACTTCAGTTACTCACTATCTCCAAGCAAAACAAGTGGCGAGTTGATGAAAGTTCTCCAACTCTCGGCGAGCTTGAAAATCCCATAAGCAATCTATTTTATTTTTATTTATTTAAACACATATATTGGTACAAAAGGGCACCAGATACAATATGCGCCACACAAAATAATGAAAGTGGGAAGAGAAGGGATGAAAAGATAAGGCGGACTGAAATGTACAACCAGAAGACTCTTTCAGTTAAGAAAGTTAGAACCGCTCTTTATGTAAAAAGTAAAAGAAGGTTACAGCAGGTTCGCCACTGGCTTCTATTCTGAGCCATATCTGATAACGTCTCTAGCCACTGTGTTGCACCATCTCTCGCACCCCAGCCAGGGAGTCGTGAAGGACCAACAGAAGCTAGCCCTTTGCAGCTTTCTTTCATGCCACGACACCATGTCATACACTGACCTCCTCTCCGCTTTTTCCAACCAGTCCCAGAGTCGGCAAATAATGCACGACGTGGAAGTCTCTGGGACGACATTCGTAAAACATGTCCAAGCCACCGAAGTCGGTGTTTCAAGATGGTGACACCAATTGAATTATTGTCTCTGCGCCCGAACACACGATGCCGAACCTCTGCATTACTAACATGATTTCGCCACTGGATGTCAGCAATCCTTCGGAGACTACGATGATCGAACACAGAGAGTCGTCTAACATCCTCAACTCGGAGAGGCCAGGTTTCACAAGCATAGAGCAAAACTGCTCTCACCGACGCGTTGTAAATCCGACCTTTTACAGCCAGACTAACATCACGAAGGCGTCAAAGATGACCCAGATTGGCATAAGCCGCTCTGGCTTTCATTATACGTGCATCAATCTCATCACTCACGCCACCACCACCACTTACGTAGCTACCTAGATACACGAACTTCTCAACTACTTCAATCTGCTCACCATCTAGGGTGAGTATAGGATGAGAATCCTGCCAGTCTTGTAGGAGTACTTCGCACTTCGACGGTGCAAAGCACATGCCGTACCTGCGGACACTGATTGCCAACTGATTAAGTGTGGATTGCATGCCTTGGGCATTATCGCACAGTAAGACAATATCATCCGCATACTCTAGATCGAGAAGTCGTTCTCCAGGCAACATATCCACACCGCCATTCTTACATCCATAAGAGCTGTTTCCAGGATGTCGTCGATGGCAAAGTTGAAGAGGAATGGGAGCAGCAAAGCCTGATGAGCTGACCTCTGAGACAACGGTCCAGTTTCAGCAGTTGAACTGAGATTTTGGCTAGAATCTGGCAACTGGGCCTAATTCCATTTAACTGGTCTCGGTCGCTGACCGTCTGTCTTGTCACAAATCAACAATGCAAGTGGGTAGTGGAATGCGGTTAGACTTTGGACGACATGTTTCAAAATCGTCGGCAATGGCATAGGCTCATTCATCCTCTACCTTCTTCTAAATTCTGATTCTAAACTCTTCATAACTTTTCCTTGCTTTTATTTCACTAATTCATATTTTCTTGAATCGCATTTTCAATGTTTAATGTTCTCTGTTACCGCTGATACTGTTACTACCTACCATTTCGGGATTTGTACAGACAATTTTACCCCTCTATGCCAACGAAGTATAGCACTTTGAACAAACATACAAAGTACCAGGTTCTGAGTAGTGACTGACTGATATGGATTAACACAACTGGTGAAATGTGAGACGGTGTCTCACCACCTCAAGACTAAATTTTATTGGTCTCTAGGACCACGCGATGTTACTCACTACTTTTCGAGACACAGAGCTTTTAAAAAGCTATATACACTTCGTATATTGCAAGAATAATTACCGTATTGTTTACATGTCTTTCCTACAATCAAAAGGATTTGAGATCTGAACTACAATTATATTTTGGGTTTCCTAAAAGTATTTTAAGTATTCAAGCTCCACTGGTAACCAACTTGTCTCCAAGGAGAGCAGTTCTCTTATCAAAGTCTTCCATTCCGAAATCGTCTACTTTCCAAGCAGTAGAGAATCCTGGTTGACCCTAAGACATATAATTATGTATTCTGAAGACTTACTGGCCACAGTTGCCTTCTAAAAGCTTTAGATTTCACTGACTTGGCGTGCGTTTCCCAGTTCTGGGCAATGATTAAAGTTAAATAGGTAACATACATCACAGTATTTGATACGATACCATGCGAACCAAAACAATATTAATGTACATGTAACCTTTGGTATAGTAGCACGAAAGTACCAACTTTTATGATCTCCCTTAACGTGAAATAAAACTGTACCCAAACTTACAATTATGGGTCTAACTAGATTTGTAAGAGCATCAAATGGCATTCTATATATTCGTCGAAATATGTTGACTCGATTCCATTCAGGAACATTTACTGGTTCCCTCTCTGATAATAACTGATCTTTAAGATATTGTTTTCTAGCAGCGCGGTCTTCATCTGTGAAAGGTAGTGCCAATCGATGACGTTGAAATTTAAACGGCTCAAGATCTATCGGAAGAAATTTGCTCCCTCTCTTAACACCTGCTTGTTTTAATAAAAGTTCTTTGTATATTTTTTTCTGGATCTCTAGAACTTCTGGGTCGATCTTAACGGAAGTTTCTGGGGAACTAGAGGTCATAATTCCCCCAAAAAGGAACGTGTGGTGTTACTAGTCTTGAGGCTCCGTAACGCAACAAATTATGTTAGACGCCTGTCAATAGGCAATCATCACCGACTTTAAACTTTGATGATTTGTTGAGCTTCGTAAGGTTGCCCTATGAATTTACTTTATCCATTCGCCATGACTTTTCCCAACTGAAAGCATCTGAATATAGTGTTGATGTGGATTATTGAAAAGTGTGTGCCAGAGTTACTATCCTGCATAACACTGCTAGCTACTGATCGATGTGTAAATGTCGTAGTGCCTAGTTGCAGTGGAAAGATATCTAGTCCGTTTTATTAGATGTTCAGAAATTCCGATGAGCTGGAGTTCATTGACTGGTAAATTATGAGATACTTTATCCAATTCTCTTTTAATATCAAAGTACAGCAGGATAGCCGGTTGCTTCTAGTCATGGATGTGGACAACTTCGTTTAGATAATTTGTCAGAAATTTAGTTCACAGCCTTGTTCTGGTGAGGCCATGTTACGAGGCGACAACTAGACCTTCTTCTGGTATGTGTTGATGATGCAACGGATATTCTAGTTTTACAACTGGATACCAGTAGCACCTTCTATGTTCGATCGTTCCCAGTCAGATAGAAATCAGAAGTCAGACGAGAAGAGGCAGGAAAGATATATTTGATTCGTTACCAATATATCGAGGACCTTTTCTATAAGCTGGCTAATGAAACGTAGGAGCTGTGTCCCACGCTGTGTTGAAACGTGATCTGGTGCGGATGCATGACCGAAAGCCTTCAGCTAAACAAGTCCACTTAAACAACGTGGTCAGCATCCAATGTCGAACACTTAATGAGCTATTGATTTTGGGGAATTATTTACAGCTACAGATCACTCCCCCCCTAGTGAGGTAGTGATGCCCCTAAGACGTGACCAGCCAGAAGTTTAAACCCAACGAGTTTGTCGTTGGTAAACACTCTTCTGATAGCTTGCTTCGTTTAGCAGCGTCTGGTCGTCTTTCCTTAAACTATGGGACCAAAATGTACAACGTAGCAATAAAGAAATATAGTACAATGAAAATTTCGGTTCCTTGCGAAACTTCGTCGTTCTTTTCCAGCCGTCCTGGAAAAGAGGAAAAATAAAACGTGTGAGTGCATGTCGAAAATACACTCGTACTTGCGTAAGGACACAAGATGAGCGGAAAAAAATAAACTGATACACTTACAAACAGCGTAAAAGCGATCGGAAAAAAAGGTTTTCTTTTGGTTTTTTTCAATATATAAATATATATATATATACGCTCAAAAAAATGTTTTGTTTTTTTTTGTTTTTTTTTTATATAAATAAAAAAATGAGCATATTAAAAAAAAATTTATAATAAACTTTGAAAGGGTAATTCAAGATAAAGCTTATGTCCTACGTGCAATATTCGTTAAGATGTTCTGGAAATCTTACTCGTCTTCCAGAACGCGTTGTTTTAGGTTTTTCTATCGACGTTGACGAAGTATCAGGTTGTGTGTCGGTTGTCGTGTAGGGTACTACGAGTGTAGTAGCTGTGTCGTTTGCTTGTACCGAAGGAAAATCGACGTAGCTAGGGTTTCCTTCTAGGTACGCAGCTTTGAGTCGATCGATACTGATGCTATCTTTCGTACCGTTCTTATCGACTACATAGTACTTAGGTTCGCGTTGAAGAACTTTGAAGGGTCCTTCGTATGCTGATTCGAGGGGTCGTCGATGTGAGTCTCGACGAACGAAGACGTATGTACTATGTCGTAATTCGGGTTGAACGAAAACATCAGTTGATTGAGGTCGAGTGTGAGCAGGTTTAACTGAACGCATAGCGTTTGTAAGCCTACTCGTGTAAGAGTTTAGATCCATGTTCAATGAAGAAGCTGAAGGATCCACGAATTCTCCTGGGAGTCGGAGTGTCGTTCCGTAAACGAGTTGAGATGCCGTGTATCCAATGTCAGCTTTCACTGCATTGCGGATACCTAGCAAGACGAGTGGAAGAGCGTCTGTCCACTGTGAAACGTTTGAAGCTGAGAATGAAGCTTTTAGTTGTCGATGAAAACGTTCTACCAACCCGTTTGCTTGTGGGTGGTAGGCGGTCGTTCGGAAGCGCGTGATTCCTAATAGTGAGGTCAGACAACGGAAAAGTCCAGATTCGAATTGGCGTCCGCGGTCTGTAGTGATTGTGGAAGGGCAGCCGAAATTTGCTACCCATCGTTCGACGAAAGCACGGGCCACGGTTTCAGCAGTAATGTCCTTAATCGGTACTGCTTCTGGCCATCGAGTGAAACGGTCTACGCATGTTAGGAGATATGAGTATCCGTTCGAGTCGGGTAAGGGTCCTACTAAATCTATATGGACGTGGTCGAAACGAGCGTCAGGGGTTTTGAAAGAGCCTAAGGGACATTTGTTATGTCTTATGACCTTAGATTTCTGACAGCTTACACAGGAGCGTGCCCACTCCCTCACGTCTTTATTCATGCCAGGCCAACAAAAGCGTTCGGCTATAAGTTCGATTGTTGCACGAGCACCTGGATGAGAAAGATTGTGCAACGTATTGAAGACGTTGCGGCGATAATGTTTTGGTACAATTGGACGATCCCTACCTGTAGATGTGTCACAGAGTAAGGTTTCCTTACCTGTTCCCATCTGCCTAATACTTAGTTTAAGAGTTGTCGAGGATAACTCATGCTGAAGATCAATGTCTTCTTTTTGAAGCTGAGCGAGTTTAAGAAGGTCGATTCCTTGGAAACTGTTCAAGGAGCTAATTCGAGACAAGGCGTCTGCGACTACATTGTTTGCTCCAGAAATATGTTGTATGTCTGAAGTAAACTGCGAAATGTAGTCGAGTTGTCGAGACTCTCGCGGTGAGTACTTGTCTGAAGATGAATTTAAAGAGAAGGTAAGAGGTTTATGATCGGTAAAAAGCGTGAATTCTCTTCCTTCGATGGAATGTTGAAAATGCCGTACAGCACAATACATAGCTAGGAGTTCTCTACCGAACGTACTGTACCTAGATTCCGTGTCTAACAACCGTCTCGAGAAAAATCCTAAAGGTTGCCACGAGTTGTTAACCCATTGTTGTAAGACTGCTCCGATCGCTGAGTCGGATGCGTCTACGGCGATACTAATGGGCGCTTGACTGTCCTGATGAGCAAGCAAGGTTGCTTTAGCGATGTGTTCCTTAACTGTGGAAAATGCTTTACGGGCTATGTCGTCTAAACTAATTGATTTCGCATTTCCACGAAGCTGATCGGTTAACGGTTTCATTAGGGTATGAACCGTCTATAGAAACTTACGAGTCCGTTAAAAATTCGTAAGTGCTTGATCGTGGTCGGTTCTGGGTAATCCAGAATGGCCGCCACTTTGCTCCTAAGGGGTCGGATGCCTTGGGCATCAATGGTGTGTCCTAAGAAGTCTAAGCAGTTAGTTCCGATTTGGCATTTCTGAATGTTGACAGTAATCCCATGCCTTTGAAGTCGATCGAAAACAATGTCCAGATGCTTGAGATGTGATTCTCTGTCCGGACTTGCTATTAGACAGTCATCAACATACGCATGTACGAAGTTGAGACCTCGGAAGACGTCGTCTATAAACCTTTGGAAGGTTTGAGCCGCATTTCTTAAACCAAAAGGCATTCGTAGAAATTCGTAAAGACCGAAGGGAGTGATGATGGCGGTTTTAGGAATGTCGTCAGGTGCCATCGGGATTTGGTTATAAGCTTTAACCAAGTCGATTTTCGAAAAGACAGTTGTACCTTTCAAGGTAGCTGTCAAATCGTGAATATGAGGCAGCGGGTAACGATCGGGAATGGTTTTAGCATTCAGACGCCGATAATCACCAGTTGGCCGCCAATCATTGCTGTCCTTTTTAGGGACCATGTGCAATGGGGATGCCCATGGACTATTCGATGGTCGAATTATTCCTAGGTCCATCATGTGGTTGAATTCGTTTTTAGCTAACCTAAGCTTTTCGGGAGCGAGTCTTCGGGCTTTCGAAAATATAGGTGGTCCTGTAGTCGAGATGTGATGTGTAACATTGCTGGTTACACAACTTAATTTCGATTGCGATTGGTATATCCCGGGGTATTTGTCGAGTACTGCTTGGTACAAGGGGTCTATGGCGTGCTTAATCGTGACTGGGGATAACCTGCAACCAGAACAAGGAGTTACGCAAACGGATAACTTAGTGTTTCCGTCTATTAACCTTCGTGCGCGTGTGTCGATGAGTAGATTGTGGTGTTGTAACAGGTCTATACCAATGATTGGCATAGAGACGTCTGCAACAACGAAAATCCAGTGTATGGGTTTGCGTAAACCCACGTTAAGGTAGACGTACCTTTTACCGTAAGTAGCGATCGGCTTTCCGTTTGCCGCCTGTAAACTTAAAACAGACTCGCGAAGTCTGTCGTCGAGATTTGCTGGAAGAACGCTAACTTCTGCGCCAGTGTCGACGAGGTAGCGAACTTTCGTAGTCACATCCGTGACATATAAGAGACGGCTGTGTTCGCCGGCTACGGTTGCCGTTAACGCGTGCCGGCTGGGAAGTTTCCCGAACTGTTTTTCGTGTCACTCGATTTTGGGGTCGGATAATTGCAAGGTTTCCTGCAGTTTCTGGAAAACTTACCGTACTGGTTATGATACCAGCACCAGTCGGGATTGTCTGTCTCTCGTGGTCGAGAGCCAGATCGCTTACGTGAGGCGCTTCTACGCGGGGTTTTTGACCGACTACGGTCATTGCGAACTCTAAGATATCGTGTAAGCGTGTGACATAGTTCGGCCATGTCAGTCGAGGTCGATTGGGGTTTTCTTTGACGGAAAAAACCTCGGCCTTAGAAGATCTAGTGATTTCCAAGATTCGATCGGCAGATGCAGCTAGTTCATCTATGGCATTGTTTTGAAATGAAACAAGCACTGCCTGCACCTGTTGAGGGAGTTTAGACAAGAAAAGTTGTCGAAATAGGCCATCATCGAAAGTTCGTTGGCCGATGACTTCTCTCATTCTAAGCAACATGTCCGTCGCAGAACCATGTTGCAAGTCGATATTGTTAAGGAGTTGGTCTAACCGTTGTCGATCAGTTAGGTCTCCTCGTTTTAAAATCGATAGCTTAAGCGATTCGTAAGGTTCGGAAACATCACTAGTAAACATACTAGGTGTTACGTACCTGTTAAACTCGCGCGGTAACGCCTTAACTACCGCGAGGAAACGTGTGCGCGAGTCCGTGATTCCGTGCATGCTAAAATCGGCTTCTGCATAGCAGAACCAGGACTCGATGTTGTCGGGCCAAAATGGCGTTAACTGAATCGAAATAGGGGGAATAGACTTAAACTTAAGAACCTTGGGTGAGTGTTCCGTCATAGTAATATAGCTAACGAAAAATGTCTAATTAAAATATATCCGAGAAAAAAAATTCGCGAAAAAAGTATATCACAATATATAAAATTCAAATAAAGAATAACAATGAATAATAATATTCCAAAATGGAACAGACTCACAGTATATTGACTTGGTGTACCAGATCACGTCGGGTTCACCAATGATGATGCAACGGATATTCTAGTTTTACAACTGGATACCAGTAGCACCTTCTATGTTCGATCGTTCCCAGTCAGATAGAAATCAGAAGTCAGACGAGAAGAGGCAGGAAAGATATATTTGATTCGTTACCAATATATCGAGGACCTTTTCTATAAGCTGGCTAATGAAACGTAGGAGCTGTGTCCCACGCTGTGTTGAAACGTGATCTGGTGCGGATGCATGACCGAAAGCCTTCAGCTAAACAAGTCCACTTAAACAACGTGGTCAGCATCCAATGTCGAACACTTAATGAGCTATTGATTTTGGGGAATTATTTACAGCTACAGTGTCCAGATAACTGAACTTTTTTTCAATTTCTCCATTATCCATAAGACGACTATGGTGATATTAGTTGGTCTCTAGTTCGGGACTACGTTTTCGGTGCTGATTTTTGTTAAGGGTTAACATATTTCGCCTTTCAGGCTTATATGTATGTGCCAGGTTCTAAAAATAGTGTCCATATTTTGAAAAATAGCGTCGGTATATCTGATCCTGCCATTTCGTAGAGATTCTGTGAAATTTTATCCGCTCCCCAAGCATGAGTTTGATTTGCGTAAGGGTTTTAATGGTAGCTAGGAAGTTGGTGAGGTCAAATTCAGTGTTGATGAGATTGTTCTTTTTGATACATTTGATATGAATATCTGGTGAACGAGAGATTTCTAGTGTTGGAGAATTATTATTTTAGTAGTTAACAGATGATACTTTGGTCTTCATATGTGACTCCATCATGTTATGCAGGTAAACTTTTGAAACCTACACTCTTTTTATATACTTCCTGACACTTAGCATAGGTGGGCGGTAGAAATATTTATGCTTTCGTATATCTTTCAGATCAACTTTTCACACGCTCAGGTTAAGCGTAGATTTGATGCGCGACGCCAAGGTCCACTAATACGAAAAACTTGAAGTTTTTGTGTCTTCGCCTTGATATTTGCTGGTTCCAGGAATTATTGTCCTAGAAGTAGTTTTTGTGAGGAATAACGTGTCTATTGAATATTTGGTGGTGATAACTAACTTATCTAGTGTTTTCATAAGTTTGTCACCAATTAAAAATTCGCTTCAATCAGAGAGCTCTATTAGGATTTCCCATTTTTTCCACCCACATATACAGTCCCTGTGTTGAAAAATCGCAGTTATCGATTTGGGTAAATTACATTCCTCGAAATATAGTAAAACGCAAATAACTATTAAAGATGCCACAGGCATTTCTTAGGCCTAATGGCACGAGCAAAATCTCTTAGAAACCGAAGGGAATTATGATAGTGGTTTTGGAATGTCGTCGGCAGTCATGGGAATTTGGTTATGTGCTTTAACCAAGTTGAGTTTCGAAAAGACAGTTGCACCTTTCAAGAAAGCTAACAAATCGTGAATATGAGGCAACGGGTAACGATCAGGAATCGTTTGTGCATTCAATCTTCAACAGTCACTAGTTGGACACAAGTCATTGTTGTCTTTTTTAAAGGACCATATAAAAATAATAAATTTCTGCAAGGGCAAGTACACGCCACTTTTACAGGCATGATCTACAATTTACAACATACACTGGTTCACAGTATGCATCCCAAGCAAGGTTGTTTAGTAAATATAATCTATAAAAGTTGATAGCAGTTCATTCGTTCAAATACAATGTGTTTTCTTCAAAATATTTTCCAAAGCTGCTCCGCATCCACGTCACATACCAGTTCCAATCTCGATGAGAAGTGTATTAGGGTTTTGGTCATGCTAAGTATTTATGTAATGCAGCTTTTTAAGTTTATAGTTGTTATAAAGTAGACTTGTGGAGCGCCTGGTGCGAACTATGACTTTGGGAAAGCGCGTACGTCAAGCTTGTTCCAGATGTCAGAAGTAACATAGCTTCACCCCGAGAGCAAGATTATGAAGAGAAAAAAAGAAACCGAGGAGTAGCAGGGCATTTGGATATGAACGATAACTGATGCTTAACATTTAGTAGTGGAACAGATGGAGGTATGATAAATTATTAGATTAAATCGATACCAGCTCATGTTGCTAGAGTGAAATGTGATCAGGTCCTCCAGATGAGAGAGTGCAGTAGTAAAGTACAATGAGTTGTGATATTTATCAAGGTGGAGTAGGTTCGAATGAAGGAAGGGAAGTCAAGATTAGAATGAGGAAGACTGTTTATTAGAACAGAGAGTGCATATAGAGAGTAGAGTTTTAGGCAAAATAACAACCATATCCTTTACAGTCTGTTTTTTTTTCATCATCCGATGAAGGGGAGATCCCCACGGGCTGTTTGAAGGCCGAATGATTCCTGGGTTTATCATGTAATCGAACACGATTTTAGCCTACTCCAGCTTTTCGTGAGCCAGTCGGCGTGCTTTCGAGAATAAATGTGGTCCTAATGTGATGTGTAACATTGTTGGTTACACATGGCAATTTCGGTTGCGGTTGATATATCTCAGGATATTTATCGAATATTAGTTGGTAGTATGGTTCGGTCGTGTGCCTTACAGTGACTGGAGATAATCTGCAACCAGAAAAAGAAGTGACACGACAGATAAATCATTGTTGCCGTCTACTAACCTCCGTCGATGAGTAAAATTATGATGTAACAGGTCTATACCAATGATTGGCATAGAAACATTTGCAATAAAAAAATCCAGTGGATAGATTTGCGTAGACCCACGTTAAGATAGACGTACCTTTTACTATCTGTGGCGATAGGTTTTCTATTTGACGCCTGTGTATTTTAAGACCTGTCCGTGCAGTCGGTCATTGGAGTTTGCTAGAAGGATGCTAACTTCTGCACAAGTGTCGACGAGGTGGCGAAATTCCGTCATCACATCAGTAACGTATAACAGACAGCTATGTTCGCCGGCTACGGTTGCCGTCAACACGTGTTGGCTGGGAGTTTCCCGAAACACTTTTCGTCTCGATCGGTTTGGAGTTTGAAAAATATCAAGGTTTTCTTCAATTTCAAAATGTTCTTCCTCTATGATTATGATATCAGCACCAGACACGGTTATCTGTCTCTCGTGGTCTGGAGACAGATCGTTTGCGTGAAGAACTCCTTTGGGGGGTTTGTGATCGTTTACGGTTATCACGAGTACGAAGATAATGTGTCAGCATATCACATAGATCCGGAATGTCATTCCGTGTCGTTTGAAGCTTTTCTTTGACTGAAAGAACCTCAGGGTTAGAAGGTTTAGTGATATCTAAAATACGATTGGCAGGTGAAACCAGTTCATCTGCGGCGTTGTATTGAAACGAAATAAATACTGCTTGCACCTGTTGCGGAAGTTTAGACAAGAAAGGTTGTCCATACAGGTCATCGTCGGAAGTTCTCTGACCAATTACTTCACTCATCCGTAACAACATGTCTGTTACTGAACCATGTTTCAGATCGATGTTATTAAGTAGTTGGTCTAACCATTGTCGATCGGTTAGATCTCCGCGTTTCAGAATCGACCGTTCTAGAGTTTTTAAGGCTCCAAAACATCACTAGTAGACATATTAGGTGTGACGTACCTGATGAATTCGCGCGATAGTGTCTTTACTACCACGAAGAATTGTGCAGGTGCATCGGTCACGCCGTGTTCGTAGAAGTTGGCCTCTGCATAGCAGATCCAAGCTTCGGCACTGTCCGACCAAAAAGGCATTAGCTGCAACGAGGGTGGTGTAAGAGTTTTGATCTTAAGTAGCTTAAAAGTCCGTTCTGTCACGGCGAATATAAAGTACAGGGATGAACGAGAGAAAAATATATCACGATATATAAAAAGGAACAGAATCACAGTTTATGGGTTGGTATGCCAGATCACTTTAGGCTCACTAATGATGATGCCACAGGTATTGTAGTTTGACAACACCTAACCAGCAGCACCTTTTATAATTGATTCGTGCCCACCCACTGAAATCAAAAGTCAGCAGCGAGGAGGTTGGAAGATGTATTTGACAGATTATCAATATATCGAGAAGTGGTTGATTTAAACTGCCTAGCGATTGCAGAAATTGAGCATGGCGTCCCTACTTGTGATCTAGTGTGGATGCATGACCGAATGCCTTCAGCTAGGTGAATCGATTAAAACTTGTCGGGTCAGCATCAACTTTCCGAAACATACAAAACTATTGATTCCGGGGATTTATTAAACGTTATACTATTTAATGATTATTGTCACGCAACATTTCACCGACCACAATGAATGTCAAAGTCACGTCGTGACAAAACAAGAAGTCCGGAACATTGCCACTTGGCAAGTGCATACCCCTTTGCTAGCCGTGAGTTTCTAAGCATTTAAACTTGTTTTCGAAGGATATTATTCTAATGTGCCCCTATCCATGTTTAGCAAGTTGAAATGATTGCAGACAAATTTACATTTGGATAAAAAGATGGTGACTATGGCAAAGGACCCATTCATAATGTTTCCAGTTGGATCAGGATTGTTAGTCACCATAGGTAGTAACTTACAGTCATACGCATGTACACTACACATCAAGTTATTAGCTGGAGCACTATATATGTCTATTCTCATTTTTCTAGATGTGTATCCAACTGCCGCTACCTAATTTGGGCTGGTATCGAAATAAGCTTAGCATATACATTATAAAAAGAATTAAAAGATGCTGTCACATAAGAACAAACTTTGCTGTTATCATATTCTTAATATGACACGTCTACTCCTGCAATTTGCCCGTCAATCCAAGCTACGGTAGGATTGAATGTCCCTGGCCAGCGTCTGGATTACGGAAGATGAATACGCTCTCACACGGAATAACCGTTTGTCTGCAAGACGTCTAGTGAACCGTTTCGAGGACAGTCAACGACACTTGTAGCCTTCATCGTCTCATCTTGGTGACGCTAACAGTCCTACACTGTCATTTGAGGAGCGAATGTCAGCCCAGAAATCCTTGAGGGCACTAGATAAAATGACATGTGATTTATTATTTTTGTGTATCTCATTACCAAGCACGTAACGATACCAACAACCCTACTGACTTGTAAACTAATGTAGTAAGATTTAAAAGCTATATGTATATCCCATACAGACGGAATTTAACGCAACTCCAAGGTAATATCAAGTTTTATTTTAAAAAGTCACTGAAAATAAATTAGACCTATATGGCATAGCAAATATCATTTTTTCTTCGCTTGAAGACCGGCACCAGCATTGAACTTAAACAATATAATATCCCCATCTTCAACAACATATTCTCGTCCCTTTTGTTTGTATTTGCCAGCAGCCTAACAAAACAATAGAGTAGAGAACAAATTGACCAAAGGGCGAAATTGAACAACAACAGTAAAACAGTCTAGTATATAACGAAAATTGAAGTCTGTATAGTGTTCACTTGGATTTCGATACGGGAAGTTTGATTAATGTCTAGAATACAATTCGAATCAGAACAAAAGATCTTATCTCGTGTATTCTTTTCTGTCACGTTACTTGATAATGGCAGTATATATTCTTTTTCTATAAAGCCTTGTAGGTTTAGCAACTATATGAAAGTGGTTTTTACAAATATAGTTACTAAGCTAATTATAGTTACTAAGATCTTTTGAATTTCACTCATAAAAATACCCAAAGTCGTTGTTTTTACTCTGATTAGTTTGGCCGTATAATGTAACAACCCATATTGATTAATCAAAAATATATAAATATAATGTTCGCTAAACGGAAAATTCAATCATAGAAAACCAATAAAGTACTCGAAAAAACATCATGCAGAATTACTTTGACAGCAGCCTCAGAACCTTCTGTTTTGAAATCTTCATATGACATCACTTCAGCCATGATGAAACCTTTTTCCATATCCGTATGAATTCGGCCAGCAGCTTGAGGAGCTTTTGAGCCTTTCTAGAATAGTAAAATATAGCGACAATTATTTAGTTGATTTAACTTATTGTTAACAATAAAGTGAATAGAAAATAAGATTAAGGACAAATAGAAATGAATACATTTTCGGCCTAGCAAAACGAAATCATTTAAAGCTTTATAATAATGAAATAGATCAGAAGGAGTTTTGTGGAGAGTCTATTATTTTCATAGTTGAAATCATAAGACAATTGAAGCTAGACCACCATGGAAAACCTGGAAGCACTGGACGGCAGTTTCGTCCCATTATGGGACTCCTCAGCAGTGCACACCCACGATCCCGCACTCGCGAGATTCGAACCCAGGATTTATCGGTTGACTCATGATTTTAACTATGAAAATAATGAAATAATAATTTAAAGTTACACTCTGACACAAAAGACACTAAGTTTTGCTTAGTATACAAATTAGTAGAGGACCCAAATAATCTGATTTATAAGGTTTTTTTTAAGTTATTACATTTGTTGATAGCCTTGACTGAGTTTTGATCAACAGATACATACAAGTAGGCTGGTTTTAAGTTACACTCTAAACGTAAAAGCTACTGATACCACCCGTTTTCTTAAACTAAATCAAGTGGAGAGGGATTCGAATCTTCAACTTAGTTGCTGAAAATTGAGTGCCATAACCATTGAGAAACATCTCCGTCTAGTGGAGTGATTGATGCCTTGTTGTCTACTATTTATTAATGGTAGAATTCAATCGGTCAACTCGCAAGCTAGTCATTCAATATCATGACTGCATTGCAATTTGATCGATGGAATTTGATCTGCATTGGGAATAAAACGAACATGATTTTGGTTAGTACTACTCAGTGATTAGCTGGTGTAGATATTTCAGTCCTGCATGTTACGCGTTATGTCTAAGATCATATTACTAGATGACAAAAGTAGTAACAATTCCTTTGAAATTGAAGATATGCTTTTTGGATGAATGTCAATCAAGACGATACAAAGGTTTAAAAAATTGCATTGACTGCTTTTAAACATTCCAGAGAATTAAAAACTGGTCAATAACGTACTACACAGTGCTATATAACAACGATTAATGAATTGCTGTCTTAAACACATATTGTCAACTACAAAACTGATATTTTTTCCGGCGAAATCCTTGTGTAACAAACCTGTATAGTCCACGCCTTGACTTCATCTTTACCACATGTGAAGAAGTAGTGTAACTGTAATGTTTGATAACCGACACGAATAATTTTTGGCAACATGGTAGTGAATTCATTTTCTTTCATATAAGCCGTAGCTTCTTCTGGTGACATTTCACTGAGTTTTTGTTCAAGATCAGCAGAGAAAGGAATAATTGCTGCACCAGAATCATGCTCATCAACCCATTCCTTAATTTTTGGTAGCCTGTTGAGAGGAAAAAGCCAGAGAAATAGACAGCATAGCATATCAGTAATAAAATTAATAATACTTTCACGGTATAAAATTAATAGCTTATGTTTTGCGCAAGAGAAGCATAGAGTCAATATATCAGTCAACACAGAATAAGAAACATTACAAAAAAGGATAACAGTTTAGTTTGTTAAAAGAATCACCGACCAATAATAAATAGTAAATAATGCAGTCAGCTAGTAATTATATTGTCGAATTCGGACCCGGATATCTAGAGACAGAATGAATCCCCCAACTGTATTTGTTACTTTATCGTAGTGAACAAGTTAATCTTTTGTGATTAACTAGTTCAGCTATTTGACTTGTGTACTTTTTCCGTGAGGTTTTACTCAGGTCGACAGATTGGTTGTAGAGCTGTACGATTAAAGACATACAACTATGGTAAAGTGCAGTGTTCTCCACGAATAAACAACAACACCAGTGACGCTATCATTCCGAAAAGGAAATAGAAAATATCAGCATTAAAATGACCATATTTAAATTTTCCCCAATGATCTTCAAGGAAAGGGGTTAATGTTTGAAAAGGATAAGGATAAGGCAACCACAGTCGTCCACCAAAATTGCCACCTATTATTTTTCTTAAGATTCCCTTTGTATCTGTGGTCACACTTCCATGTTAGCAAAACTTTTAATACTAATATAGAGTTATGACTTGGTGAAAACGACTATGGGGTTTCCAGGCTGGCAGATGGTGCATTTGATTTACGACCAACTGAAAAGCTAATACGGACGAGAACGCAAGTGAACTTGGATACAACGGACGTCTGATACACGACATTTCAACGTCATTAGTCTAAATGCTAATATGAAATAGGGAAGATGAGACTTCTAAGATAGCGTTATATTAGAAACAGAAGTCAAAAATGTAAAAGGAACAACTCTGCTTATAAAGCAACATACAATGACCATGAGGTACATCAAGCTAGCAAATTAAAAGAGATCGCAACAACACTATTACTTAGAAAAATGTCACCAAAGTTATTACTTTAAGAGAGAACAGAAAGTTAATAATAAAAACTAGACAACTTGAGCTATACTAAGCATACGGTCACTTATTTAAGTCTACATAGAATAAATATCCTTTTAATATGTACAGTAAGAAGTGCTTTCCATCTGCATACAGCTTAAAAGTAATCCACTCACTGAAAACGAATGCTAATTCGAATTATTTTTAGAAAATATAAAGTTTAAAAATGTAAATAAAATCTGCCAAGGATAAAAATGTATTTGATGTGAGTATATATATATGTGTATGAACTGGTAGCCTGTTGATCAATGGACACAAATATCAACCACTACGTTGTGAGTTCGAACTCCTCATCATTACATTGATTTGGATAGCCGAGTGATACCATTAGCTATTTTATGTATGAGGTTATGAATCTTCATCGACTGAGATGGTTGGGCTACGTGTTACGTATGCCTGAACACCGATTACCACGACGCGCTATGCTGACTAGTATTAGGAATGGTTAGAAGAGAGTTAGGGGCGGCAAAACCAAAACATGGCATCAGTACTTGAAGTCACTAACTTCTAGTTTGAGCCATGTTGGTAGGTGTAGACTACTTGGTTGGGGTCCGCGTGACTATCGTAGCCAATGGTTGGAGACTCTGGGTGACATGGCTCAGAATCGATCGCAATGGCGTAGGTGTATACATTTGTTATCTTCCCTTAAACCTTAAGATTAAAATTGCTTTATATCTGTCTTTCTTCCGGTACTGTATCCTTATATACAATCTTTCTTTTATATATTACCACCACTAAATTAACTACTTCTATGAATCCGGTGTTCATCTTGTTGTGCTAACGAGTTATAGCAACTTGGACCGATGCATATGTGTAGCGGACTGACTGAATAGTTCAAATAAAATATTATAATGAAGGGAATATGAATATACATATAATATAGTTACTTAATGTTCAAGTAATAAGAATATTCGTATAATATTAGTCCATAAATAATTACTAACGGCTACTAATCATTTATTCTCGTTCGAATATAACAAAATGTATATAATTTTATTTATTTATCTGAACACATAAATATTGGTACAAGGGGGCACCAGATATATATGGGCCGCACAGTCAGTCAGTCAGTCACAACGCAGAACTTCGTACGTACCTAAGGACATCAGTTCGAGTTGTCATACCACATTAGCACAGAGATCCAGTTGTCGATTCAAATCCCATAGTGGTAGAAGTAGTAAGAGTATAAGCAGTAATCGGAAAGATTAGGGATTGAAGATGTTATTTAAGGAGTATAATCTAGTGAAATAAATTTGGGAAGAGAAAAAGGATAGGGTGACAAAGAATTCAGAAGATTAGAATTTGGCAGAACATAAAGAGTGGATCCACCTTCGCCATTGCAAATGATTTTGAGCCATGTCATTTAAGGTTTCTAACCATCGATTGTTATCATCTCGCGGGCCGCACAAATCTCATTTGATTTGTGTGAGGCTTATGATACTGCCCATGTATATAAACTCTAACGTTTTTACTACTGTATCTTTATTGTTCATCCTGTTGGAATATACTATATATACAGAGAGAGAAAATCGTTTAGTACCAACTAACCATTTACTTTTCTTCTTTAAAAACGCCTTCTCTGACATATTAACCAAATAAATCACAGGTTTCGATGTGATAAATAAATGCTCGTTAAGAATCTCCACCTAGAGATGAGAGGAAAACGGAAACAAAGAGTGACAAAACAATCAAAAGGTTTATTATTATTTGGACTATTTAAAGAAATTTTTACAAATTGTTGAATATTCTGCTCAAATACTATTGGATGGTGGGTCAGTCAGCTACAACGTAAAACCAGGCACATATATGCATCGGTCCAAGTTGTCATACCTCGTTAGCACAACAAAATGAACAGGATAGAGCGAACTGCTGCGCAGTATACTCGTCCCTTAATTGATAGACGGATATCTCATCTTCGCCGTAGGTGACGTAAGTTTGCAAAAGCCAAACGAGCTTTTTGAATCCGTGCTAAAATTTCGTCAGACACCAACCCATTAGGGCTGACCACTTCTAAACCAATTTCCTTTTCAGGTACCTCCAGAAGAACCCTTCCATGGTGTGGGCAACCGGGAAGTGATAAATGCCCTCATACCTCTAACAGCACTCAAGACCACTAGATGGTGGGTAATAACCTAATGTCATATGATCTAATTATGCAAAGTTTCAAATAAACTCTCTCGATTAGATTTGAAAACTGAAACCAAACTGTTCAACAACAAAAAAATGTAGTGTTACAAGTCATTTCACATTGGTTAATTAAGTGTAATCATAACAATGTACATTAGTAGGTAAAAAATAAAATGCTAGTCAATTAGATTTATATGAGGTCGATTCCTGTTCAAATTGCAAACTGATAATGCCTTTGACCGTAAGTTTTTTTTCATAGTTGAAATCATGAGTCAATTGAAGCTAGACCACCATGGAAAACCCGGAAGCACTGGACGGCCGTTTTGTCCTATTATGGGACTCCTCAGCAGTGCGCATCCACGATCCCGCACTCGCGAGATTCGAACCCAGGACCTACCGGTCTCGCGCAGGAGCACTTAACCGGCATCCAACGGTGTTTTACAAATGTACTAATTATGAAAAAAAACTATTTGTAATAAACCAAGATTTGATAAATGGATTTTCAGATTGCACAGTAAATAAGCTCAATGCTAATCTATAGATGAAACGTAATAGTAAAAATGTAATTGAGTGGTAGCTACTCATAGTATTTGGTGGAGGATCATGTACGCATTCATTTTGTTAAAAGAATATAGATTGAATTCAAGCACGTTCCACGGACGATTGTGTTGGTGCACGCTGATTGATTATTTCTTATCCGATCAAAGCTAGTCGATACTTGGAGAAAATTTTCGAATCTTCTCATATAAAAACTATAAATATGCTAACGTTTCTCTTATTGTGCTTCTTACTTCCATCTATCCTTGTTATTTGGAATATAATTTCGTTCATGTTCAACCTTATTTTGATTTGGGGACTTGTCGAGTGAATTAGTGCCCAAGAATACTAAGCAACAGGAATAGCTTGGTCGTAATAAGAGAAATTATAACACCTTTAGAAGAGACTGATCTCATTTCCGTCGCCACTGTTATGGAATAGATTTTCTTAAATTTGATTTGACGAAAATTTTGATTGTTGACATTAATGAATACAGTGCTAACCGATATATGGTATAGTGTGACCGATTGGCGGCTACTCACAAGACTGTATTATTAGAAATCAAAGACAAGACAGGCAGCCAGATAGGTAGTTTTTACGTAATAAGATAACATAGCTATATATTTTATTTATTTATTTGAACACATAAATATTGGTACAAGGAGGCACCAGATATATATGCGCCACACAAATCTCATTTGATTTGTGTGAGGGCTGCGATACTACCCAGGTGCCCAGACCGAAGCAGATGGTTTTCTTAAGGGGCCACACCCGGAGCCTTTGACCTGAAAGTCTGATCCACAAGGCACTGGAGCATCGTTAAGAGATGCAGTCCCATGGTAGCCGATGACCGATGATTGGTTCATACGCCATTTGTTCCGTCAGGATACTGGAACCCATTGATTTACGATCAGAGTTTTCCAACTCCCCTAGGTGGACTTTCTGTGTTCACCAACACGGTTAAAGCGCCAGACATTCACACTCTCTCTCCCATATATATATATATACATATATATATATATATATATATATATATATATATATATATATATATGAGCATAACGTTCAAAAAACAATTATCTAGATAGATTCTTAGATATGGATGACAATTTACAAAATCTCATATATACAATTATCCTGCCCAACAAGGAAGTTAGAATTTTCACAAATTTGGATTAGCTGTACAAAAAAATTAGACAAAAGCATAACCAAGCTTACCTCAGTTGGATTCCAATCACCAAAACGAACATTTCGTTTATCATTGATTAACATATTTTTAACTTTTGTAAGACATTCATAAGCAGGCATTTGTTTTTTATCATTGCCTCGAATAACTACTTTTTCACATTTCTCCCATTCTTTAGTGACATATTCAATGTCTTTAAGACGTAACTCTTCATCAATGATATCTAAATCACGTACAGGATCAATATCACCTTCAATATGAGTGATGTCTTCATTTTCAAACAATCCTTTATTAGGAATAGATTTAAAATTTGTAAAAGCTTGTGAAATGATCATTGTGTATACTAAAGGACAATTAAATTTTTAGAATTTTTTGGACAAGTCAAATCTAATCGACAGTGGGATGTGGAATTAAATACTTATACATTATCAAATTCCCTCTTTGAAAACTGTCCCTTTTAAGGAGCTGGAGTCAATATGTACTTGTAAATGTTCACAACTCAAAACACGAAATGAGTTTATAATACAACACTTTCAAACACTTATACGTCGCGTACCTTAATTTGTAACCCATAGTACGAACATTAACCTAGAGTCAGGAAAAACTACGTTTTAGGATGTCACTAAAAACAAATGTAGCAATGTTGACCCCACCATCCAATGAGCCTAATTACTATTTATACACATCTCTATTCCTATGCCCTGCTTTGGTCTGGGCACTCGGGCAGTATCCCAGCCCCCACACAAATTGAATGATTTATGTGGCGCAATAATATTTGGTGCCCACTTGCACCAACGTTTGTGTTTGAATGAGTATTTCTATGCAACACGTTTTCATGCTTCTGATATTCTGTTTAACATGTATAAAATGCAGTCCACTGATTATAACCTATGAAGATTGATAAAACTATTTATAATCCATATCTGACTTCTTATTGAAGTTGAAACTAAATATAAGTATACTTAGACGGTCGGATACCACATACTCGTACTCCTTACAAGCCAGAATAACAAGAACTACTATGCAGCAGTAGTGGACTCTACTATTTGAATAGATACCTGTAATAAGTGGCTAGGAGGAGTAATCGAACACCAACTAAATTTCTTGCAATCCGAAATGACATTAGTTAATCACTTGATAGGTTCAAATCACCAACCATCTCGCACTTTTCTCGCGACATGAGAATAAGATGAATTTAAACCTGATAAAACGGTACATTCATCGAGAACCTGGCAAATTTAACTATAAGTATACTACTTTGCACTACAAACAAAATATACAAACAACGGATTTTAGGAAATCAATGAATGTCTATCGCATATTTTGAGAATAGTGTCATAAGTAAATTAACAATCTCACCAGTTACAATTTAAATTTACTTACTTAACATGTGGAAAATTGCATCAACACCACGGATATGAGAAAGAAATGCATTTCCCAAACCTTGTCCTTCATGTGCACCTTTAACTAGACCAGCGATGTCGACAACATTTAAGTAAGCTGGTACTCGGCTAAGGTATACAAAAATGAAAATTAATTGATTAAAACTGGCCAGATTAAAAGCTGTTCACGAGTAGACAACTATGCAAAGAAGACATATATCTACTGGTGTCGATGAGTGCGTGAATTAATGAAAGTGGTTTTGAGATCTAGTTTAGTAAACTATAAGCTTCGATTTGTTTGATTTAACTCCATTATTTTTCAACAACAACGTTGTCTTATTGATGAAAACAAACCGACTGATGTCTCAACATGTGTATGCACGCTCAATGGTGGCTGTCGTTAAAGATGGGAGAAAGCCAAGAACAGTTTGAGTAAGAGGTGACAGCAGTTTACAGAGTCACCCCCAAATGTCCTGGTACGGCTGAGAGTAGGGAGAGTCCGCCCTCCCTCTCCAAATGCTCTCACATGACCACGCGTATATAGCCTCTGTCAGGGAAGTCCTACTCACCGCCTTCTTGTGGCGAGGGTGTTCTTTACGAGATTGAGAGGACGAAAAGCGAATGTCTGGCGCTTTAACCGGGTTGGTGGACACGGAAAGTCCACCTAGGGGAGTTGGAAAACCCTGATTCCAAACCAATGGTGTACATGGACTCCAGTATCCTGAAGGAACAAATGGTGTATGAATCAATCGTCGGTTATCGACTACCATGGGACTGCATCTCCTCACGATGCTCTAATGCCTTTTGGATCAGACCTTTAGGTCAAAGGCTCCGGGTGTGGCCACTTAAGAAAACCACCTGTTTCAGTTTGGGCAGCCGGGCAGTATCACAGCCCTCACACAAATCAAATGAGATTTGCGTGGCGCATATATATCTGGTGCCGCTTTGTACCAATATTTGTGTTTAAATAAAAGAAATAAAGTAAAAATAAGTTCACAGAGTCACTGACTGCTGATAGAATGGTTTTTAATCGAAAACTATCTGATTAGTTCCCGTGTATTTTTAATTAATAGTTGGATAACTCATTAAGCTAATGCGCAGTGTTAATTTGTGTCGATGTACATTTATATCATGTTAATTTTAACTGCATGGCATGTAATATACCCGTGTCCTTTACCATAATAGTCTACGCATGACGGTCATAAATTAACTCGATTTGGCGCACAGTAAAAAGCTTTTTTGATTGTAAGACTGATATCTCGTCAATTATGCACACATATCAATAACTCGACTTACCAGTTTTAACAAATAACTGCATATTTTTATACCTAATTACGTTTATTACCCCTCGTGGAGGATCATAGACTGCTCACCAGTATTCTCCATCCAACACTTTCCTGGACAATCTTTTCCAGTTGCTATACACCCTTCTTATGTCTGTTTCCAATGCTCGGCACAGTGATTTTTGGTCTTCCTCTTTTTCCTTTTCCTTCAGGATCCCAAGTTAGCGCTTGCTTGATGATACAGTTTGATGATTTTATCGCCGTGTCCTATCCACATCCAGCGTCTTTTCCTAATTTTCTCCTCAGATAGGAGCGGGTTTGTTACTTCCAACAGTAGGCTGTTGCTGATGGTATTCAACCAAGACATTCAGAAACTTACGTGGACAATTGTTTATAAATACTTGTACCTCTTTGATGGTTGTGGTAGTCCTCTAAGTTCCAGCTCCGTACAGTAGAACTGTCTTCACGTTCGTATTGGAGATAGTGACTTTGATATTGGCTGACAGTTGTTTTGAGTTCTATGTGTTCTTCAACTGTGGATATCTTGCTAGCCTACACATAAAAACTATTTCTATGCATTATTAACTCTAAAATCTTTTCTTAACATGGGCTTGATGATTGTATCCCCGAAATTAGTGAAAGTACTCTTTATATGACTCTTAGCGTTCTTTTGAGTGCAGGTAACGATGCTTGAGAATTAGAGTAGTTGTAAATGATCTTTAAATGGTTTTTAATATCTGAAGACAATATGACATCGTTGAATTGATAAAGAACAAGTGGTTGTTGCAAAGGATCTGTATGAGATAAATACTGAGAAGTCACCTTCAGTAGATCTCTCGAACTACCTTATTTTCCTTCTTTAATAAGGTTATTTGATAACGTTACTGAGTCTTTAAATTTAGTCCCACGAAGGGTAACTCATACATTCAACTTTAATCCTAACAACAGTCCATTACTGAGTAGGTACGAACTACAATTAGCTTTCCTCATGCTTGAAACACTCTATTTCTTGCGAAACTTCTCATCCAGACAAGGCTTAAATGATTGTCACTTACTGATGAGTCAAAAAGTGATACTTCCTTAGGCTTGTTTAAACGACTGCGTAACCAACAAATTAGTTCCAGTGAACTGTGCATTGTCGTAAGTGCAGAAATCAAATAAGTCGAAGAGAACATTTTAAGGATTGACAGTGGAAGGTAGACAGGAACTAATTAGCCCTATATTTTCATTGAGTCAAACAGTGGAGGATGTACAGTAACCATAGCAAACGAATAAAAAGTGACTGCGTGCAGTTTAAACATTTTCAAACTGCATATTACTATATTTCAACAGGTCAACTGTATGACGAAAGAAACCCACCTAACAGGTTGGTGATATTCACAAAGCCAATCGAATCTTTCATCTGGCACTGCAACACGACCTTAAATACTTTACTTGACTTATTCATCTTAATAAACTCACTTTCATTAGGATTAATAGTGCAAAATGGAAAATTTTCGGCGGGGACTTGACTTTTAGTGAGAATATTGAAGAATGTAGATTTCCTAATTTACATTGGAAGTAAATTAAGGGTGACTAACCCAACGTTTGGGAGGCCTACAACACCACATTTCAGATTAGTACCGATTCTCCCAAGCAAAACAGTTTTCTTTGGCACATCGCCTTTCTTCTTAGACATTGGTCTGGGGGTTAAATAAGCGCCCACACCTTCAAGGCCGGCGTGAATCTAATTCGATTTGCCCACCAGTCTTTAGTGGCTAAAGTAGAACGTAAAATGAGTTAATCCTTGAGATTTATAGTGCTTAAAAGGATGTATCTCTTTTTGAACGCATGGAAAGAGTTTTTTATTGTAGTTCACGACTCGATGGAAGAAAAGGTACTCCAGTAACAATGTGATCTTGCAAATAAATTAATGTAAAACAGGTCTATATACAGTACTTCAGTAACGGAAGAGAGAAGAACTTGAACGTAACACAATGATTGTAGAAAAGTTGGACCTTCTTTGTCATCTTGTGCCTCACGTTTTCCGACGAATGTAGTACCAAGTTTAATGACCAAATAATGAAATCCCAATCTCATGTTACTTGTAACTATCACATCCTATTGCATCTTGACCGGATCACGGAATTGAAACTTGCTGGCCAGCCACTACATGTCCAGCAATCTTCATATTCTCATACAATCGACAAAAACTGAAACAGAATTTCGCCAATATTTTTCAAAATGATCTTGGATGCTGTACGAAGGCAAAGGCCAAACTATATTTGAAACTGAATGCAAAGCCAGTTCTTCGATCAAAACACACAGTGCCTTATGCAGCACAATATTTGGTTGACGGAGAGCCAGATGAATGAGAAGTTTTTGACTTTCTGAAGCTAGGTAATTGATCGTCATGGGCACAACCAATTGAAGTGGTGAAACTAATGCTTTAATTCGAATGTGTCCTGATTTTCGACTGGATTAAACGATTTTCAAGAAGCACATTGCTAAAATGATGCAGATTTTTAGCAAAGGTTGATATCGTTGACGCATATCTGTTTATATAAGTTAAGGAATCACCCAGAGAGTTTATTACCATTATTACACACCGATGTATCTATCGTCTCTTTATCTATTGCCTCCCGTTTGTAGTCGAATCAGCTCCGGTTGTATTCAAGAGAATAATTAACGCAATACTCACTGGTGTTCAGGGTGCCTCGACTTATATGGATGATATTGTCGTTTTTGACACAACCACAGAAGAATTATTTAAACGTTTAGATATGGTTTTCTTGAGTAGTAAAAATTATGGTCTCAAACTAAAACAGGAGAAATGTATCTTCTTTATGGCCTCAATAAAGTACCTCGGATTGATGGTCAATCGCTACTGACAACACTCAAGAAAATATTGTCATCAGATATACTGCAAGCACATTTCTACCTTAATTGCTAAATAGTCGTCGAATCACAAACTCGAAGCTCTCATTTCATACATTTTTTCGCACTGTTTGCAGAATACTAATGCACGTGCATACAGAACACTATCTTATTCCAACAAAAGTTACAGTTAAATGAAAAAAGGAGCTCTGGTAATTGTCTCTAGAGTCAGAAAGGTTTATAAGATGATCCGTGGACGACATTTCACTCTCTTAGCAGACCGACAGAACTTTCCGTCACTTTCCATCTCACAGAAGTGCATTTTACTATGCACCGAAGATCGTTTTCAGCACTGCTACATTCCCCCACGGTTGTGATTTTGCTGTCAAATAAACGACAACAACCGGTCTTGGAAAGACTGATGCGTTGTCGAGAGTATTCAGCTCAAACCGACTAATCTATGAGGATTTCGTCTTTGCAGAAGTATAAACTGATGCATAAATGAAATGGGTTACGCCAAACGGGATCCAAGCCTTGGCATTAACGTTTAATATGGTTCAGGATGCAACTCTATCAGATTATGAACTTCAGCGGGTCGCAAGGCACGAGCATGACAGTTGACAAAACAAGGCCCACAATGATTTCATAGACTATTTCTGTCGACGTGGTGCATGTCTGTTGCCAGTTCGTGTATGTATTTTGGGGATTGCCTAGTTATCCCAACTACTCCCGGATCCCGAGTACTGAAACAACTCCACTCAGGTCACCTCGGTGTCCAGCATATGAGGTCACCAGTACACACCTATGTATATTGATCACTGGTGGATAAGGATATTGCATGTATCCTTGAAATTGTTCACAGTGCGCACAGATCGCAGTACTGCCACTGACAATACAGAGATCCCTATGGTCAAGTGCAGGAAAGCCATGGTTCTATGTTCATGCTAATTTTAATGGGCCAGTAATTGTTCAACATTTTCCTAATACCATCAATTCATCTACAAAATGGCCAGAAATTTATTTCATGCCTCGCAACTCATCGATATCAACAATAGAGGTGACCAATAGGCTTTTCGGGAAGTTTGGTTTGCCTAAAGCAGTAGTTGCAAATAGTGAACCTCAGTTAATTTGGGAACTATTCTAGAACTGCCGCTCAAAGAATGCAGTTAAAATCATGAAGTCGTCACCCCACTATCCCCACTCAAACGATCAAGCTGGGCGTCTTGTCGACACTTTCAAGTAAGCTCTCATCAAGTCGTGAGGGCATGGCACGATAGAACAGGTCATCCATAGCTTCCCGCGAGCATAACTCCGACTCATCCGACAGTGTCTCCCCTGCTGAGTAAGGGTACGAAAAGAGGGCTCGGACATTGTGTGCATCCTTAAACAAGAAGAAGAGATTAGAAAGACAAAGCGATTGGAATCGAGCATCATTTTCTTATTGGGCTACAAGTGTATGTATGAAACTTTCAACAATAGGGGCTTGTGTGGTAGTGGTGTTATCGTAAGAACAGTTGATGGTGTGATGTACGAAACTAATGTTCGAGGCAAATGCCCGATGCGACGTGTAAATCACATAGGAGGTGTACAACTTAATTCATATGAAGATCTCTCGAGCATGAATTTACCAGTCAGTCTGCAGAGACAAGATGGGCTCAGAAGAAGTGATGGTCAAACTCCAATAAAATTACTAAGAACGCACCGTTTTCCCCGACTCACCCAGTAAAATCCAGGCAGGCGAGACGCATTTTTCAGGGGAAAAGGTGACATGGTAGGATTTCATGTGTCTCGTCCTGTAAATAGCAGTGTGGTGTATGCTACTTATGCTAACAGGTACAAGTAGTATGTAGCACCAATTAGAAGTGAAACGACTGACAGCAAAAGACTGAATTAAAGAGAACAGGAATGCAAAAAGAGAACAATTGTAATAACAACAGAACTGAAAAATCACGAAGCATGTAAAGAACAGATGAAGGAAGATGTGCAAATATTGTTTCTAATGTATGACTAAAAGATAATTTGTAGTGGCATTGGACTCTAATCACACGACTTTTGAAGCCGAGCATATAATTACTTAAAATACTTGTATTCAACAATTGAAACGAAAAGAGTGTTAACTATGAAGAACGCGGGAACATTCAATATAATTCAATCAAGTGGCATGGCTCAGCATTGCAGGCGTGGTTTTTCTGTTTATCTTGTCTTTACTCACATTAAATATATTACTCTGTCTTCAGCCTCAATATGTTCTTTGCAAACTTCAGACGTCATGTTGTAAATTGTTATCATACGATGAGTTATTTCAGGCAACGATGTGACTTCCACGTAGGATCTTACAAATTGGGCAGTCACATCATGACATATCTCTAATTTTAACATTAGTTCTATTGTTAGAGCAGTACTAGTAACGGCCATATTTCTATACCTTTCCTTCCGCATAGTTTAAAATAGCCTCCAAAATAATTTCCCTCATTATTTTGACAAGTACACTGGTTAGGCTAACGAGTGTATAGTTACTAACTAACTCTCTACTCGCCGCTTTATAATCCAGACCGATGATTGCGTGTTTCTAGTTTCTTTACAAAATAAACTGCCTTTGCGGCATACCGAACTGTTTTCCAGAGGTTCAGCTTTCATAATCGTAGGATAAATATAGTCAGAAGCACTAGTTTTATTTGGTTTGGGGTGTTGAAGTAATGGTAAGACAACTCCTTTATTACTAACTACAACATCCACCAACAAGCTGCTATTATTATAATAAATTGTTGGTCTTTCAAAACTATCGGTAGAAAGTAATTTACGAAAATATCCCGACAAAGCTTCGGCTTATGGAAAGTTATGTATTGCCAATAGTAATAGATTTTCTTGTGCTAAAAGTGGAATTATCAGATCTCTCCTCTGTGTTCGCCCCTTTATATGAGAGATTAACCTTGTAGCTGTAAGTAAATCCCCAAAATCAATAGCTCATTAAGTGTTCGACATTGGATGCTGATCACGTTGTTTGAGTGGACTTGTTTACCTGAGGGCTTTCGGTCATGCATCCATACCAGATCACGTTTCGAACCAGCGTGGGACACTGCTCCTACGTCTCACTAGCCAGCTTAGAGTAAACACTTCGCGATATATTGTTAATGTATCAAATATATCTTTCCTACATCTTCGCATCTGACTTCTGGTTTCATTCGGTTGGGGAAAGCTTCGTATATAGAAGGTGCCACTTGTAGCAGGTTGTAAAATCAGAATACTAGTCGTATCGTCAACCTTTTCAGACTATTTTCACAATACCTAGCCAATAGTTTTTACATGAAAGTCTAACCCTACTAATCAACTTTTTGTAAGCGTTCACAGTCTATAATGAAAGGACTGTTCAGGACATTTAGGTACACATAATCCAAACAAACCTTAAACACCAAATAAACGAATTCAAAAACTTCAATTAGTAATATGAAATCTGAGAAAAATTCAATTACAACGTTCATAATACTATTGGTACTTTGCTGTTTACATCATTGGCAAGCACTATTTAGATATTACTCGCCAATATGCATTAGAACGTTGTTTAGAATTTGGCCAGTGATTGCGGATTCTGTTCACAGAAATTCATTCCATAACCCTATAACTACGACATAGTTTAGTTACCATGCTCGAAACGAACACGCATCGCTTTACTTATGAAGAATATGTGATTTACAAATGTGGCGCTTACAGTGATATTGTACATAGATCCTGTATATTTTCAGAAAACGGGAAGAAAAGCCTATCAACGTTAATTGTTACTCATATAATTTTTTTTAGATACATTACAGAAAAATATGTCAGTTCAGTAGAAAACGATGATACTTATGATGGATAGAACTGTTTATGGCTGTACATTAGCAAGTTATATAATATTAATAAATAATTTAACGCTTAATTGCTTCGACCTACATTTTATGAACAGTTACCAACATTCATGTTCATCACCATAATTAGGAAGGTGGATAAAATGTAAGAGGTTTAGAAGCTTATTTTCGCTCAAAACTCTGATTGCGGTCTATTTTTGACTAGACAAATGGTGAATTTCACTTGCATGAGTTTACATTACGACAAATAATCACATTAGGCTCACTAAACATTCATCCAGGTTGTGAGCAACAGCTAAGTCAAACTACTAATAAACTGGAATATAAGCTGTATAACAAGCGTAAACATTACGAAAATTGATGTATGACGGAAAAATGCAGTTAGTAACTGATAAGTAATGACATGCGAAATCATCGACAACACGTAGCATGTACGCGAAAAACCATGACTTAACATCTTGGCCGTCCCAACATCACCAGTGTTTTCTTAGTTCATGATCACATGAAAGATGTGGCCAGACTATAAGTTATGAACGAATCAATCATATATAAGGTAAAACTAATTCACCAACTAAATTCCAAGAACAGTTCAATCAAATATAGAAAAAACTCGATGACCACTACAAGATGCATTCCATTTGAACTTAAATCAGCCACGGAGCAAATTACAAAGGAACCTTCAATGAATACAAACACCACAAAAATATGATTTATCGTGATACACCAACATGTTTGATATGACGCAGTCGTTTCAGTTTTCGACTATGATTCAACTACTGGTAAAAATCTTCCACTTTCAAAAGCAGCAAAAAGCGCAGTCGAAACCTAAATTGTTCAAATAATTGTGGGAGGCACATAAGATTTTGTGTAGCGAGCTCCTGTATTAAATCATTTTGAGTTTGGAAAGGACAGGATGCTTGATGGCCTGTGTCAGTCCTGGCAATGGTGGACTCTTAGCTGATACACCTTTCTTTGGAAAGATTCAACAGATGGAGCCTCAACCACGTGCTGAGGTAATGAATTCCACTCGTTTGCAGTAGTCTTTAAGTCCTGGATAACGATGACTCTTAAATCATTGTGTGTCTGGACAATAGGTAGTTCGGTGTTATTCATCGTGTATGTATCTGTACCTTGATGACCGATATGCATCACAATACACTTGGAAGTATTTATCGGCAACTGCCAGGTTTGGGACCATTCAGGTGATTTCTCTAGGTCGTTTGGGAGTTCTAAGCTATCACCCTTACTTTTATCACTCTCCATATCTTGACATCCTAAGCATGTAGCAAGACCGATGACGATAGTAGACGAGGGAGGTCATTTACATACAAGAGGAATAGCACTGGCCCCAAAACTGTACCCTGGGGGACTCCACTAAGCACAGTTTCCCAGCTAGACAACTTGGAGTCCACCATTACTCTTCGTTGGCTCTTAAATAGGAAGTCTTTCATCCACACCAATAGATTGCTTCCAATCCCGACATCTCTTAGCTTATATAACAGCCGGTTGTGCGGAACTTTGTCAAAAGCTTTGCTGAAATCGATGTAGGCTACGTCTAGAGGTAAATTTTGGTCCTCAAGAGCGCACCAGCGTTCACGAGAGACTAATAAGTTAGTGAGATAAGAATAACCTGTTCTAAAACCATGCTGTTTCTCCGAGAGGATCCGGTTTTCATCGAGGTACTTAAATGGCTCCTTCCGAATAATCTTTTCTAAGATTTTAGCAACCACACTAGTTAGGCTAATGGGTCGGTAATTATCAGGTTTATGTTTCGTACCTGTTTTGAAGACAGAAGTTATTATGGCGTTCTTCCAGTCTTTTGGTAGACGACCCTGGGTTACGGATAGATTAAAACATATACTTAAAGGGTTCGCAACAAAGATAGCTAATTCCTTCATGAACCTAGGATGTAGTTCATCGGGTCCAGTGGATTTGCCTGTCAAGCTTAATTAGCAGACCAACGACATCGATTCTTTAGTGGTCACACTGTACAGTGTATGTGTGGGGGCATTTTTATGAACTGGTGGGAAGGGTGTTTCCATGGTATATACATTGCTAAAGTATTTTGGGAATAATCGAGCTTTGCCAAAGTCGTCCTCCACTAATGATGAGGCAGCACTGTCTCCCCCCATTGTGCAGGAATATTTCTTCTTTTTGTCTTTTGGTTTATAAAGGAATACAAACGTTTAGGACATTCTATGGATTCCTTAACAATTTTCTCTTCGTACAGCTTTCTAGACTTACGGAGGGTCGAGGCACAGGTATTTCGAGCTTTTTGACACTGAGATTTCGCCTCATCAGTCCCCAGTAACATAAATCTATCCCATATTTTCCTTCTTTTACAGAGAGGGATGCGAACCTCCCTACTGAACCATGATGCGGAGTTTCTCGACCCCTTAGGTGTAGTCCAAGGGATGTGGGGGCGGTAAATTTTAAGTATAAATTTCGAAGTACGTCCCAAGCCGTTTCGATTGAGGACTCTGGGTCTATTGTCCAATCTACTGACGATGCTGATTTCATGATGTCTTGTATATTTGCTTTCCAGACTTTAGGTCTGGATTCAGCTGACGTGTGCCCGTTATTGACAGTTATGTAGAAGTCAAAGGTTAAAACTGCATGATCAATCCTACCTATTGGTGGCATGTAATCCAGGTTCGCAACGTCATCCTCATAGTGAGTCAATATAGAATCTAGTAAGGATGATTCAGAGCCCGGGTGTACCTAGTCGCTTCTTTCACATGTTGCACTAGGGCACATGTGATAACCGCATCAACTAGTTGATGCTCGGAGGAATTATCTGGCGATTCAGTTTGCAGATTTTCCCAGTCTACTGTGGTGCATTGAAGTCCCCTGGGATTAGACATCGACCACTTTGTGACCAAGTGTTGAGACTGCCTAGTAGGACCTCATTTACCTCACAGCTTGGACCGCAATAGACCAAACCAATAAACAGCTCTTGTCCCTTGCATTTCAAGCGGTAACTAACTAATTCACACGTCCCACTCTCATGGGATACACTGTCGATAATGGCAAATGGAATAGCATTCCTAATGAATAGAGCTACTCCTCTTTTACGCTTTTGTATTCTGTCAGCCCTTACTAATGTAAAACCCTCAAGATCAAGTTCCCTACTATCTATGGACTGTGTAGTGGATGTCGAGTCGTGGGCGGACTATGATCACCACTACTATTCGATTACGCGTACAAATATGACTTGGTTCCCTTGATAGCCCGTAAATCAGAAGGCTTTATTAGTCCAGATCAAGTATATTTATTGGAGATCTCGTGGTATCGAAATAATACCGAGACGTGCCAAAGAGTACAAGCGAACAAGCAGTGCGTGAGCAAGCTCGAACCAAACCAGGCGGTATATGGAACAAGAAGTGAAACGGATACAGTTAAACAAATACAGTAAAACAATCTCTGGTACAATTGGTTACAATAATAATAATTGTTTCTATTATTCCAATCGTGTTCTTATCGAGACTGGCCGGTCACTACAGGAGCCCCCCGCTAGAAAGGATTTACACTTTCGATACGTAGCGGTTTCATTCGTGGGACTGATCGCGAAACGTGCAATTGTAGGACGAAAACGTTGGCAGAACAGGGAGTGATCGTTGATCCTCGAGTTGCCACCAAAAGTCTTTGACGTAGAACGGTACCAGAAGGAACGTGCTGTATTGATTGCTTGGATTAGCATGCTACACCAGAGTGGTTTGTATCCAGAATCTGAAGGTTGCGTTCGTAGAGGTCCGGACCAGAAACGCTGCAGACGTAGGACGAAACCAGATTGAGCCAAGGAACCAGATGCGACCAGGATAACCATGTTCGGGACCAAATGAATATCATACGTATTTGGAGCCAGAGAGATCGACTGAGTGCGTTGACTAGAGCGTGGGTGATCAGGCCAGCTTTCGCGAAAGTTGACTGAAGTCGACGATACCGTAACAGCGATGGTCGGAGGCGTAGGCTCGGGGTAAACAAAAAAAAATGATAGAAAAAGAGAAAAGTGTAGCTTTCTTGTAGTATAGGGGCAGATTCCTATACTGTATCCGTAGTTGGTTATGAGGTTAGTCGAGAAAGCGTACGGGTAAGCGTACTCGGCGACCAGAACGTGAGACGGTAGTCTCGTTCGAACCTCGTGAGCCTGCAATCTCATCCGCAGTCAAGGGCGGTGTGGTCTGCAGGTCTGGACGTGAGACGGAAGTCTCGTCCGTAGACGGGGCAGATGACACGTGCTGTTGACTGGGACGTGAGAATGAGGTCTCAGGTGCATCTAGCGTGGGATCCGAAGTAGATGTAGAGATCCCGCTAGAAGCTCTGATGGGTCTAACATTGGGTCTCGGCTTATCAGGTATAGCACTGTCATCGACGTGTGCTGGCTTGAGACGATCAATGCTGACTGTTTCGATGCGGCCACGTCGAGCAACCTTGAAGGTCTTTTCGTGACGGGAAATCACGTGAAAAGGGCCCTCGTAAGGCTGTTGTAGAGGTTTGCGTACCGAATCTACTCGTATGAAAACATGTGAACAGGTAGATAACTCTCGAGGGAGAGCGACCTGTCGATGTTGTATACGAGTTGACACCGGAGTCAGTGTTCGCATGAATGCAGACAGTCGTTGGACGTAGTCTGATTCGCCGAACTTAGTGCTGCTCCGTGGTGTGAAAAATTCCCCAGGCAGACGCAATGTCGTGCCGTAAACAAGTTCAGCGGCGGAACATTGAATATCTGCCTTTAGACTCGTTCTGATTCCCAGGAGGACGAGCGGAAGGGTTTCGTACCAATTGTTGTTTTCGTGTGCTCGAAGAGCACTTTTAAGTTGGCGATGAAACCGTTCAACTAAACCGTTTGATGCTGGATGGTAGGCGGTAGTGCGTATGCGTTCCGTACCAAGCAGCCGTGTTAGTGAGGAGAATAATGCGGACTCAAATTGTTGTCCTCGGTCAGTCGTGACAGTCGAGGGACAACCGTACATAGCTATCCATCGTTCTACGAAGCGGTGAGCAACTGTCTCCGCCGTAATAGACGTGATGGGAATAGCTTCGGGCCATCTTGTGAAACGATCAATGCACGTGAGTATGTGATCATACCCGTGCGATGGTGGTAATGGTCCTACAATGTCTATGTGAACGTGATCGAAGCGAGCATCAGGCGTAGCGAAAGTGCCAATAGGGGCAGCTACGTGCCTGTGCACTTTTGATCGTTGACATTGTAAACATTGTTTTACCCACATACGGACATCTTTATTCATTGACGGCCAGACGTATCGTGCAGCTATGAGGCGTAGGGTGGCTGCGATACCAGGATGAGATAGACCATGAAGGGCATCAAAGACGAGACGGCGATAAGCGGAGGGTACGATGGGTCGAGGGAGGCCCGTAGAAGTATCGCATAGGATAGTACCTGAGCTAGTAGCTAGGGGTACTTCCCGGCATTGAAGGGACGTAGACTGTTGTGCTTCCGTGCATGAAGTATCGTTTGCTTGGGCGGCGGCCATAGCAGGTAGATCGAGCACTGGCAAAGTAACTGCATTCAGTTGGATACGTGATAAAGCATCAGCAACACAGTTCGACTCGCCTTTGACGTGACGAAGGTCTGTCGTGAACTGGGAGATATAGTCCAAATGTCTGCACTCTCGTGGTGAGTAGCGGTCAGACTTGGTATGCAGAGCATACGTTAAGGGCTTATGGTCGGTGAATAAGATGAACTTACGACCTTCTACAGCGTGCCGGAAATGTTTGATGGCGCAGTAGGCTGCTAGCAGTTCGCGACCAAAAGCGCTATATCTCGTCTCCGTGGGAGTGAGGCGTCGTGAGAAAAATTCGAGGGGCTGCCAACTACCGGAGATATTCTGTTGCATAACGGCTCCTATGGCGAAATCCGACGCATCAACCGCTATACTAAGCGTGGCTGATGGGTCAGGATGCACGAGAAGTGTGGCTTGAGCTAGGGCCGTTTTGATATCTGAAAATGCAGTACGTGCGGCGTCGTTCCATTCCAGTTTGCGTGGATTACCGCGAAGTAAATCGGTTAACGGTCGTAACTGTTCTGCCGCGTGCGAAATGAAGCGTCGGTAGAAGTTGACCAAACCGAGAAATGCCTTCAGTTCCTTGAGTGTGGACGGTACAGTGTACTCCATTATAGTACGTACTTTATCCTCACAAGGTAGAATACCCTCATGCTTAATAACATGACCTAAGAATTTCATTTCCTTCTTCCCGAGTTCACACTTATCGGGGTTGACTATTATTCCATTATCCGAAAGGCGCTGGAATAGTAGCGTCAGGTGTTGATAATGTTCATCTACGTTTGATGATGCGATTAGCAGGTCATCAATATAGACGTGAACAAAATCTAGGTCTCGTACAATGCTATCGATAAACCTTTGGAAAGTTTGAGCAGCATTCCGTAATCCAAATGGCATTCGTAGGAACTCAAATAAACCGAAAGGAGTCGTGATAGCAGTTTTCTCTATATCTTCAAGAGCGACTGGGATCTGGTGATATGCTCGTACCAGATCGATCTTGGAAAAAATTGTCGTGCCCTTGAGTGATGCCGTGATGTCATGTATGTGGGGGATGGGATAGCTATCGAAACGTGTAGCTGTGTTTAACGCTCGGTAGTCTCCGCATGGTCTCCAACTAACCCCATCCTTTTTTCGAACCATGTGGAGAGGTGAGGCCCAAGGACTGTGAGAAGGACGAATAATACCAGTAGCTAGTAAATTGTCAAACTCACGTTTAGCGAAAGCTAATTTGTCCGGTGCCAGTCGGCGAGGTCTTGCCGTGACTGGTGGTCCGCGGGTGACTATGTGGTGTACCACACGATTGGTCACCGATGGAGTCTCCTCGAGAGGTTTAGTTAATTTGGGGAATTTCTGAAATAAAACGTGGAATAAATCGTCACGCGAATGAAATACACCTGTGATTCGGTACGCGTTTGTGTGGGCTTTAGAGCCCATAAAGTTGCTGTTCGACGAAGTATCAATTAGCTGCAGCCTACGTGAATCGACTAGCAATTCATAGTGCTGTAGGAAATCGATACCGAGTATAGCTGTGGGAACATCGGCAATGATGAACGTCCACAGATACTGTCGTCGGTTGCTCAGGTTGACCGTAAGTTGTCGTGTACCATAGGTGGGAATGACTGAGCCATTCGCAGCGTGTAGTCGAAGCATAGTGGCTTGAGACTTACTGTTACCGATAGGTACGACAGAAACTTGGGCACCCGTATCCACAAGGTACCTAGCGTTGGTGCGATAATCGTGCACGTAAAATAAACGGCCAACCTGAGGTGAAGTGCCGGCGAGTACGGCCGCATTTACTCGCCGGCTGAGAAGTTTCCCGCCTTGTATGAGCAGGGAGCTCGACAATGACGGGCACCGGCTCCGAAAGCACGGTGGAACCAGCACCAACCTGGACTCGCTTCCGAAACCGCCTTCTGGCGTGGCTTGGAAGATGCCCGCTTGGGGCGAGTCGTTACGGCTTTTCGAGATTGTGACCTGGGTCGGGGGACGTAGGGGGCTGGCACATTTGCGCGGTCTCGGAAACTGAGACGAGTATGGATACATCTGTCCCTATCCCCATGAGCCGGAGGTCGTCTAGCATCGAGATCAACGTTAGAACGGGAAAAACTAGCAACAAAATGGTCGCCTTTGGTGTTAACTCGTGCCAGAATCTTATCTGCTATGAGGGCCACCTTGTTGAGCGGGGTGTCCTCGAGCAGAGCCGTAAGGGTTGGCTGGATACTGACTGGTAAGGCTTCGAACCACAACTCTTTGACTATCTCAGAGTCAGCTGTCATGTTTCCTGCAAGGGATTGCAGGCGCGTGAGGTGGTGGCTCGGCTTAGCATCACCCATAGGGTGACGTGCTAAAAGTGTCCTCAATCTTTCCTCTCTTGATGGGAGGAAATGTCGAAGGATGGCATCCTTAAGACGGTCATAAACGTTTGGAACGTTGGGATTGAGGACAACCTCACGGACAGCGGTTAGGTGATCCCCGGGCAATGATTCCAAAGCGTAGGCGTACTTCTGCCTTTGATTGGTTATGCGGCGGATCTCAAATTGAGATTCCAGTGCCGCGAACCAGACTTCTGGATCATGGGGGATGAAAGGAACCGGTCGGAAACTGATAACCTGTATCTCGGAGTCTATCATATTTATGTTATTCTTATCGTTATCTACCATATTAAGTTGCCAAAATATTATATATTGAAAAAAATCAATACGAATATATGCAACAGATGTGGATAGATAAATAGACTCACCGGATTGATCTGGTTTGGAGAATTGGCCAAGTTTGACTTGTGCTCGATGGATTGGGTTACCAGCTGTATTGCGTGTTCCAACAACGGCTCACCAGTTGTTGTGCGTGTTCCAAATACGGCTCACCAGTTGTAGTGGATGTCGAGTCGTGGGCGGACTATGATCACCACTACTATTCGATTACGCGTACAAATATGACTTGGTTCCCTTGATAGCCCGTAAATCAGAAGGCTTTATTAGTCCAGATCAAGTATATTTATTGGAGATCTCGTGGTATCGAAATAATACCGAGACGTGCCAAAGAGTACAAGCGAACAAGCAGTGCGTGAGCAAGCTCGAACCAAACCAGGCGGTATATGGAACAAGAAGTGAAACGGATACAGTTAAACAAATACAGTAAAACAATCTCTGGTACAATTGGTTACAATAATAATAATTGTTTCTATTATTCCAATCGTGTTCTTATCGAGACTGGCCGGTCACTACAACTGTGCCAGCCAGGTTTCTGCGACTACGATTATGTCTAGCTTAGTAGAGTCAATCTGTACACCTAGTTCCGATCGCTTATTGAACAGGCTTCGGGCATTGGTGCAACAGATCCGAAGCTTATTTTAATGGCTTCGTGCTTCACATAGAGAGGCTTCGGTATCATTCTCTGTAGAAGCCTCACAATAGTGCTGAATACCTCTGATTTCAGGTTAAAAACAAAAGTGAACTTTATTCAAACTAGTACAAGGGGTTGTTGGTCAAAGTGGTTCTTTGTTGATATACAAATACAAAAACGAAGTTACTTCATACCAATATTACAGTTACCCACATTTCAAAGGCATGTGGCAATTTGACTTCTAGGTCAGACCGGTCAGTTTGCATCCAGTGTGTTGCAATTCCTTTGTCACATCCTACGAGTTCTCAGTTTTCGTCCCATTAAAATGTGTTCTGGTCGTCGTGTATCTCTAGATATAGCACCGCTTGCTAGCTGGGGTTAGTCTAAATTTAGATGTTATTGATTTTCGTAGATTCTTGTTCCGGTGATGAGAAAACGGTTGTCGTGTTAGTCGGTCTGCCTGCTCGCGGGAAGTCATACATATCTACCAAGCTCTCAAGGTACCTTAATTGGGTTGGAATTAATACACGAGGTATGATGAGTCATCGTTGTTATGCATTTTTTCCCTAGTTTTCAATGTTGGAGCTTATCGTCGACTTCAAATGAAAGATTACAATGACCATAGTTACTTTTCTGATGAAAATAATGAAGGCGTAGCACTCAGACAGTATAGTTTACCGTTTTTGAACCTTATTTCGCTCAATAATCACTTTTGCTTAATATTTTATAAATGCGAACCGAAAAACTTAATAATCTGTTCTCATGTAATGTTCAGTCTTTGGTAGGTTTTTATCTCGCTTAAAGATGCTTTGTGTACTGAAGAAGTTTAGGGAGCAGTGTTTCAGAGTATCTGAAAGGGAAAAAAACTAAAGAAGTGAGCCGACAACTTTGAGCACATATAATCCATTTACATTTAATGGGAAAAGCAACTGACAACAATAAGAAATAGCATAGGCGTGGGTCAAGAACGATCTGATAATCGATTCTAGAAGTCGATAGCGTAAGTTGTTGAATGTTTTACTCCCAATCAATGTGAGACTGACAAACCATCCTTGGTGAACCAGTTGGTAGCTATATCACGTATTTCCTAGATGTTTAGTCCAGGTCTTTGTCTCAAACCTAAAATATGCTGGGTTTTCGATTGCTCGTTTTGCTAAGTCAACTTGATTATTTGATTTTTCCTCATGAAATGTCATGGGAACTGGCAATCAACATTTTAAAGTGTTTTGTTGCGCTTTGTTCGTCACTATGCATAGCTAATAGGATTTCACATGGTGGAGTTAACCCCAATGAAAAGTTTAGCTGTCTCACTTCACTCTTAGCCCTAGTCTCTCGTGGTAAAACCTAGGAAGTTTCAAGTTACATCACTAAAAACCACAGGCAAAGTTAACATACATTATTTGAATAATGCTTCTTATAAAAGGAACAATTCATTTCTGCTAATTATCTGACGGCTTGTGGTTTGCTAGAATTTATAAAACACTATATTAAAGTAACTTTAGAGTATGATTTGTTAAACAACTACCATAAATCAGTAACTCAGACAATATTATTGCCTATTCAATCTTTTGGACTGATAGAATTCTTCGAATAGTTTTGTTACCATTCTGTGCGATTCTGTTTATACTAATCTCCTTGTATATTAGCTCCCGAATATAGTTTCATGTCCTTATTCGAGAACTGTTTGAAGGCGACTCCCAGACTAATAAGTTTGGACTAATTAAAGCAATCAGTTTAAACAACAGTCCTGAGGTACTCCCAATTAATATTTAGGTTGGCATATAGCGTCATTAAGCTCAAATTAATAGATTAATGTATAAACACACAGTTAATCGATAAGTTTTATTTTGTTGGTACCATATAATTTGTAGTTTCCAGTTATTTAGCTGCCCGACTTTTAATTGTTTCTCTTCTTTTTTTATTGAAGATTTTCAGTTGCAACCATGTTAAATGTAATAGTTTTTAATATCTGATTTACATTACCACATATATCATATAAGGGATAAGTCAGTTGTCAGATAGTGTTGAACAAAGTAAACATCTGTCGGGTCGGAAAATTTTTAAAATCGTATGTAGTGAAAATCCTCAAGTATCTCAGTTTAGCCTTCAGTAAATTATTATTGATTTTTTCTTAATCTCATAGAAAAATTGCATCAGAAGCACTGGATGACTTAATCTCCTGGTTAACATCAGAAGTTGGCAAGATTGCCGTTTTCGATGCGACAAATACAACACGAGAACGTCGATTGTGGATAATGGAACGATGTAAAATGCATAATTTTCAAGTTATATTTGTCGAGTCGATTTGTAAAGATAAGAATTTGATTCAGGAGAATGTTTTGGTACGATCATGTTCTTATTTTCTTTCAAATTAAGGTTTTTCGTTTACATTTTCAGACTTCTAAGGCAATATATTGTGATTCATTAACATTACTGCTCCACTTACCGCCATCGGATGGACAAATAAATTAGATAGAGTGGTGCTCAAACCTGTAATCTAGTGGTTCACCGCCAACTATTATGAATACTAAAATTCTACTTCTGTTATTAATTGTCTTTCACTTAAATTGCTAGATTTTATCCTGATTGTTTTTAAATCTTCATCTTAACATGGACAAAGAAAAATATACTTGACTTTAAATCACAGATTGGTATGACGAAGGTTTACGACACTTCTCAGTTGGCCAAATTAAAACAAGTTGACAGAGAATTAAATTTATGACTTAGTATTTGAGATTTGACTGCAAGTTTTCGTTTCTTTTATTGATTTCAATATCAGTTCGTCTTTGTTGAATGGCTTTTTTGTGCAACTGAAAACTGTGACAACTTGAAAGAATACATTTCTGTACAAGGTTCTACATTAAAGTCCGTGTACGATCGATTGAATGATAGACTTTATTTGCGTGTAAAAGCATTTTGTTGGCATATGTTTTCCTCACTCATTATGACTTCTCTATACAGCCAAACAGGCACAAATAAATCGGTAGGTAGTCTCGAAATTAAGATAATGCAAAGTTTATTTCTAGTTAATACAAAAGGATATAAAGATTGCGAAGAAATATGAATAAACGAAGAGAATATTTATATTTTGAAGAATAATCTGCAAACACATAATTCATTATGACTTAGAGTTCAAAATAACTTATTTTTATCTTCCGTGGTGGTCACCAGATACAACATTCACATTTGTATTCTCTTGAACTCCGTAGACAATCGCTTTAAGACGTTGGTATAACCCTTCAAGTGTAAATTATCACTTCAGGGCTGTTCTGCATTGGGATGTCTATATATATATATATATATATATATATATATATATCAGGTTCTACGTTGTTTATGGCTAACTGACTGACATTTATATTTATTTGAACACATAAATATTGGTACAAAGGGGCACCGAATACATATGCGCCACACAACTCACTTGATTTTCAGTATGCACTAATCTTGTTAATGTTTCAGGGAAATTTTGAAAACTGTATGGTTAGAACTGTTCAGCTCAATCAAAATAATTTCAGGTGAGTCGCATCCCGTGAGCTGAGCTATAGGATACTTTCTTCCTTGATACCATAATCTCAAACCCATTCCTTTTTTCATTTATGCCAATTGTATTGTTTCCTATTCTACTTTTCTCCTTTTGTTTTCAAGGAAGTAAAAGTCAACAGTCCTGATTACAAAAGTATCGATAAAGAAGAAGCGTTAAAAGATTTTCTCAAACGTATCGAACATTATGAAAAACGTTACGAATCAATTGATGATGATCTGGATAAGGGTTGGTCGTATATTAAAATATTTGATCAAGGCAGACGATATCTAGCTAATCGTATTGAAGGTAGGTTCTTTCTTTTCTGTTTTGATGAATAAATTATCAAACTCTTTAGTTAGCTAGTTGGTTGGTGGACTTACTTACGCCTGTTACCCCCAACAGAGCATAGGCCGCCGACCAGCATTCTCTGACGCACTCTGTCCTGGGTCTTCCTTTCTAGTTCTATTCAGTTGTTATTCATTCTTCTCACATGTTTCCGCTTCTCGAAGTTATGTGTTCTTTGGTTTTCCTCTTTTCCTTTGGTCTTGAGGATTCCATGTGAGGGCTTGCCTTGTAACGCAGTTGGGTGCTTTCCTCAATGTGTTTTATCACTTCCAGTGCTTCTTCCTGATTTCTTCCTCCACTGGAATCTGGTTTGTCCTCTCCCACAGTAGGTTGTTGCTGATAGTGTATGGCCAGTCTGGGCACCTGGGCAGTATCACAGTCCCCACACAAATCGAATGAGATTTGTGAGGCGCATATTTATCTGGTGCTTCCTTGTACCAATATTTATGTGTTTAAATAAATAAATAAATAAAATGGCCAACGGATCCGAAATATTTTGCGTAGACAGCTGTTAATAAACACTTGTGTCTTCTGGATGATGGCTTTCGTAGTTCTTCAAGTTTCCGCCCCATACGGTAGAACTGTCTTCACATTTGTACTGAAAATTCTGACTTTGATGTTGATTGACAGTTATTTTGAGTTCCCGTTCAATTTTAGATATGCTACTCTTGATTTGCTGATCCACGCCTTCATATCTGCATCAGATCCACCGTGCTCATCAATGATGCTGCCCTGGTATGTAAAGGTTTTCACATTCTCCTAAGCTTCTCCGTCAAGTGTGATTTGATTGGTGCATGATGTCTTGTATCGGAATCTTGCTTTTTCCTTTGCGTATGTTGAGATCTACTGCTGCTGAGGCTGCTGATACACTGGTTGTCTTCTCCTGAATTTGTTGTTGCGTGTGCGATAAGAGAGCCAGATCGTCTGTGAAGTCTAGGTCGTCCAACTGCATCCTAGCTGTCCACTGTATTTCGTACTTCCCCCAGATGTTGACGTCTTCATAATCCAGTCGACCATCAGGAGGGAGAGAAGGGGTGACAGTAAGCGACCTCACCTGAGACCGATCTTAACCTCGAGTGAGTCAGTAAGTTGTCCTTCATGAACGATTTTGCATTTTAATCCATCATAGGAATTCTGTATGATGTTGACTATCTTCTCAGGCACGCCTCCATAGTGTTGTCTTGTCCACGCTATCAAATGCTTTCTCGTAGTCAATAAAGTTGATGTAGAGTGATGAATTCCGTCCAATTGATTGTTCCACAATGATCCGTAGTGTTACGATTTGGTCTGTACACGATCGATCCTTACGGAATCCAACCTGTTGGGCATCTACGGAATCCTTCATTCTGTTTGACAACTCCCTGTTGAAGACTTTTCCTGGTATTGAAAGAAGAGTGATTCCTCTGTAGTTATCACACTTGCCTTTCTTTGGTATCTTGATCAGAAGTCTTTTCCAGTTTGTTGGTACTTGTTCTTCATCCCAAATCTTACTGAAGAGAATGTGGAGTATCTTTGCAGTTGCTGCTACATCTGCTTTCAGTGCCTCTGCTAGGATGTTGTCTGGTCCCGATGTTTTGTCGCTCTTGATTTGTCTGATGGCCATGCTGATCTCTTCAATTGTTGGTGGGCCACCATCGATTGTGAGGTCCGTGGGTGCTGCTTGGATGTTGGGTGGGTTCAGTGGAGCTGGTCGATTCAAGAGTTTTTTGAAGTGTTCTACTCATCTGTTCCATTGTTCTTCAATGTTGGTGATTACCTTGCCTTCCTTGCTTCTCACTGGTCGTTCTGGTTTACGGTAATTTGCAGCGAGTTTCTTTGTTGTATCATACAATTGTCTCATGTTTCCTTCTCTTGCAGCCTTTTCCGCTGTCATTGCTAAATCTTCCACATATTTACGTTTGTCGACTCTGATGCTCCTCTTCGCTTGCTTGTTTACTTCTGTATATTCGGCTTGTGCCTTGACTATTGGAATTTAAGTGACAATTCAAGACTTTTAAGTGGTGTACATAAATGCACAACTTTACTACGAATTAAATCTAGGGGATTATGCAAAGATGGATAGTGGCTAGCAGTGGAATCCAGGACGCGCGTTTCGTTTCATTTGGGACTCGTCAGCTGAATTTACCTGCATCACAGAGTTGATGTTCACTTTGGGACTCCAACCCAGTACCTTTCGCTTCAAACGCCATGGCGTTATCCACTCGACCACTGAGTCCTGATAGCCACTTGCTTGTGCAATGGGGGAAGTGAAATTTACTTAGTATTGTTTGTTTGGATCTTCCCATCGATGTGTTAAGACTGCAACTGGTCAGTCTCTAATTGGCATATGCGCGTACCGGTCCCATTGCCTGGTTCATACGCTAGAGTAATAGAAAAGGACAACTGGCTCTACTAAATTGAACCCAGTGGGTCAGGGTGAAATTTGATCTTAATTATAACAGATAGCATATAATTTACCTGCTTATTCGTGATTTTCAACCGTAATTTATCCACTTGATTACCTACCAGGGGTACTCGATTGATTGTCACGTAAAGATTTCGACATGACCCGAATTTATCCACATACACTAAATTTCCCAAAATTCACCGCCATTTAGTTGGGGGGGGGGGTGGGTGGGGGGGCGGGGTGGCGGGGGGTGGTTGCGGGCTTGTTTGTATGGTTGGCAGGTGGTGGCGTGTGTTGTGCGTTGTGGTCTCAAGCAGTGCTTGTTATGCTCGTTGTGTTTTTTTGTGTCGCTTGTTCTGGCGGTGGGGTAGAGTGGGAAGTGAGATAGTATGTCTTGTTTGGATTTGCCCATCGATGGTTGAGGTGTGCAAGTGGTCAGTCTGTACTTGGCAGATGTGCATGCGGTACGTATTGCCTGGATATAGCCTAGATTCGCAAGCATGGACTCAGTGGCTGAGTGGATAACGCGATGGCGTTTGAAGCGAAAGGTACTGGTTTCGAGTCCCAAAGTGAACATCAACTCTGTGATGCAGGTACATCCAGCTGACGAGTCCCAAATGGGACGAAACGCGCGTCTTGGATTCCACTGTTAGCCACTATCCATCTTTGGGTGTGCGCTACTAGGTAATCCCATACTAAGAGAAAACAGCTATTCAGTGCCTTCAGATTTTCAGTAGTGGTCTAACATTGATCATTTAACGATTTCAACGTAAAAGTTCATAATTATCTAAGACGAGAAGTCTTCAAATGAATATACTGAATATCGTAAAACTGTTTTGTTTAGTATTCAATTTTTTATTGACCTACAGAGAATTTCTACTTGCACTAATTTCAAGTAATAACTGTCTCATAACTCTTGGTAATTGCTGCAAAAATCAATACTGGAACTCTCAGTCACTGGGTCACAAGTTTGAACTTTACTTCAACACTATTTCAATCATTTTCGTCAACCGACTAGTGTTATTAGACCTCGTATATATAGTTTAGTTACCCATTTATCAACGATGAATCTCACTAATATATATATCGTGCTTACTCATATGTATTGTCGTTAATACTTTATACATTAAATGAACATCAACTCTGAGATGCAGGTACATCTAGCTGACGAGTCCCAAATAGGACGAAACGCGCTTCAAACTGGATTCCACTGCTAGCCACTATCCATCTTTGCTAACTATCTAAACAGTTCATAATAATTCATTACTTTTCAATTGTTTTTCTATTCAATCTCGGTTGTTCCCAATATCTTCTTATAATCTCTTAGGTAATATCAACAGTCGAATTGTCTATTATTTAATGAATATTCGTGTAAACAAACGTACCATTTATTTGACACGAGTAAGTTTTTTTCTTTTTCTTGTGAATTATCTACCATCTTATGTGATCTATGATTTACTCATTTCTTTTACTTTTGAGTAAATCTGTCAGTCAGTCAGTCACAGCGTAGAACTTCGTACGTACGTACATCAGTTCGAGCTGCCATACCACATTAGCACAGAGATGCAGTTGTCGATTCAAATCCCATAGTGGTAGAAGTAGTAAGAGTATAAGCAGTAATCCGGAAGATTAGGGTTTGAACATGTTATTTAAGGAGTATAATCCAGTGAAATAAATTTGGAAGGAGAAAAAAAAGGAAGGGACGTGAAGAATTCAGAAGATTAGAATTTGGCAGAACACAAAGAGTGGATGTACCTTCGCCATTGCAAACGATTTTGAGCCATGTCATTCAAGATCTCTAACCATCGGTTGCTATCATCTCGCGAATCCCAACCAGGTAGTCTACACCTACCAACATGGCTCAGTCCACTTGTCAATGACTTCATGGATTTGTGCCTTGTTTTGTTCTGGCCTCCTCTAGCTTTCTTCCAACCTACTCCTACACCATAAAACATCGCTCGTCGGGGCAGTCGGTTGTTGGGCATACGTAACACGTGTCCTAGCCATCTCAACTGAAGTTTCACTACTTCATCAATCGATTTGCCATCCTTATCTAGTACCTGTTTCCTAACAATTGCATTACTTACTCTGTGGTCCCAGGATATACAAGCAATGCTTCGAAGACACCTATGATCGAACACATTCGGGGGCAGTATATATATTAGGAACATTAATTAACTATTTCATGAAACACACTGGCTTATAATAATGGTGAAAGATTTCATCTCCTAGCCATTAGGTTACATTTCGTAATCGCAACAATCTGTTTTTGTTTAAGGTCGTAACTTAGTAGAATTACTAGATCTTGTATGTAAAAAGTGTAGTTTACAGCCAAGTTTATGAATCTGGACATTGCTAGTATGCTACTCAGTTTGTCACAATCGTTGCATGACATATTAGAGAAGCTCATTGACTCAAGTTGTCTTATAATGGTAAAAGTATAGTATAAGAATGCGCCAATTTAAATAAAAAAGAACTACCATGAGTTTATACTTGAAATTTAGAATGGATGGCTTTTATCTTCCACCACCTTAAATGAACAATAGCATTTGTATATTTTGTTCAGGACGTTTGAAATTAATACCATACAGTGGAAACGGCATTGTTAAACGTATCAAGTACCCACTTTTTTCTACATAGATGAGAGAAATGTTCTCACATGACCACGTGTATACAGCCACTACCAGTAAAGTTCTACTCACTACCTTCTCGTTGCGGGGGTATTGTTTACAAAATTGAGAGGATGAAAAGCGAATATCCGACACTTTAACCGGGTTGGTGGACACTGCATGTTCACCTAGGAGAGTTGTAAAACCCTGATTACAAACCCATCGTGCACTTGGGCTCCGGTATCCTGAAGGAAAAAAGACGTATAAACCAATTGTTGATCACCGGCTACCATAAGGCTGCATCTCCTTACATTGCTCCACTGCTTTGTGGATTAGACGTTTTAGTGAAAGACCCGAGGATTGGCTCTCTAAAAAATTACCTTATTTCATTTGGGCGCCCATTCGTTATTCCGGCCCTCACACAAATCGAATGATTTATGTGGTGCATATCTATTTGATGCCTCCTTGTGCCAATGTTTGTGTTTAAATAAATAAATAAACTGTAACAAGCCTGATTACTTTTACTACAAAATACCTTTAATTTATAGATATTCTTCACTAACTGATTGAATGGTGGTTTCGAAATCATGCTGCTATTTTAAGAATTGCTCAAGCTCGTTCCTTTATACTATACTTTTACGTCGTACAACTTCAGTATAACAAAATGAAATTTGTAGGCGAAGCGGATGAAATATTTGTAGTGTCAATGATGATAAGAAAGACTAAAAAATTGGAGAATATAGTTCGATGAGAATAAATAAAATAGTGTTAAAATAAAAATTTTAGCAGAAGATAGATAGTGATTGTATCTGCTCTGCTTTTACTCCACTTTTGTGCTACATCATGTACAGTATTGAACCTTCGGTCATGATTATTAAGTTCACCCCGACCAGGTAGCTTGTATTCATCAATAAGGCTCTGTTTACACAGTCAATGATTTCATAAGCTGGTAATCATTTATTGGTTTAGCCATCTGTAACTTTCTTCTAACTTAGTCTTGTTTTAAAACTTATCGGATGCTAATAGATGTCGATGTCTGGACATACGTAACACATCCCAAACACTTCAATCGATGAAACGTTACGTTTCTGTCACATTACTTGACTGTTCAGATTTGATTTGCAGGTATAGTTCCACGAGGGAAGTGTAAATTTCCTCTAAAATATACATGCACCTCATTGTTAGATATAAACTTACATGTGTTATAGGTTCATAATATCTTTTCATCGACTAAATCTTCTACATTTTCGTCTATGAAGTGTACAAATTAATTTAAAATATGTACTAGCAATTTACACTTGAACAGAAGTGTACTGGAACCATTGAAAATTTTCAGTTGAACATTATTCACGTGGAATCATCGAAATGTTGTCTTGATGTTAATGTGATGATGAAATATAGAGCATACTATATGTCGATGAGAATAGTTATTCTTTATGTTTCCGAAACCTGATCCCTATTCGTCGTAGACCCATGCTATTCATTCAGTGCCGACACGTTCTTACTGATTACAAGTTTGAGTGATGTATGTTCTCGGATGCAGTGACAATAATTCGATTAGTATCACAAAACAGAAACACAGGTTTCATCGATTCGCATATGTATGAATATCATCTTAGCGGTTTCTACATGATTTATTAATTCTCAACAATGAGACTAGGTAGCAAAACAGTAGTAAGCTTCTAAAATAGCTCCATTGATATGAAATATCGCTATGAGACTATGGTTTATGGACGGTCTTTGAGCGACTCCAAAATGACCTTCAGAATATCCACCTACTTACTAGAGTACACTGAGGATCATAAATTAGTGTAAGAAATTAGGATCAGGATTTACAATTGGACATTAGAGTTCTCATCATAAATCGACACAAAACTATAATGCTTAAATGCTATTTGGCCATATTGTAGCACGTTATATATTGACGTTCTCTTGGAAGCGGGGGCGATCTGAAACAACAACACAACAGTCAGGACCGGTAAGTGCCTCTGCAGTAAGAACACGGTATACTGGCACAACAGATATATTTTTGAAATTAAAATATGCGGTTCGAGTACAAAAGGGGAAACTTATTGCAAAATAGTTTTATTCGTTATTCTGCAGCTTCAGATCGCATAGGGCTTGTTCCCCTTCTTCCGGTGAGTTTACTCTTTATTACCCTGCAATAAAAAAACTCACATTAGTGACGTCGCATGTAATGAATTTTAATATCGTTACCATATGGATAAATGAATTTCACGTCAAAATTCAATTCTATCATAAATCTAACCGATTCGTTTATAAATTGATCAAAGAGATCAGTGATAATGATTCTGAGAGGGTGGAGAACATTTGTAGCTCAGGTGGGTGATTTTGATGTTGGTTTGTTCTCTGAGCTGGATGGTTTGGTCATGGAGCTTTCATCATCCTTCTGAACGACATCATCAGCACAAACTTTGGATAGAAGTTTGATGATGAAAGCTCCACGACCAAACCATCCAGCTCAGAGAACAAACCTACATCAAAAAGATAATGATCTTGTTCTAATGTTCTATTCTATTCTTCACAAAAAATATAATTCAGCTTAGTTACTAATTAAAATCGATTTTGGTATCATCGAAAAGAAAACCCATCGAGAAACCTGTATCGTTTATATTAAATACTATTCTTGTTTAATTTATTTATTGATCATATGATTTTTCTTCTCTGTTTTTTTTTCACACACACACACACACTCTTTCTGTGTCCTATTCCTTCACAATAAGATCGTCATTAAATCTCTTGTATGGTACATACTTCTTTTTTTGCTTTTCTTTCTTTCAAGTGTATTATTTTGATAAAAATTAAAATGAACTGAATTTTTAATCAACAATAAATTAGTTTTATATAGTTGAGATCATGAGTCAATTGAAGCTAGACCATTATGGAAAACCTGGAATCACTGGACGGTCGTTTCGCCCTATTGTGGGACTCCTCAGCAGTGTGCATCCAGGATCCTGCCTCGAGAGATTCGAACCCAGGGACCTACCAGTCTCGCGCCAGAGCACTTAACCGATAGACCATTGAGCTGGCCGGCATACAATGGTGTTAATGTCTATCTTCAACCAATCCATGAAGTTGAGCAACCATTTCACCTATGTCTTTAGTGAGTTGATATCTCCCAACAGACCTGTTTGAACTCCACTGGTTACTGCCTCTCATTAGAACTCCAGGAAATACCTCATGAAGCCAGTCACTAGTGTGCATATGATAAATTAGTTAAAAAAACGAGCATTAATGAGAATAGTTTTCATTTTTTCATTAGAGATTTTGTTATTCCTATTGCAATATTGAAAATTTGACTTTTTATTCACATTTCTATTGCATTAATCTATTCTCCCCATCTGAAGATTATATTTATCGTTACAGGTTTAACCTTCTAAGTTTCTTATATATATACACACACACACATTGCTCAATATTTTGGTTCTTTTTACATGATTTCTAATCTTAACATTACTTTTCTAACTTTAACTGTGTATGATTAAGTCATACGTCGTTTTTGTGGAGATTTAGTATTTTCATAGTTGAAAGCGTAAGTCAATTGAAGCTGAGGAGTCCCACAATAAGACGAAACGGCCGTCCAGTACTTCCAGGTTTTCCCTGGTGGTCTAGCTTCAATTGACTCACGCTTTCAACTAAGTCATAGGTATTGATGTTTAATATCAATCTGCAGAATGTTTTGATGGTTGTTTGTTATCCCCTCGCCTAAAAATCTTGAAAAATCTATTCCATACTTTTGTATTCAATGCTGTTTAAACGCGTATCATTTTACGCAATGGTATAGTTAAGTTATTCTGGCTAACAAATGACTCTCTGTTAGTGATAAATGATTGATTGTAATTCTGAAGGATAATGGGGTTTTTCACAATTAATAACGACCAAATGTCATGTCTATTTAGTCCTTAGTAATAATCGACAGGATTTGATCAGGATTAAAGTATCAATTATTATTCGGTTGTAAACTTTTCAGTCCTACAGTAGGTCATTCGCAACTTAGTAGATCAGTAGTAACTTTTCAGACTGTCAAGCTAGGTGAAGCAGATTTGATCCCAGTGAGGAGGATTAATTACTTCCAATACTACTGGTATACCTTACTGAAAAGTGCCAGCTGACAAGAAATCTAAATCAGACTGGGTTTCCTACCGACTGCCTGCAATCATCTAATATCTCAACATAGTTCACGCGTTGTCCAGTCAGTCAAGCTAGTTTACACATTGCAACTTGACTGATAGAATTTGATCAACACTAAAGGACTAGATAAACCGAACATTTGGTCATTGGTGGGTGATCAACCAACTGTATTTTGTGAATACTTAGGTAACTTAGGTTGCTTTGAATTAAGAAATTGTATGTTTTTTGTTGCTTCATTCATGTTCGCGTACACTTTGGTAGTAAAAAGATCGGTCTGATTGTGTTAAGAATGTTAAAGGCGGGACTAAACTTTATGGATGAGCCAATCAGAAGCTTTCGCGGGTTTCCAAGGTCAAGGCGCTAAGTTCGGTACCCGATGCTTATATACGATCAGTTTACAGCGGATTTTAGAGATGTGATAATTCAGCGTCTACAAGAGAAGGGATTATTAAGAATTTCCTATACTTGTAACTGTGGTACTCAAATGACTTTTTTTGCTCGATCACAACCCTAAACCATACCAACAACATTGAAGCTATGTGGTCAGGGCTAAAATAATTTTTGATACCTTATCATGGCTCCAGAGGTCGACTACTATGGAGCCATATGGATGAGTTCTTGTACCATATGCACTATGATTTTAAAACTTCTGAGCCTATATCTGACCTTGGGAAGATTTTGAGCCATGTAAAAGAACAGTATCCGCTTTAAATTTTTAGTTTTGTATAATATATTTTTACTGTATACTAACTGTCTTCTGATTGGCTAATATTTCTCAAGGTCATTTGAGATTCGTTCAAAGGTCGTCCATAAAGTTCAGTCTTGCCCTCCACTAAAACCATTATTATTACTGGGTTAAAAATTATTTCCTCTTATTTACTGATTGCTCTTTCAGTACGCTAATTGCTTACCACGTATTCAACGTCTTTGTAAATATATTTATACACATATTCTATCTACCTCAATCAATATTTTTTGGTTCTGATACAATATATCTTCCTTGCTAAGCTTACTTTTAAAATAGTTGGGTTCAGAGAAAGGGAATACAGTTATAATATCTAGGTGTGTTTGACTTGTATTTACGAATTAGTATTATATAGTCGAATACATACATCAAATGCATCAGAACTTCTATCGGCTCATCGTTTTTATCCGAATAGTTTAAAAATGTTAATTAGGAGTAATTCCCAATTCGGTAGGAATTTTTTTAGAAGTTATTACTGACAATAAGCTTATCGAACTCTGTCTGATTCATTATGTTCACTGATAAAATAGAAGCAAATTAATCTATCCCTTCTATCCAATGATATTGCTTTATGTTGTGTTGTTTGGTGACAGGTAGCAATAAATCAATGACCTTTAGGTTTTGTGTTAGTTGGCATTCATCAGAAAGAATTATTTGCAATCTTAAGGTTGGGGATCATGCTCACTATGGAAAGCGATATCACAGTTGGAAATGTTACAGTGTAGGTCTCTCGTCAATTCTCTTGAATATTGTGAATACGTTAACTTGCTTGTAGTTTCCCGATTACCTTAGGGAAAAAAAATAACTCAATTCTATTTTAATAGTAAACCACAGGGTAACTTGGCCAATAGAACTTGATCAACACTAAGGGTTGCGTGAACTTACATTAGTCATTATTAGATTTCCATTCAGTTTTGGAAATTATTTATTAATGCTACAGATAACCAATTCAAGTTAATTCAATATGAGTTTTGTTCTAATCTCACTTGTATAAAATGTTTTATAGTTCGCATCACTAACTGACCTTAATTATATAATCATTGAAACCAGGATGTACTAGACAGTTATTTTATCCTAGTATGGGACCCTTCAGCAGTGCACATCCACAAACTCACTATGGATCGACCACAGGATCGTAAATTACTTTTCGAAATTAGTCACTTTCGATGTCGTGGTGAGAAACTGTGACCAATGCAGTTCAACTCATTTGGATATGAGGCGTTTACTCACTGACATTGAAAAATGTCTGTTTAATATCCTGAATCGATTTGAAGTTAACTATGTAAACCATCGGTTGGCTACTCAGAGGTATGAAGGTTTAGCGCTCATCATAAGACCTGAAGATCCTGAGTTTGACCTCTGGTAGAGTCATGGACGCATATTTTAGATTAATATCCTCATACTAGTATAACAAACTATCTGGTGCTCCATAATTTTTAATGGTTGTCTAACTAGTATCAATCTCTGATGTTTGGACTATGGAATTTGTTTATCTCCACAAAATTCCTATGGTAATTAGAATGCTTTGCTTGGATTACAATTGAATATTTCAAGGATAGTTAAAATCCATTCTGTACTATCTCTTACTTAATGATATCGTCTTGCTGTACTCAACAGTATATGATGCAGACTGTATTCGATTCGAATATAATGAGTCGATTTAAATTTTGAATACTATCACCATTTAAATAAGTTTAGATTACTTGTAGGTGTTTTGAAAATGATGATAGTTCAATTATGATTTCGGATAAAATCATGAACGCCTATTTTGAATAGAAGTAAGCTGAGATTATTTATAATCGAAGGAGTGTATTCTTACTCTCTTAAAATCTTACAGTCTCATTTTATCTGCTAACGAACTAAGGAAGAGGGTTGAATACTTGTCCAAGAGTGTATTTATGAGATAATCCTGTTACTCTCATACTATCTGGCTTCTTAATTAATGAATTACTATTGCAGTTACCCCCACACTTTTTTGTTGTATTAAACTATCATTTAAACATAACACAGTTCATTGAAAGTGTTATTTTTTGTTGTATTTTTCTTGACTTGGCTTCTAGCACGGTGAAACGGATCTTAATATTCATGGTCGAATCGGTGGGGATGGGAAGCTTTCTGAACGGGGTGAATTAGTAAGTTTCTTACAAACCATGTTGTATCCATGCATGATTTCCGTTTCAGTCAGTTAGACTGACTGACTGACTCCGTTTCAGTCTCTTAATAACATTGGTTTTGGAAACCTATAACAAATTTTAAGTTGTTTGTATATTGATTATCTTGAAAGATTTTGAAATATCAACATCGTGTTCATCATCAAACAGATAACGAGCAATTGGATTGTTCGATCATTGTTGTCTCCGAAGGATTGCTGACATCCAGTGGCAATACCATGTTAGTAATGCAGAGGTTCGGCATCGTGTGTTCGAGCGCAGAGACGACAACCCAATTGGTGTCACCATCTTGAAACACCGACTTCGGTGGCTTGGACATGTTTTACGAATATCGTCCCAGAGAATTCCACGTCGTGCATTATTTGCCGACTCTGGGACTGGTTGGAAAAAGCGGAGAGGTGGTCAGTGTATGACATAGTGTCGTGGTATGAAAGAAAGCTGCAAAGGGCTAGCTTCTGTTGGTCCTTCACGACTCCCTGGCTGGGGTGCGAGAGATAGTGTAACACAGTGGCTAGAGACATTATCAGATATGGCTCAGAATAGAAGCCAGTGGCGAACCTGCTGTAACCTTCTTTTACTTTCTACATAAAGTGTGGTTAAAACCTTAACTGAGAGAGCTCTTCTGGTTGTACATTTCAGTTCCCCTCACCATTACTTTTTTTATGCATCTTACCCCTTTCTCTTCCCATTTTCATTGTTTTGTGTGGCGCATATATATCTGGTGCCCCCTTGCACCAATATTTATGTGTTTAAAAAAAAAAAGAAAACATAATTATTGGGGCTACACGTTCTTTGATGTGTACAAGAAGTTTCCTTTCTATTTTACCAGTATTGTAAGTGTTTTGTCACATACATATAGACTGGCAGACACAACTGTAGGTGATGGAAGATAGGAATTTATCCACTCTTATCCATCTCAATAAGTAATCTGTTTGACATATGTAGATTAGTTTAACAGCTGGATACATTTTGTTCAATTCAACACATAGTCTTAAATTAATCTTTACATCTATTTGATCATCTTCAAAGATAATTTAGTAGATAGATTAACCGTTTATCGATCATCACATATTCTATTTCATTCATTCTTTCTTTACTTTACTTACTAGTGAACTTTTGTGCTTAATCATTATTTTGAAGGTACCTTCTAATTATGATTACTTCTTGACTGTAAGGATTTGAAGTGAATCGACGAAATCAATGAAGTTCCATACTATTTTGATCCTTTTCGTTTAATGCTGTAGCTTGTGGTTTGTGCCCTGATTAATATATGACGTGATGGTGCTGCCAATGAGAGAGCAGTGAATTATCGATCGGACGAATGACATACGAAACCCGTACGAGCAGTGTAGAGTCCTTATCGGTCCTGCTTTCTGCCTAGTCCAGTCAGTTAAGTCCAGAACACCAATAACAGCCTCTGCAATATGAATTATTTATTTTGAACATATCGGGTTTATATACCAACCAGACAAACCACATTGTACCATAAAATAGAAAATCACATTTTATACAAGACTTGGTCAAATGTGGCTGTTAATAAGGGAGATAGTAATTAATAGACTGGGGATAACTCAAGAACGGTAAATCTTACAGTAATAGTCTATGGGTCAAAATAAAGCTCATAATAGAAGGAACATGAATATGAATAGTTTAGTTGTTTAACAATTAAACAACATTCAATCGATCATTATTTTCTATTCGTTTACATGTATTTGATGTTTCTTCAAGTAGACCTATCATGTTCTTGTGTTTGTCAGTTGTAGAGTAGTTATTGGACATGGGTAATTGTGAGTACAAGAGATAGTTTGTTTACACGTTACTATATCATAGATTACAATCAAATTGCAAGTGTATTTCACCATAATTCTCAATATTACTGGAATATAGGTATCACATTGCCAAGGTTTGACTTAATAATTTCGAATAAATTGAGCATTGGGTAGATTGTTATAAATAAATAATGTAATTGTCATATCCCAATGAGTAGAAAAATTAGATTTTTTGACGTTCCGTGACTCAGTAAAAGCCAATCCTTCAAAGAATTTATTTATTTGAGATGGTGGAGATTTGTAACTCAGGTGGGTGATTTTGATGAAGTTTTGTTCTCTGAGCTGGATGGTTTGGTCGTGGAGCTTACATCGTCCTTCTGACAATGACTGATTTAAGGTCAATAAGAACCAATCAACATCGAGGTGCACAGGACAAGCTGTGAATCACATGTGGAGAAGTTCAAACACTTCACTTCTACCCGAAGTTTGTGCTGATGATGTTGTTCAGAAGGATGATGAAAGCTCCACGACCAAACCATCCAGCTCAGAGAACAAAACTCCATCAAAAATGTATTTATTTATTCACTAAAGAAGTGGCTTACACTGAGTCACGAAACGTCAGAAAATCTAATTTTTCTACTCATTGAGATATTACAAATGTATTATGTAATAATGGAATAGTTTACGTCGTCTACATCTAATTACCATGATACGATCGAGACTATGGAGAGTTCACTCTCTTATTCAAAATGTTTGCATGTTTTGTATCTTTTGTTTTCTTTTTTTTCAGTATGCTAAAAAACTTGCAGCATTTATGGAACAAGAAAAATTAGAAAATCTTAAAGTTTGGACAAGTCATTTTAAGCGTACTATACAAACTGCTGAACATATTCAATGTTCACAAATAAGTTATTGGAAAGCATTGGATGAATTAGATGCAGTAAGTTTCATGCACTAATTTATATAAGATAATTAATCATATTGGACATGCAAGCGCATATCTGATAAGTCTTGTTGACTGAACGCTATACTCGGATCCTAAGCTAGTCTCGTAACCCCCAAGTTAGAACTACACAGCGACTTGAACACGAGAGAAAAGGCACAAAATATGCGGGAAGCACTTTACTTCAAAGGTTCATTTACGTACAGAAAATATAGGGTTTTTATAGTATTTTAGAAGTCCTTGGGTTTTCCTGAATATTTTAAGAATACTACTAAACATAGCAGCAGTGTAGTAATCAGCCATTTACGGTCTCTAATCATTGGTTACGATAACCACACGGACCTCAAATAGGTAGTCTCCTATTACCTACATAGCTCAGTCTAATATTCAGTGTCTTCACGGACTGATGCTGTAAATTGGTTTGGGAGCCTCTAACTTTCTTCCAACCTACTACTACACTAGACATCATCGCCCTAACCATCTCAGTCGATAGAGATTTCTCACCTGGTCGGTTAATTTGCCTTAACTAATACTATATCTAACCTCAGAATTACCAAATCGATGATCCGAAAATACGTGAGCAGTAGCTTAAAGACAATTCTGATAGAATAATAATAACTTATGAAACGTTAAAGTAATGGGTTCGATCCCTGGTGAGGTTGCGGTTGGTTACTGCTGACTAGTGATAAGAACTTAATAGCTGCTTAGTATTTCCGGGTTTTCAGGGGCTGTCTAGCTAACGCCAGTTCATGATGCAAAACTTTAAACTATCGAACAATTTAACTGTATAACTTTCTTTTTTCATGTTATAGTTTCTATGCAGATCAGTTGTAAATTTAATTTTCTGATTGTATTGGGTCATAATCGTTAACATGCTATCGGGGTTATCTGTCTCATTCTTTCAGTATGGCTTGATTTCACTCGATTCACAATTTCTCTCTAGAATTCACCTGATGTAATCCATATTTCCAAATCAGTCACTGATAGTGAGCGTATAATTATGATCAGAATGAGAGTTTAAGAGGAGGATAACTCATGATTGATAACGCTTTCGAGAAACGATGAATGAACTTTATTGAAGAGTTTCAAATTAGAACGAAACAACTATCTTATCCTCAGGTAATATCAGCCTGTGATAAATGTTGTCTTCAATGAATTCTAGGTTGAAGTTATCAGCAACGTTCTCAACATTCAATAATTGTGTTGTTTCCATTAATTTCAGTCCTTTTCCTATCGATTTATTGGGCAATTGGTCCTTATTGGGGTGTTAGTTTTATAAAAGATTTCACTTCAAACGACTGGAGTTATTCACAACTCAGCTCAACATATGGAATAAAAAACATATATGTAGTGAACGTTTAGACTTTAATTCAAATGTGTAATAAAGATTTTACTCTATTATGAAACACTCACACATTAGGTAAACAAAAGAGTTACAGGAAGTACTGGATGCTGCATACCCTGGAATCTCTGCAGATAGTTTCGGCTTAAATTGTTATATTTTAGACGTTAATCGACATCACTTTTTAGATTCACCAATCAAAATTCCGGTTATAATTTTCCTAACCCACGTAAGCTGTTCCGTCTATAGTCTAGTATTCGTAAGCATTGACCAATGGTGCTTTCTGACGAACACGATTAATCTTGAGCGGTTACTAACGTATGCTTCTCTTCTATAGATCCATTGATTCCTAGAGTTAAGTTCGAATAAGAGATGATAACATTCAAACTCTTATCACTATTATTATTCCAATCACCTACGGATCTATCTAAAACCATAACGAACCGCAATACACAATAAAATAGTAAATCATAGTTATATTTATTTATTTATTTGAGTACATAAATATTGATACAAGGAGGCACCAGATATATATGTGCCACACAAAAAAATGTCATTTCATTTAATTGTGTGAAGGCTATGATACTACTCGACTGCCCAGGCCGAAGCAGGTGGTTTTCTTAGGGGACCACACCCGGAGCCTTTGACCTCAAGATGTGATCCTCAAGGCAGTGGAGCATCATGAGGAGATGCAGTCCCATGGTAGACGGTGACCAACGATTGGTTCATACGCCAATTGTTCCTTCACGATACTGGAGCTCATGTGCACCATTAGTTTGGAATCAGGGTTTTCCAACTCCCCTAGGTGAACTTTCCGTGTCCACCAACCCGGTTAAAGCGCCGGACATTCGCTTTTCGTTCTCTCAATTTCGTAAAGAGCAACCCCGCCACTGTGAGAAGGCAGTGAGTAGGACTTCCCTGACAGAGGCTATATATTCGCTGGCCATATGAGAGCATTTCGAGAGATAGGGCGGCCCCCACTCTCGGCTGTTCCAGGGCATTTGGGCGCGTTATACATATACAAGCCTAAAGTATCAGTGAATCAATCTAGAAGTGAAGTACTCAATTAGCACTAATTTTGTAATAATAAAACGTATAGTAATAGTTAATAGGTTAAATGAGAGATTACAAGAAAACGGAATATAAATAAATAATAATCTAGTTATATTTAGTAATTATACACTAAAAAGAATGTAGGTTTACCATTTCTTTCAATATTCTTACCGTTAGATCAGTTGGCATAAGTAGTAGTAGTTTAGTCGATCATCCATTATCGATGATGTTTTTGTTTTTGGAAGGGAGGAGGATGCTGACAGGACGGATAGATGAAATGAATGAATTATCTGGTTAGAGAATAATTAATTAAACAATTATAGATAATTGAGTATTTGGTCCTATCAGAAATGAAAACACAAGTGAAATCTATTCAGTAGATATAATACATAATTATATTATTGAGATTTTGTTTGTTTTTTACATCATTTCCACTTAATTATGTATTTAGTGACAATATGGGAATGTTTTAATGACATAAAATATTACTTAATTAACAAAGAAATTAAAGTTAGACATTAACACCGTTAGATGCCGGTTCAGTGGTCCAGAAGTCAAGTATTCACATGCGAGACTGAAGTTGTTAGGTTCGAGTCCTTTTAGTGTAGGATCGTGGATGTACACTATTAAAGAGTCCCATACTAGGACGAAATGACCATCCAGTGCTTCCAGGTTTTCAATGATGATCTAGCTTAGATCGACTCGTGAATACAACCATGAAACACTACCATCTCTACAAATCCCTATACAAGTAAATAAGTATATAGGTTATCATTTCCAACTACATTTTAGACAATTGGATAATATCTTTATACTAGTGACTGGCTCCGTGAGGTATTTCCTTGAGTTCTAGTGAGAAGCAGTAACCAGTGGAGTTTAACCAGGTTTGTTAGGAGATATCAACTCACTGAAGATATTGGTGAAATGGTTGCTCAACTTCATGGATTGGTTGAAGATAGACATTAACACCATTGGATGCCGGCTCAGTGGTCTATCGGTTAAGCGCTCGCGCACGAGACTGATAGGTCCTGGGTTTGAATCTCGTGTGGCGGGATCGTGGGTGCTCACTGCTGAGGAGTCCCACAATAGGACGAAACGGTTTTAAAGCAGTACTTTCAGGTTTTCCATGGTGGTCTAGCTTAGCTCAACTCATAATTTCAACTATATATAAACACAATAAATGAATTTATTCTGTTATGAAATAATCTACAATAATTCTTGATTACAAACAATTGTGTTATTCTAATGAATAAAACTGAAATACATATAAAACTAGATAGATTAGACTTGTATTACATAATCTAGTATTATATTATTCTATTACGTCATCTTCATTATCTGTGTTCAGATCTTATCTATAGGTAGTGATTTTTTCCCCCTTATTATTATTGGTTTTTATCCCAGATTTGACCTTGTAGTACTATCATTGTTATTGTTATTCTATTCATCTATTAATAAGGGAGTTTGTGATGGTATGACATATGAAGAGATTCAGGAAAAATATCCTGATGATTTTGCACGACGTGATGCTAATAAATATTATTATCGTTATCCAATGGGTGAGGTAAGTATCCAATTGTTTTTTTCTTTCACAATGTTTTTTTTATCGGATCAGTAACTTTTTTGGTTAAGTTTGTCAGACTCAAAGTCGTCCTTCAAACAGAAAAAGCGGTAGCTATTCAGATTAAAAGGCCATAGGTATGTGTATGAAAGAATTATCTTCAACGGGTTGTCTTACCTTAGCCAAATTTAGGGTCAATTTTCAGATAATAATTAACAGTTAATAAATTGTAGTAATTCTGAAAAATACTAACTCATATTTACGACAAGGTGTTAATTTAGTCAGTCAGTCAGTCACAACGTAGAACTTCGTACGTACGTACATCAGTTCGAGTTGCCATACCACATTAGCACAGTGATGCAGTTCTCCATTCAAATCCCATAGTGGTAGAAGTAGTAAGAGTATAAACAGTAATCCGGAAGATTAGGGTTTGAAGATGTTATTGAAGGAGTATAATCCAGTGAAATAAATTTGGAAAGAGAAAAAGGATACGGACATGAAGAATTCAGAAGATTAGAATTTGGTAGAACACAAAGAGTGGATGCACCTTTGCCATTACAAATGATTTTGAGCCATGTCATTCAAGGTCTCTAACCATTGGATGCTATCATCTCGCGGATGCCAACCAGGTAGTCTACACCTACCAACATGGCTCAGTCCACTTGTCAATGACTTCATGGATTTGTTCCTTGTTTTGGTCTGTCCGCCCCTAGCTTTCTACAAGGTATTAATTACCGTGGTTTTAATAATTTCTTCTGGCTGGCGTTTCTTACCAGCAAGTTTGTTTTTTACGGGATGAGATTGCTGATCCCACTCTCAACCCTTCTCCTTTACCCAGTCTTGGGACCGGCAATAACCCTAGAAGAGCTACAGGTGGAGTTGTGTTAATTACTACTTATTGTAATTTGTAAAGTTAATTGATAAAGTGTAAAATATGATATATATAAAGTATATCAGTGTCTTCAAAGCATTATTCGAGTGAGTAATACTTAGATCAGGTTGTTGTGTTTACATCATGTCCAAATACTTACACCTGTCACCCCTCGTGGAAGAGAATAGGCCACCCACGATCATTCTCCATCTTAATTCGATGCATTAATTAATAAGCCTATAGATTTTAATTGATTAAATCAGTTGATAGTTATGTAACATATATACCAAGCCCCACTGGTTACCTTAATGCTTGTTATACTGTTTGAATTATAGACATTTCATGACTTAATGTAAGTCACTACTATTCAGAATTATAATATGTCTGAACATTTCTATATAAAATTATTTTGATCAAGGTGATTCCATATGAAATATAACCATTTTTTATTTGTTTATATAACGGTGGTTGTGAAAAAGAATGTGTAATTTGTGGTATGAAGGAATTGAATTAAAGTCTGAGTGTGTGTGTGTATATATATAGATTGTGTGGACAATGAATAGAGTTAAATGTGGATAAATAGTCAGTCCTTCTTTCCTTTTATTGAAGGTACAGCATTATATGAAACGCTTCTGCTATTCCCCTCTCTTTATAGTTGGAAAAAACTTTCTGAATTAGTTAAATACTTTTAGAATCGATTTGGTGGTTATTCAATATAGCATGTACATTGCTATTACCGATTTACTTCGTAAATTTTGCAGTTCTACAGAATTATCAGGTCTTTTGTGTAGCTTAAATATTCCTTGGCATAAGTCGAAATCTCATGAGAAGATTTTCCAATCTAAGATATATCACAATGGATGCAACCTAATTCATAGATACTTTTATTTATTTATTTAAACACATAAATATTGGTACAAAGTAGGCACCAGATATGTATGCGCCACAAAAACCTCATTTGATTTGTGTGAGAGCTGTGATACTGCCCAGGTGCCCAAACTGAAGCAGGTGGTTTTCTTAGGGGACCACACCCGGAGTCTTCAACCTAAAGGTCTGATCCAGAAGGCAGTGGAGCATCATAATGAGATGCAGTCGCATGGTAGCCGTTGACCAACTACTAATTCATACTCCATTAGTTCCCTCAGGATATTGGAGTCAGCCCATGTGCACCATTGGTTTGGAATCCGGGTATTCCAACTCCCCTAGGTGGTCACTCCACATCCACCAACCCGGTTAAAGCTCCAGATATTCACTTTTCGTCCTCTCAACTTCGTAAACAACAGTAATGCCACGAGAAGGCAGTGAGTAGGACTTCCCTGGCAGAGATACAATTCTGTATGGTTTTCTTTTCCTCAATTCGAACTGAGGCATTTCAAAGTGTTAGTCGTTTTATGAAAAATTTTGATTAATTGTTTGTTTTAAGTTCTGTTGTAATTCTTTTGTTGTACAGCTGCGTTAACATAAAACTACGTTACCTATCCAAGATATTTCATTAAAATTGTTAACTATAGGTGGATAGTTCCGTCTTAATATATATCTAATAATATTCATAGATAACATTTTAAATCGTAAGATGTTCACTATGTTATCTTATTCCTTTATCTTGTTTTCTTCTGAAGTGATGATCTTAGTGTTTCTTAATAGATTCAGAGCCATGGAAACCTTCTCACTGAATGAATGTTCAGAGTCGAAATTGATGTACCGATTTGATTGTGTCGTTTTTCGGTACACGGTTTAGATTTATGTTTTCATTAGATTTCTTTTTAAGTAAATCATCTAAGAATGATAGTTCATTATGTTCATCTTCCTTTTCGAAAGTGAATTTACTGTTTTCTGAGAATGTGCTAAGCAAACTTTCTAAGGACAGTCTTTTTAGTAACGACAATTGTGTTATCTACATATCTGAGCCAGATGCATGATCTGATGGCACTGGGACATAAATAAATAAGGAAGCATCGAAGATACGGGAGATCCTATGGCTATTCCATTCGTTTGTTTGTATATAGCTCTTTTGAAGGTGAACAACGTTCAGTTTGGCAGCTGTAAAAAAGGAAATTAACATTCCTAACTGTAAAATGTGTACAGGCCATCAATGCAAGACATCCCCACCAGAAAAAGGGACCTAGAAATGACAAGTACAACCAACATCATCATCATCATCTTAGTCAATGATAACAAGCACAAAACGTACGGAATATACAACCGAAATATCAAGTCATAATGATTTGGTAATCACTTCCATGCATTGATTAATAAAAATTCAATGATAGCCAAAGATCAGACAAAATGGGAGGAAAGTGTTATGTCTCGTAGGTTGAACGCTTTATTCGGATCCTAGCTATTCGGATAACCCCAGGCTAGCACTACTCAGCGACTTGAAAGACCAGTAAGAAGACACGATTAACAGAGAAATCACTTTACTACAAGGTTCAATTATGTACAGAAAAAACAGGGGTTTTATAGTAGCTAAAAGACCTTGAGATCCCATAGTAACAGTATGTTAACAGCCAATCAGGACCTTGTTATTTTAGTAGCATTTTAGTAGCATAGCTTCTAACTAATCGCTGATTGGTTGGTCTCTTTATGAGCCTCTCTGGAGGCTCTGATAGAGTTTATTGTAAGCCGATCTAACACCTCCCCCGAATAAGATTTTTTCTTTGGGTCTACTTGCAGTTTGGTGACAGGGTTTCTGTGGCGTTCGGACTTCCTTGGTATTTCATGTCTATGGGTGTCTGTTGGGGTCCTTGCCACCGGAGTATCTGTAACTACTTCTAGCGGAAACCTCTCTTGGCTATCTGCGGTGTCTAGGATCCTTTTTTCTCTGAGTATTTGATTAATGTGTCTGATCCACGTTCCGAAAGTCCCACGCACCTTGTAAAGAACATTTCCCATTCTCTTTACAATGACTCCAGGTTCCCAACGCTTTTTCTCGCTGTATGATTTGACGAGCACTTTATCCTCGACGTTAAAACTCCGGATGTTCTGATTTTGTCTGCGTCCCACCATTGGTTTAGGTGGCAACATGGCGTCAAACACAGTTCGAATTTTTCTTCCGAACATCGCTTCAGCAGGGGATTTTCCATCTGGGACGATATGGTTAGGCGTAGTTCTATAAGCTGTTAGAAATCTCGTAACTGCCTGACTTGTCCCCTCGCCATCCCCTTTCAGGAGTGCTCTTTTGAACGTGTCGACGAAGCGCTCAGCCTGTCCATTTGATTGAGGGTGATAGGGTGGAGAGCGTATATGTACAATTCCATTAATGTTGCAGAAGTGCTTGAATGAATCTGCAGTGAATTGTGATCCATTATCGGTCACTAAAGTCTCAGGAACTCCAAAGCAACTAAACAGTTCGGATAACTTGCTGATCGTTTCACTGGCTGTACACGTTGCCATGGCATAGATTTGTGGCCATTTTGTGAGTGCATCCACTATGACGAGAAACATTCTTCCTCTTATTGGGCCAGCGAAATCGGCATGCAGCCTCTCCCATGGACTATTAGGTTTTTCCCATTGTTGTGGTTCGCACTTCTTTGGATTTTTAGCTGCTTGCAGGCACGACGAGCAATTACGGCATTTGATTTCGATATCTTGATCCATTGTAGGCCAGTAAGCATAGCTTCGAGCCAACGCTTTCATCTTATTGATCCCGGGATGGCCGCTGTGGAATTGTTTCAGAACCCTGTGGCGTAATGTTTTTGGAACAACAATTCTGTCACCAAACATAATACATGAGTCGACCATCATGAGTGAGTCTCGCCGGCGGAAATATTGTAGCATCTCACTTTGAAAACGACGGTTCGGCCACCTGGTTAGGAGATAACCACTAACTTCTCTTAATGTCTTGTCGTTTATCGTAGCTTCTTTGATAGCTTTGAAAGTGACTGGTAAGCCATCGACTGCGTCTTCCAATACTCGATGTACTTCTGCTTCCGTCTCAATTGCTGCTACCAATGTATCTTCTTCATGTTTTACTCGCGAACCAATCAGTCTAGACGAAGCGTCTGCTTGTCCGAAATCAGTAGTGGGCTGGTACTTGATCTTAAAGTCATAACCTAAGAGTGTAGTTCCCCACCGTTGCAGTCTGTTTGCTGTGTATACCGGGATACCTTTCTTCGACCCAAAAATGGCTAACAATGGTTTATGGTCAGTTAGTAGGGTGAACTGGCGTCCAAATATCATCTTGTGAAACTTTTTTATGGCAAAGATAATCGACAATGCTTCCTTTTCGATCTGACTGTAGCTACGTTCTGCTGTAGTTAATGATCTAGCTGCATGCGATATGGCTTTTTCAGATCCGTCTGGCATGATATGAGAAATAACTGCTCCAATGCCATGGTTTGAAGCATCTGATGCTACTACAATGGGTAAGGATGGGTCATAATGGGTGAGCAGCAGATCCGAGACTAGTATTTTCTTGATTTCCTCGAAAGCGGCTTGACAATCCGCAGACCAATCCCACTTCACATTCTTCGCCAGAAGGTTATTTAAGGGGGCACGCAGGTGATGAAGGTTAGGAATAAAAGCTCCATAATGACTAACTAGTCCCAGAAAGGATCGTAGTGTAGGGACGTCCGTTGGTCTAGGCATAGTTTTCACTGCCTGAGTATTCTCTGGGTCTGGTCTTCTGCCATCTTTGTCGATCATAAATCCGAGGTAGCTTACCTTTTTCATACAAAAGTTACATTTCTCTGCACGCAGTCGAAATCCATATTCGGCTATTCGCGACAGCACCTGGTCGAGCTTCTTTTCTAAGTCTATTTTATCTACTCCCATAATTATTATATCATCCAGATAGGCTGCAGCACCTGGAACATCCTGTAGCATAGTATCCATCACTTGCTGAAATATAGATGGGGCCGTCTTGACTCCAAAAGGTAGTCGATTATACCTGAATAGGCCCTTGTGTGTGTTTATGGTGAGCAGATTTTTACATTCATCAGCAACCGGAATTTGTAAATAAGCTTCCGATAAATCTAACTTTGCAAAGAGCTTACCACCATTCAGCTTAGCAAAAAGATCTTCAGGTAGGGGTAGTGGATACTGATGAGTTTCTAGGGCTTCGTTTAGCCCGGTTGAGTAATCGGCACATAAACGGATGCTACCATTAGTCTTCTTTACTACCACTATAGGTGCAGCCCATTCTGAGAAATCCACTGGCTCAATGACACCCAATTTTTGAAGTCGTTCTATCTCTTGTTCAACCACTGGGAGGGCAGCATAGGGTACAGGTCTTTTAGGTCGAAAAATGGGAGTAACTGCAGGTTTTAAAGTTAGTACTGCTTTAGCCTTCGTGCATTCTCCTAATCCTTCTTTAAACACTTTGTGATGTCTTTGCAACACAGTATTTTTCCGGCTACTCTCTAAGGAGTTATCAGAAGTAACTCGTCTGCAGATGCTATTAATTGAATGTTCTGCTAGCTTGAGTGTTTCTATAAGATCTAGACCCAATAAGTCGAGTCCTGGGTTCTTCGTAAGGTATATGGTTGCATTTGTCGTAACCTCACCTTTAGACACAATGCAAGGTATTTCCCCAACAATATTTAACTTTCCGCCGGATGCACTGTGTGCTAGTTGTGTTGTTCGATGCACTGTGGGGCGCCCAATCTTCCTCCAAGTTTCTGGGCTTATTAAAGTAATGTCAGAAGCTGTATCAAGCTGAAGTCGACTACGGTGTTTATTAATATTCAAGGTCACGTACTTTCTCTGGTGACACCTTCGAGCTTTGTTATGCGATACCAATATTCTTTTTGTTAATGCCCCAGACCTGTATTTCTTGCAGTAATGTTTTGCAAAATGTCGTTTATAGTTTCTTTTCCTGCAGCTGGTTTCTATATGGCCCTTTCGATGACACTTACTACAACAATGATCTTTATACGGGCAAGACCTCTTATAGTGCCAGCCTCCACATGCCCAGCATGGAGATGATGGTTTGTCGCCGTCATTACGATAATTACATGTGCTGGAACCTTGCAAGGATTTTCTCTTGACTGCATTAACATTATAGGAACAGCTACCTTTTTCTACCATTGAGGTATCATGCTTCAAGTTCACTAACCTTTGGCACTCGGTAGTAACTTCTTGTAATGTTATGTTTGGGCACTGTTCGATTTTACTCAAAATTCTGGTTCTAATATCAGCATCATCGGAAGATTGGAGGCTACAAACGAATACGAGACATTTAAACTGGTCTTCTGTCATAGTTGGTAATTTGAAACGTTCACATTCACGGTTTACTAAACCTGCGTGCTTCACCCAGTCATCCTCAGCTGCTTTTGTTATCTTCAGACATTTATAACGAATATTAAATAGGGACGACTGTTCAGCAAAAATTTGTGACAAAATCTCAATGGTTTCATCAAAAGTAAAATCTCTTGGGTTCTTTGGGAGAATGAAATTACTATAGCGTTCATGTTCTGCTGTGCCAAGTTTTCTTAAGAGTATTCTAACCTTTGCGGCGTCATCAAGTTTTCTGAGGTCGACCTTGAATAAATCTTCATATTTCTTGAACCAGGTTTCGAAAGTAATACCAGACGAACCATCAAAATTGAACTCATGGATAGAATTAATAATGTGGTCGACATTAGATTTGACAGCATCATCTGTAGCACCAGATTGACTTAGGTTCAATTTCTGCGTTAAAGTCTCTATGATACGAACCTGGAACTGCTCAAATCGTTTCTCTTGACGCTCCAGCAAGGCTTCAATTTGTTCAAAGGTAAATGGCATCTTGATAAGCTAACCCCGTCGCCAATTTGTTATGTCTCGTAGGTTGAACGCTTTATTCAGATCCTAGCTATTCGGATAACCCCAGGCTAGCACTACTCAGCGACTTGAAAGACCAGTAAGAAGACTCGATTAACAGAGAAATCACTTTACTACAAGGTTCAATTATGTACAGAAAAAACAGGGGTTTTATAGTAGCTAAAAGACCTTGAGATCCCATAGTAACAGTATGTTAACAGCCAATCAGGACCTTGTTATTTTAGTAGCATTTTAGTAGCATAGCTTCTAACTAATCGCTGATTGGTTGGTCTCTTTATGAGCCTCTCTGGAGGCTCTGATAGAGTTTATTGTAAGCCGATCTAACAGAAAGCTATTCAATAAAATGATTGACTAACTAATTGGAGATTTACAATGGTATTTTTTTCCGGAAATCATAATCTGAAAGAAGAATAATACAACATTATTTCTGCCCATATACTATAATTTCCTTTCGATAATAACATTAATGGCTTTTAGTAAAGGAAAGGGATAATATATAATGAATTATATATAAAACAATAAGGACAACTATTTGATTATATCATAATGTATTTGATGCATACCGTTATTTGATAGATACATACTACTCAATTATATTGGTCACAGATTAACTAGCTACTAATATCATGTTCGTCTAATACATTGGCGCCCGATCTGACCTAAGTTTTGTGATAGTAGATGCTTATTAACCAACAGTACTTTACAATCTTGAGGGAACTGGTACTCTTTGACAAATTCCCTGTCAATTACCTATGAGCACGCTGTACTTCTTGCAAATTCACTTAGACTACTGACTACATTTCCAATTGATCGATCTAA
>NC_031502.1:21435550-21466457 GCF_000237925.1 Schistosoma mansoni | reverse complement strand
GGCGCCAATGTATTAGACGAACATGATATTAGTAGCTAGTTAATCTGTGACCAATATAATTGAGTAGTATGTATCTATCAAATAACGGTATGCATCAAATACATTATGATATAATCAAATAGTTGTCCTTATTGTTTTATATATAATTCATTATATATTATCCCTTTCCTTTACTAAAAGCCATTAACGTTATTAGCAAAGGGAAATTATAGTATATGGGCAGAAATAATGTTGTATTATTCTTCTTTCACATTATGATTTCTGGAAAAATCTGCAATTAGCTAGTTAATCATTTTATTTATTGGCTTTCCTCCCATTTTGTCTGATCTTCGGCTATCATTGAATTTTTATTAGTTAAAGTATGGAAGTGATTACCAAATCATTATGACTTGATATTTCGGTTGTATATTCCGTACGTTTTGTGCTTGTTATCATTGACTAAGATGATGATGATGATGTTGGTTGTACTTGTCATTTCTAGGTCCCTTTTTCTGGTGGGGGTGTCTTGCATTGGTGACCCGTAGACATTTTACAGTTACGAATGTTAATTTCTGTTTCTACAGCTTCCAAACTGAATGGTGTATCTAGTTATAGATTGTTTTAGCGGCGAGACTATAATTTATGGATGACCTTTGAACGAAAATCAAGTGATCTTGAGAAATGTTAGCCAATCAGTAAACAGCCAGCATAGAGTAAACATATATTATACAAAACCAAATAATTAAAGTGGATACACTTCTTTTGTATGATCCAAAAACTTGTTAATGTTAGAAAAAGTTTCAAAGGTTCCAAAATCGTAATACATATGGTAGAGGAATGCACCCATACGGCTCCATAATAGTTGGTCTCTGGAGCCATGATAAGGTCATAAAAACCCTCTCAGTCTCGACCACATAGCTTCATTATTGTTTGTGTGTACTCCGGTTGTGTAAGTTTATCATTTTTATTATGGATATGTCCCTACAATACTCATACCACTGCACAGCCGAAGCTCCAGTAACATCTGCGATTATTGCAGACAATGTTACTGGTGCTTTTATTATACACTTGGCGGCAATTATTATAATATGCCTTAGTTTCAATCTGGATCGAGTGATGAAAGTTCTTATTCTAGCAAAAGTCCTCCTTCAACATATATTACATCGAAGGACAATATCACCGTAGTCTGCACGAAGTCTACAAGTCATTTAATACTCGTAATTACAAAGGCAGGAACTTCTTAGTAGTTTCATTTGTTGTAGCCGCTTAATTGTCAAGTCTTCTCTAAAATTCTCTGTGAACCGATCGTACATGAGCATCAGGTGTTGAAATTGGCGTCGTGACCTTGAAATCCCTGAAACGCTTCTGATTGGCTCGTCCATAAATTAAAGTCTCGCCCTTTCATTGTCTCACCGCTCTTCCCTGTGGTAATAACTGCATTCCTACGATATTTAATACTGCTAACCGTCCAAGATAGTTGTTGCTTCCGTATATCTATATTTTATGAAAAAGTATTGCCTTTACCATAGAATATTCCTATTCTCATCATGAATAATTTCTTTATTGTTGGCTCGAACACTTGATTCTTTGGCGTTTTATTTAAATGTTATTATAAAGACGAGTGTCAATATGAACCTTGTTAAAACATTAAATAACTGTAACATTACTAATAAAGGTCTGGATTATCGTCTTGGTTGTAGTCAAGACTGAATTTTGATCAGTTTGTATTATTGGACCATGTTTGTATTCCACATAGATCGTCTTGGTATATATATTCATTATGTCATAAGTTCTCTTTTAGAATAGATTAATTTTGGGGTTCAGGTTGGGCATTTTTATCTCACTAGAGACTGACTAACTGGATATACCTGTATACTAGTATAGGTGTTCACATTTGGGGTAATTCAAATCGTTACTAATAATGATATAAACATTATACTCGTTGAACGAGTCAGTAACTATGTGAACTCAATAGCTCAGTGGATAATAAGATATTTCAACAAAAGATATTAAATTCCAGCCTGATGTAAACAGTTACTCTGAGATGCAGAGATGTACACAACTAGCTGACAGGTCCTAAGTATAACGAAGCACACCATCTGGTTTTCATTTCTAGCTACAATCTATCTATTCTGTGAAACTAAATAATCATCTTATTGTAAATATGAACTAGCTAACACTATGTAGTTTCTAAGTTTTTTATAGTTTACATGTAGTTTAAAACAAGAAATTTGTTAGTAAACCTTTTCTTTTGAATCAGAAGACAATCAAACATACCCGTTTCTTAAATTTATTTATTTAAACACATAAATATTGGTTCAAAGAGGCACCAGGTATATATGCGCCACACAAATCTCATTCGATTTGTGTGAGGGCTGTAATACTGCCCGGGTGCCCAAACCGAAACAGGTGGTTTTCTTAGGAGGCCACACCCGTAGCATTTGACCTAGAGGCACCATTGGTTTGGAACCAAGGCTTTCCAACTCCCCTAGGTGGACTTTCCGTGATAATAATGATTCATTTTTGGTAGTGGTCAGCATCCTTTAATCAGAATTCTTTTTCACGATATAGGATTGCTAACTTTATCCCCAACCCTCCTGCTTTTTCCAGACTCGGGATTGTCAATAACTACAACAGTACTTCAGGCAGAGTGGTGGTTATATTAAATCTATTGTAAAGATTGAATAATCTCATTGTTAAAATGCTGATATGTTTGTGTTGTATTCACCTAAATGAATGATTTCTTTTGGGATGAAGCTTTGATTATCTTTTTAAAACAAAATTTAACATCGTATTCATCATATTTCTGTTATATTATCGTTATCATCCTAATTTTCGTCTGTTTGTATTTCTTTATTAAAGTCATATCAAGATTTGGTGACACGTTTAGAGCCAGTAATTATGGAATTAGAACGACAAACATCAGTTTTGGTTATTTGTCATCAGGCTGTGGCACGTTGTTTACTTGCCTATTTTGAAGATAAAAACAAGGGTGAGTTTGTATAGTGTTCAGTGTGTGTTTATATGAGGATAGTTTATTCATTATGGATCGACACTGTCAGCTGAGCGAGAGAAGTTATTCATTATAGACTGGAGGACACTGTACAATTATTCTGTCGTAGTTTGTAATTTCTGAGCATCAACCAGGAGTCGAGCCTATGACCACGGATGATCATATTTTTAATATAAGTGAATAATCAAGTTGGGCTGGTTATACTATCACTTACCTGCCTAAACTAACTTAGTTATTGTAGGAGGCATGCAAATTAGAGATCTATCGGTTTGAAGGCAATTACAGGCGAGACTATAATTTGTGAACGAATCAATGAAATTAGAAATAGAATATCTTGAATTTTGGCATGAAGTTCATTCAGCCATATGGCTCCATAGCATTTTGGCATTATAGTTAATTTCAGTTTATGTATAAAACCTGTACTCTAATTCCTAACCCTAATTTCTAACTCTTAATCCTAATTCTCATCACGAATCTCTAACCGTTCTCTGACTAGTAAGTAAGTCAATTTTCTCAAAGTCAAATTGGAGTCACTCTTAAGTCGTCCCATAAATTATAATTTTAATAGGTAGTGATTGCTTGACTAAAATTTGCATGGTAGTTACGATGAGTGACTCTTTATCTTTCTCATAAATCCCCAATATACAGTATTCTTACATGTATGATTTTTTCGTTTTGTTTTTTATGAACTATATTCATCTTGATGATTTCACCATGTTGCCAGGATGTTGTGTAAGAACTTGGATTAATCATCTTAATCATTAAGTCACTTTCAAGATAACTGGGAAACCGATTATGGTTCTGTATCATGTTTGATTGTGTGTGTGTGTGGGCTAGTGAATACTGATGGGATAAAATAGTTCTCGAACTTTCCATTTCGTAAATGAAATCCTAATCTGACTGAGTCTATCATACATACTTACTCCTGTTACTCTTCTTGGAGTATAGGCTGCCGACTAGGATTCTTCTTTCCAGCTGTTCCTAAGTACTATTTATTCTTTTAATGTCTGCCTCCGATTCCCGATGCAGTGTGTTCTTTGGTTTGTCGCTTTTGTATTTATCATAAATAATCAGATAACTGTTCCATCTCTCTATATATATTGATTACTGCAATAAAAAGTGAAACTGTTATATTTCGAAGTGAATTATGAATGGTAACTTTTGAGAACTATTTGTGGACCAATATAATGTGTATATTTCCTATCGTATAATTGTTAAACAACTAAACTATTCATATTCGCGTCCCTCTTATAATAGGCTTTATTTTGACCTATGAACTATTATTATACGGTTTACCATTCTTGAGTTATGCCCTGTCTATCAATTACTATCTCCCTTATTCACAGCCACATTTGGCTAAGTCTTGTACAAAATGTTATTTTCTATTTTATTGGTACGATGTGGTCAGTTTGATTGGTATATAAACCCAGTATGTTTGAAATAAATGATTCATATTGCAGAGGCTGTTATCGGTGTTCTGAACTTAACTGACTGGGTTAAGCAGATAGCATGACCGACAAATACTCGAGACTGCTCATACAGGTTTTGTATGTCATTAGTCTGATAAATAAATCACTTCTCTCTTAATAGGCGGGTAAAAGATATAACAATTGCCGGTACAAGTTATAACAATTAAACAGAAACCTGTTCAATTGTTTTCATCATCTTTTAACAATGAATAAAGAAAATTGATTGAAAGAAGCTTTTGTGTTTTGGTTTTACATTCTTCTCTATGAGTGTATATGTGTATATTCTTGTATTCTATTTTTACATTCAAGTTTCTATGTTCATTCTTTTCATGTATAGATGAACTACCTTATATTCATGTTCCATTACATACTGTATTCAAATTAACACCGACTGCTTATCGTTGTATAGTTGAACGTGTAAAACTAAATGTACCAGCTGTTGAAACACATAGAATGAAACCAGAGGTTAGTTTTGAAATTTATTTTGTTTACTAAATTCTAGTTGGTTTTATTGTTTTTGTTTATATCTTTCTATTGTTTTAAGTCATTTTAATGAGTCAATCAAGTGATGTTATTACTTTATATTTATTGTTAGATTTTGTATTTTCGATGGTGGGAAGAGTAAGCTCTCTCTCTTTGTCGATATGCTCTCACGTGGCCACGCGTATACAGGCACTGTTAAGAAAGCCATATTCACTGCCTTCTCGTGGCAGGGGTGTTGTTTGTCGTTATCGAGAAGACGGAATGCGAATGTCCGGCTCTATAACTGGGTCGGTGGACATGGAGGATCCACTTAGGGGAGTTGGAAAGCTCTGATTCCAAACCAATGGTCCACATGGGCTCCAGGATTCTGAGGGAACAAATGGTGTATGAACCTGTTGTTGGTCACCGGCTACCATGACATTGCATCTCCTTACTTTGCTCCACTGCTTTTTGAATTAGACCTTCACGTGAAAGGCTCCGGGTGTGGCCCCCTAAGAAAACCACCTACTTCGGTTTGGGCATCCAGACAGTGTTCCAGCCGTCACATTGATTAATCATAGATATAAATATGTATGATCAGATTGTTCGAAATGCGTATATCATAATTTTCAGATCAATCCAATTATCTCATTACACTATGTACATATAGAGATATCTTTCATAATATTTAATTCGAATTATTAGTAAGTAGTATGTCAACCATCATTATGTTATGATTTTATATTCTTGTCCTGTGATAATGTCGTTAAAACATATCTGATCATTTGTTGACTTTTTTCCACTTGCAATACATTGAATCAGAAGAGAGATTGTTGAGATGGTAAATATAAAATATTTATCCAATCCAATGAAGTTGATGTTCTAATACTCTCCTCCTAATGTTAAGTAAATAATGATTTCCAGTATACACAATCATTAATTTATTGATCCCACTATTATTGACACAGTATTTGTCACTGGATTTGAGAATCCCTTCAAAGCTAACATCAACAATTGAGCAGATGTATTCAATAGAATCAGTGGACCATCTAGGTATATGTCAAATAGTCTAATTAAGGAATAAATCACTACATATTGCTTTATTATAGATTTTAGTATGGTTTGTGTGGTGTGTGTGCATATGTAGGTCTCATTTTTTGTATTAAGAGAAGTACACATTGCTAAAGTTGGAACAATCTAGTGTGAAATATATTCGTTTATTTTTATTACTTCTATTATCAAAAACCATGAAAATGGTTTTAAGGGACGAGTATACTGCGCAGCAGTTCGCTCTGTTCTACTTTACGGCTGTGAAACATGGCCATTAAGAGTAGAAGATACTCGTAATTTACTAGTATTTGACCGGCCCCCAAATGCCCTGGTACGGCCGAGAGTGGGGAGTCCGCTCTCCCTCTCGAAATGCTCTCACATGGCCAGCGAATATATAGCCTCTGTCAGGGAAGTCCTACTCACTGCCTTCTCGTGGCACTACTGTTGTTTACGAAATTGAGAGAACGAAAAGCGAATGTCCGGCGCTTTAACCGGGTTGGTGGACACGGAAAGTTCACCCAGGTGAGTTGGAAAACCCTCATTCCAAACCAATGGTGCACATGGGCTCCAGTATCCTGAGGAAACAAATGGCGTACGAATCAATCGTTGGTCACCGGCTACCATGGGACTGCATCTCCTCACGATGCTCCACTGCCTTGTGGATCAGATCTTTCGGTCAAAGGCTCCGGGTGTGGTCCCCTAAGAAAACCACCTGCTTCAGTTTGGGCACCTGGGCAGTATCACAGCCCTCACACAAATCGAATGAGATTTGTATGGCGCATATGTATCTGGTGCTTCCTTGTACCAATATTTATGTGTTTAAATAAATAATAAATAAAGTATTTGACCACAGATGTCTTAGAAATATCGCTCGCATCTGCTTGGATCACTGAGTAAGTAATAGTGAGGTTCGACGCAGGGTATAAGGGATGATGGTAAATCAGTTGATGAAGTCATGAATTTTCATCGACTGAGATGGTTGGGCCACGTGTTACGTATGCCTGAACACCGATTACCACGACGCGCTATGCTGACTAGTGTTGGGGATGGTTGGAAGAGAGTTAGGGGCGGCCAAACCAAAACATGGCATCAGTGCTTGAAGTCACTAACTTCTGGTCTGAATTATGTTATTAGACGCAGACTAACTGGTTGAGGTCCGCGTGACTATCACAACCAATGGTTGGAGACTCTAGGTGACATGGGGCGCGAGTGATTAACCTCCAGACCACCGGCCTGTTATCCAAAGGTTTATATGTCTACCTTCAACCGGTTCACGATATTGCGCAACACTTATTCATTTTATGTGGTTGATAACTATCGTACTAGTTGTAGTTCAATTCCGCTGGTCACTAGCATGCATATGATTATTATCAGTACGGGTTTTGTGGAGATCATAGGATTTTCACATATTTTAAATGGTGTGCTCTTAAGTGATCAACTTCTAAATGTAATTTCTGGAGTTCTAGCGAGGAACTTTCACCATTGGAATTCAACCACGTAGGATTTAAGACGTTTATTCACCACAATCAAAGGGTCAGGGTTGTACAATATCGTGAGTCGATTAGAGTTACACCATCGGATACTATCTTGGTATTCTATAGGTTATTCATTCGTGTGCGAGACTGATTACTGGGTATGAAGCCGTGGATCTTTCCTTCTGAGAATTCCCCCACTGGGAGAAAATGACCTTCAAGTGCCTCCACATTTTCAATAGTTATCTAGGCTAGATCGAATCACAATTTCAACAATACTTTTTTTCTCTCTCATACTCCTAGTATCCATGGTTATTAATATCATAACTACGTCACTATTGCTTTTTTTTGTTACTTACTATCATTTTCATCATTTTGTGTTTCGTAATGCATGTTTCTTGTACTCGATTACATTGTTTTTTCTCTCTTCCACACACACACACTTAAATCGTCCACCTATGTTTTAAAACTGTATGAGAGAAGTATTTACAGTTAGTGTTTTTCTAACCAGTGAATTAACTAACTTCATGTTTGTTATACTCCTAATTGCAATATAAAACGTTATGTGAAAGATTTCTAGCATGTAAAATGAAATAACACTCCACTTTTATACCGTACAGTGTTTATCATTCTTGCTTGATAATAAAAGTTTATCAATAGAGCTAAATTGCATGAAATATAACTATTGGTCCCAATAGAAAGTATTGTCCATCTATCCTATCTCTATTCAATTAGTGATCTACGATGTAAGACCAGTCGCATATATGCATCGGTTCAAGCTGCCACATCTCATTAGCACAACAAGATGAACACCAAATTCATAGAAGTAGTTACTTCAATTGTAGTAATATATAAACGAAAGATTGCATATAAGAATATAATGCAGGAAGAAAGAATGGTATAAAGTAATTTGAATCTCACAGTTTAGGGGAAGACAAATAGTGTATACATCTACACCATTGTGATCGATTCTCAGCCATGTCATCCACAATCTCTAACTATTGGTTACGATAGTCACGTGGACCCCAACCAAGTCGTCTGCATCCTCCAACATGGCTCAGACTGGAAGTTAGTGACTTCAAGCAATGATGCCACGTTTTAGTTTGGCCGCCCTTAACTCTCTTCCAACCATCCCCAATACTAGTCAGCATTGCATGTTGTAGTAATCGGAACATGTGGCCTAACTATCTCAGTCGATGATGATTTACCTTAGTTCAATTTATAAATAATAGTTTCTTATTTATGATACACTGATTATATTATTTTTCAATTTTCTTAGAACACTAAATCATTACGTTCATCATTTGAAGCAATGAAAACTGTTCCAGCTGAATATTAATTTGAATGATCCATCAAAATACCTTCAGAAGATTATTGATCTGTCTATTTTTGTAAATAAAAAGAACAACAACAAATCATTTGCAACTCATTTATATGATGGGTAATAATTGTTTGTCGCTATGTTTGTTTGTTCTTTTGTATTACCGTTATTTGTTTATTGTTGTATTCTCTTTTTTAATTTTCAATACCTTCTTATGAATAATCCAATTTATTAAATAAACGAAGCAGAAGATTTTCAAGTCAACTGTATACTTTTTTATGTGAGACTACAATTTATGGATGATCTGTGAGCGATGCCAAATTGATCTTGAGAGTATTCACCTAATAACCAGGATTAAATGAGGTTTATAAAGTGTTAACGGGGGACATAGATTAGATTAAAGCATTTTTCATGAACGATTGTGTTGCTGCACGCTGATTGGTTAATTCTTATCCAATCAGAGCTAAGTCGATGCTTAGAGAAGACTCTAGAATATACTCATGTAAAAACTATAAATATACTAATGTATTTTATATTGCGCTTCTTACTTCCATCTATCCTTGTTATTTGGAATATAATTTCGTTCCTGTTCAACCGTGTTCTTATTCGGGGACTTGTTAAGATGAATTGATGTTCAAAAATACTAGGCAATAGGAATAACTGGGTCGTAATGAGGAGTATATATATATATATATATATATATATATATATATATATATATATATAAAAGTTATAACATAAAGTGGTGTGGGGGATTAGAATTACGATTTCTGTCAGTCACTTACAACGTAGAACTTCGTACGTACTTATGTACATCAGTTTGAGTCGCCATACCACATTAGCACAGAGATGAAGTTGTCGATTCAAATCCCATAGTGGTAGAAGTAGTAAGAGTATAAGCATTATGTGAAAGATAAAGGTTTGAAGATGTTATTGAAGGAGCATAATCCAATGAACTAAATTTGGAAAGAGAAAAAAGATAGAGACATGAAGAATTTGGCAGAACACAAAGAGTGGATTCATCTTCGCCATTGCAAATGATTTTGAGCCATGTCATTTAAGGTCTCTAACCATCGATTGCTATCATCTCGTGAGACTTATGATTTACAGTTGATGATTAGGGTTAGAAATTAGATATATCTTTTTTCTCACCAGAAACTAATATCAGCTAAAATGCTAAAACATCATTTAGCCAAAAAGAGATGAATGAATTTCATGCCAAAATTTAAGACCTGTAATCCTAAATCTGATTGGTTCGTCCATATATAGTATTATAGTCTTGCCAATTTTGTGTTATTGTTTAGTTCTATTTAGTGAGTTAATTTAATTATACCAAGTTTTCATTGCAATTAAACTATCGAACTTCATTAAAAATAATAATAAAATTGCAATACTATTAATGTCTAGTTTAAGTATTGAGTAATCAGTTATTTATCTTTTACAGTAATTATATAATCACTGTATATGTACGGATGCGTTATGTGAAGTTGTTTTGTTCACTTGGCATTTTATGTTGTTGCACACCAGGGAATGATTTTATTTATTCTCGTTTTGTTTACTCCTTTATTTCCCCCCAAATGCCGTGGTACGGCTGAGAGTGGGGAGAGTCCGCTATGGAATCAGGACGTGCGTTTGTTTTAGGACTCCTAAACGCCGTGGTACGACCGAGGGTGAAGAGTTAGTCAACTCTCTCTCGAAATGCTCTCACATGGTCACGCGTATACAGCCTCTACCAGGGGAGTCCTACTCACTGCCTTCTCACCGCATTACTGTTGTTTACGAAATTGAGAGGACGAAAAGTGAATGTCCGGCGCTTTAACTGGGTTGGTGGACACGGAAAGTTCACCTAGGGGAGTTGGAAAACCCTCATTCCAAACCAATGGTGTGGACATGGGTTCCAGTATTCTGAGGGAACAAATGGAGTATGAATCAATCGTTGGTCACCGGCTACCATGGGACTACATCACATGATGCTCCACTGCTTTTTGAATCAGACCTGTAGGTCAAATGCTCCGGGTGTGGCCTTCTAAGAAAACCACTTGCTTTGGCTTGGGCACCTGGGCAGTATCATAGCCCTCACACAAATCAAATGAGATTTGTGTGCCGCATATATATTCCGTGCCAGTTTGTATCAATATTTATGTGTTTAAATAAATCCCTCGCGTTAATCCATCAACACTTTGTTGTTCTGTTTGTACAGCAACATAATTTTCTACTACTTTTTTGTGTATTAGTGTTTTTTCTCTACGGTTTAGTTATATTTTGTTACAATTTAGAATTCTCAGCACAAAGTATTTCAACAAGTTTCCATTTCCTTCATCTTGGTTAATCCTGACGATAACATATTGAGTGATTGCCAGTTAGAAGTAAGCAGTCCAATAAATCGACATCTGAATAATGTGTATTGCCAGTCAACACGATGTCTCTGATCGTACTTTTTTTGTATTTCATATAGCGAAAGATCATAAAATTTTCACAAATGCACCTGAATAGATCATGTGACTAATAGATACAATATGTTAAAACAAACAATAACAGATAACTTGTTGAAACATCAAGATGACAGGAAAACAGGTAACCTATACATTCAAGCAGACATCCAATCAGAATGTTAATACGCAATTATTGGTTTATTATTACTGTTACTGTGGTGTAGTCTACTTATATCTATATAAGTAGTATATGTTGATGGTCAGACATAGAATGTATTTTGGCAGAAGACCGATAAGGAAAGAACTGAAATGAAGCGCAATTAGTAGGAAAATGCATGAATAATGAAGTTAGAGAAGACGGAATGATATTTACAGAAGGAACAGTGAAGATTGAGACAATTGATTGATGGTTTGCAAATTAACTGTTTATTGTATGGTTATCAGAATTTAGTGAGATAGTCTGTAATTCCAAAGTTTATACTGAAATGAATTAACTCTAACTGATTGAAATTAATTACCGCAATGATCTTTCTAGCGAACATTTATCCACGCTCTATCTGTATAATACTGAAGAAATTGATACTTCATATAGAACTAGAACCTATGTACTCAATATCACAATTATGGAAGGTTATTATTGAGGTATTCAGGTTACCATCGAATATCAATATTAAAACTGTAAAAAGGATATTGAATTACTTGGACTAGTAGTCACTTGGCGACTTGATCAATAGAATATCATTAGAACTGAACATGCATGATAAGGGTTACTACTCCTTTACAACCACTACTAACCTATAACAGTAATCAATACCTACTAAATATTTTTATCTCACATAAAAGTACTGGTTTAGCTGGACACTAAAATAAATATACTTCACATGGATAAAACAAGATTGTAAAGAGATGATAGGAGTAAAATAAAACATCGTTATTGGATAAGAATAGTATGTAATGGAAGTAGTTTAGATAAAATTAAAGTAAGTCCTTTTCGTTTCTTTTTAATGAGGAATGTAAGGTCGAATTACTGAAGGATTTTCATTGTCAGTCAATCACAACGTAGAACTTCGTACGTACGTACATCAGTTCGAGCTGCCATACCACATTAGCACAGAGATGCAGTTGTCGATTCAAATCCCATAGTGGTAGAAGTAGTGAGAGTACAAGCATTAATCCGAAAGACTAGGGTTTGAAGAATTTATTCAAGGAGTATAATCCAGTGATATGAATTTGGAAAGAGAAAAAAGATAGAGACATGAAAGATTCAGAAGATTAGAATTTGATAGAACACAAAGAGTGGATACACCTTCGCCATTGCGAACGATTTTGAGCCATGTCATTCAAGGTCTCTAATTATCGATTGCTATCATTTCGCGGACCCCAATCAAGTAGTCTACACCTACCAACATGGCTCAGTCCACATGTCAGTGACTTCATGGAATTGTGCCATGTTTTGGTCTGGCCGCCTTTGGTCTTCTACTAACCGACTCCTCTATCATAAAACATCGCACTTCGGGGCAGTCGGTGGTTGGGCATACGTAACACGTGTTCCAGCCACATCAACTGATGAAGTTTCACTACTTCACCAGTCGATTCGCCATCTTTACCTAGTACCTGTTTCCCAACAACTGCATTACTTACTCGGTGGTCCCAGGATATACGAGTAATGCTTCGAAGACACCTATGATCGAATACTAGTAGCCTATGGATATCCTCTACCCTTACCAACCATGCTTCACTACCATAAAGTAGGACGGAACGAACTGCTGCACAATATGCTTGTTCTTTAGTTGACAGACGGATATCTCGCCTTCGCCACAGATGACGTTAGTTGGCGAGAGAGACGACGAAGAGGCAACGACGAGTTTCCCTATCTTTTCGAGTCCTTACTGATCCGTTTTGTCGGACAGTGCATAGACGACTGTCTACTGGGATCCAGTCTAAAAGAGCTAGTTCTGCCCCAGGAATTAATGCTATACCTACTCCAGCGAGACCTTGGAAAGTAGCATCAGGGATACCAGATACACGAAGCGTGTATCGAGATGGTTCTTTATTTTGATTAGGTGAGGTCAAATGAATGACTCTACTCGGATCTTGTATGCCCGTTTCAGAGACGCAGCACACATCGATTGTGCGAGATTCTAAAGTGCTAGCTAAGGAAGCCTGTTGTCCTATTTGGCACAATCTTTAGACATTGAAAGTTCCCATATGTAGTTTAGAGCGTGGTTTCAGGAGACCAGGAATAACGTTCCGTGTACTCGGATCGTTTGCCCTAGCGGTGCGAGGTGATAAAAGGACGTGAGGAGGGTTAGTCGTGGAGATAAGAGAACTACTAGGTGTAGGAAGGATTTGAATGTGACCAATATGGTCTCGTGTGCAGTTACGAGTATGAGGGCTAATATCACTTCCCGGCTGCCCACACCGTGGAAGGGTGTTTCTTGAGGGACCTGAAAAAGAAGTTGGATTAGTGTTGGTCATAACGACCTGGGAGTGTGACCGCAGTGCCCAAGGGACAACTGCTTGAGGCCGGTCACGCACGGCCCTTTTGTGGGGGATTTTTGACGTGTTATCTCCGTTCTTCAAAGGACCTTACCGCCGGAGATGGAAATCCGTGGGATAAGGCGAGGTGTTCATTTTTATGGTCGACCTTTTCTAACCCCACCCCTCCTTGTGGGAAGGCAGCATCGCTGTTATGCTGGTTGTCTGAAGGAAACACCTTACTACCGTCACACCTCTGTACAGTCGGTAGTACGACTTCGCCTTCGGTCTTTGGGATTGTCATTGACTTTTGTCAATGTGTTACAGGAGAACTGGAAATATTTTATTGATTGAAAAATGTGACATTGTCAACTTATTGGACCTTTAGTTGTGTATTACCGTTGTCCATTGCTCAAGTGGATTGAATAGGTGGAAAGTTAAGACATTATCCTCTATAGCTTAATGCATATGTTCCATCTTGTCAGTGGAAGGGATAAAATATTTTTGCACATTAATACTTTACCACATCATCTATGGTGAATGGACTAAAACAGTGTAATAACATCTTGTTTGTAACACATTCATGAGAGTAAACTGTATTCAGTATCAGTAATTTCAAATAATTGAATTTCTCGCTAATTTCCGATTGATTTCATTTTTCTCTTTAACAATGAAGCAAAATGTAACAAATTTGATTTTCTGAAGTACAAATGAATTAAAACGTCTATGTTGTCGAATGGAAGCAGATCTATATTTGCAGATCTGTAGGTATCAAAATTAGAACCTAAGAAAATAGTTCATCAACTCATGATGTTCGCCTTTTAAAGGTGAACTCAACAGTGAAGAAAACCTACCGAAATCTATGACTGAAAGTGTATAAATGAATATAGGGTTGAAGTAAATAAAGAGTCATAAAATGTTTGATAGTTGACACTTATCAACTTATTGCAAACCTACTTCTGAAATGGTTTGTTTTTCAGTGTCACTTATTTACTCCTGTTACTCCTCATGAACGAGCATAGGCTAGCCACCAGCGTTCTCCATCCAACTCTTTCCTGAGCAATCATTTGCAGTTGCTATTCATCCTTTTCATATTTGCTTCCGATTCTTCACATGGCGTGTTAGCGCTTACCTCGTGATGCAGTTTGATGATTTCCACAATGTATGTCCTATTTGCCTCCAGAGACTTTCTCTTATCTCATCTCCAGCCTGAAGCTGATTGTTCTCTCCCACAATAGGCTGTTGCTGATGTTATTAGATCAACAGATAATACATATCTTGCGTTGAAAATTGTTTATAAATACTTGTACTTTTTTGATGATAGTTGTGGTTGTTCTCAAAGTTTCAGCTCAGTACAGTAGAACTGTTATATTGGATGTTAATAATTCCACTGCATTTTTTATATACTTGTTTTACTCAACTTTTAAACTTGTTTGTTTAGATATTTGGCCTCCGATATTTTGTTTCATTTTGTCTTTAGTTTGGTATTTGGAAGTTATTGCCCCGGAATTCTAAAATTTGAAGGTTTGTTTTGTAATATTTGTATTTGTCATGAAGACGATGCATTTGAGTTGATTACCTGTAATTTTCAAATCATATTTTGTGCCTGAATTGGAATTTACTTTTATTGTTATTTGGGGTTCGTAAGTTACAAGTAGATCAATTTACAGTCCTTCAATAAGTGACGAGAGCAAAAACTTAAACGTAACATAAAGTCAATCAGTTACAGATGTCTGTAATGTCGAGATCAAATATGACGATAAACATGAATTAAACATATGTAGTTGACTGGTGTTATTAACGAGTAAACTGATGTACATATATACTGTTAATTCTGCAAATCCATACGCTGCAAAATGAACTGCGTTACTTGTTATTACTGTCATTGCCAATACTTAAACGGTTTTTATGATTGATAAATTCGTAATTGAATGCATTACTATTTGACTGACTATGTTTAGTTAAACGTTTGCCCCAATTATTATTCTCTGTATCAACATTACCTGATTTTTCAGATTTCGGAACCCACCTGAAAACATACAAATGAATAATTGAAGACGGTGTATACGTATTGCGTAAATGCTTTGTTTCTTCATATTGAATAAAATTTCCTTTACCTTTTTACACAATAATACATATCGTTATCGTTATGCATATACTGGTCGAAAACTCTGCCTGTAGCTTTTCTAGAGTTACTGCCGGTACCAAGCCCGGGTAAAAGAGTAGGGTTGGGCATGGGGTTAGCGACTCGATCCCGTTGAAAACTAACTCGCTAAAAATCGCTAATCAGAAAAAATGGTTTAAACATTTATACTCTGCCCTGGGAGTTGAAGGAACAATTATGACGCCCCATGATGAAAGCCGAGATACTTCGGAAGTCACGAGGTCAATGCCCCTTCTAACAACCAGAGCAACACTCTTTAAAGGTACATGGAACGTCCGGACAATGTGAGAGACCGCGATGAACAGTCAAATAGCAATGGAAATGAGGAGATATAAATTGTCAGTACTTGGAATCAGCGAAACCCATTGGACACAAGCTGGACAACAAAGGCTAGGTACGGGAGAGATGCTACTGTACTCTAGTCACGAAGAGGGAAATGCTCCACACACTCAGGGAGTTGCTCTATTACTTTCCAGAGATGCACGAAATGCACTTGTGGGATGGGAATCTCATGGATCCAGGATAATCGAAGCATCATTCAAAACAGAGAAGTAGGGGATCACAATGAACGTTATCCAATGTTATGCACCCACCAATGATGGCAACGACGACGATAAAGATCAGATCTATGAGAGACTGCAATCAATAATAGCCAAGTGCTCAAGAAAGGACCTCACCATCCTGATCGGAGATCTAAACGCTAAAGTCGGAGTGGATAACACAGGATATGAAGATATAATGGGACGACATGAAATGACTGATAGAAAGGAACGAGAATGGTGAGAGATTTGCAAACTTATGTGCCTTCAATAAACTGGTCATAGGCGGCACTATATTTCCACACAAACGCATTCACAAAACCACACGGACTTCATCGGACCACGCCACAGAGAACCAGATAGATCATATTTGTATCAACAATAAATTCCGAAGGACAATAGAAGATGTGAGAACCCGAAGAGGAGCTGACTTAGCTTCAGGTCATCACCTGGTTGTGGCCAAGATGAGACTGAAGCTAAAAAAAGCACTGGAAAACTGGGGAAACAGCATTACATAGGTTCAATACAGCCTTCCTTCGAGATACCGACAAACTCAACGTATTCAAGATAATTCTCTACAACTGCTGGTGGGTGGTATATGCTCCTCCACGAGGGATAACAGGCACAAGTAAGTACAAGTAAACCTACAGAAACCGGATCGACCAAATTTATATGTTCGTCACTGTCCATGATGTTCACAGACAATGAAAATTCACGATAGTTAAAATCCGACTACTTATTCACTTCAAAATGTATTAATTTCTTCTACCCCTTTCTGGTGGACACACACGATAACAGATATGGAAAGTTTAATCAGAACAAGGTTGAACATCTGTAAGGTAGGCACAACTTTCTCGATCAGCTGCTCTCTTCCGTGTTGATTCACCTGCAACGTACTTGCTTTCATTCACTCGTGAACACATAGCTTGTGGAGAAGTTACTGAACCAATGCGAAGTTTATCTCCATGATGATCAAAAGTAACGTTAATTTACGTGCATTATTTTTCTTTTTCGAAACCGATATCTTGTTCTTCCTCTCAATGAATCATCTGACGTTTAACCATTTAGTCTACTGAGTAACATGCACAGCAATGGAGCTGCTACCAGCACTTAAACTAAAAGTACAAGGACGACTAGCAGAGGTAGAGGTTTAAATTAGTAAGTTCGTAATAAGTTTGGAATCCCTGGACTTAGCACTGCAATTATAAGAAAGCTCTAGATGACATTAGACAATGAATCACAGAGTACGGATCACTCAAAACAAACACAAAAACCAAGTCTTCAACCAAGTAATTGGGATCAAAATACTACCCTAATTTCCACTTCCATTAAAACTGGTGAGCAGAGATGAGGTTAGGGAAAAGGCGTCCAGAACTCCAAGAAACGAAACATGCAGTAGAGATTGGATGTAATAACGGTAATTGTATCGCATACTCATCGCTCGTGAAGACCGGCTAATCAACATTTGAATGTAATTTCTGTAATGCATGAGGCTACCGTCGCTGTGATACTGCCTTATCAAGGCGGTGCGAAACGTTTATGTTAAGTTACTCTTCCTCCCTACTCTTGAACGTATGCCCACAGTGTAGACTGAGAGTACCAACGGCACGAATAAAAGACAAGTATAAAACCTCAAGTGGAAATAACCGAAACAATGCCCAACACTATATCCAATCCGTCTGATACAGGTACACCAAATACAAGGTCATGATAGCCACAAAACGAGCCCATACACTAGTGAAGTTACCAGCTCTTGCGAGTCCCGTAGTAATTTATCACAGTAAAAGGCAGTATCTGATTATTAGAAAAGAAAGCTCGACAACAATTAGCCTGAAACGCTGAAAATCGGGGGCACATACGATAAACAAAACTCTTTGGTTTAGCTTAGTGCTACTGTATCAGAGAGAAACTTACCAAAAAGTAGGGCAACTGATGTGAACCGCAAAACAAGAAGCCTTAACAAATTACGGTAGCTATTTTTGGGGACGTTAATTCATTTAATTCAAAGCTTGTAAAACTGTAACATTTACTTTTGTTCCTAGCCTATTCTACAGATCATAAGCTTTCGTTCGATGTATGATTCATTGCCATAGCATTTTCTGTTCTAAAGCTATTGTCATTTAGACGTAATCTTTTGTACCCTATTTTCTACTATAATCCCCCAGTTTTGGACATAATTGTATTTTTCTGATTATTGTACGTTGTGGTCAGCTTAGTCATCTATTTATTCATGTAACTTTTCACCCTATTCTGAATTGGGAATTCGAGTGCTAGATCGGGGCTGGAATAAAGTGATTAGTGTCCCAGCTGTCTTTGTCTTCTCTCTCTCTCTCGCGTGCTTGCCGACCAATCAGGGATAGAATAGTTTTCGTCTCTCTACCCCCACTTCGAACTCACGCGTACTAGCCCCAAGGTTAAGCCAGTCAGCCCATCGGGTCAAGGTCTTAATCTACATTAGACAAGTCATACTCGGCACTAAAGTGTGTAGACAGATTCAAGGACGTAACAGCAACCTTCGATAAAGAACATTAGGACAGGTCCTGTAGAGTTTCGAAATTGAGTATCGTTCTTCCGAATTAGCAAAGGGTAGACACCTAATTGAGGGTAACATCAGACTCAGCACACGTCGAAGAAGAAATCTTACTGATATCTAACAGACCATTGATCAAGCAGTCTTCTCAAATCTGAGTTCGACACGACGAACCTTGAATCGCATGAGGTGTCGTTGGAGATTATCAATTGACTCTCAATAACCAACCAGTCTGGTGGTTTATGGAGTGCCTGATCTCATGGGTGTCAGCCGGGACGAAGCGCAAAAACACGATGTGCAACAATGGCTCTGACCATCACGTATCATGGGCCTTCAAACCACTACTATATAGGACGACTTCAGGCAACCTCGCCCGTTACTTTCCATGAACAGTTAGTTTCTGCACCAGAAGACTGTGAGCTTCAGAAACAGAGAGGATCTAATTGAGGCTATTCAGCACTGATACAAATCTAAGAATGACCAGTTTCCACAGACATGGCCAACTCACTTTGAACGATACGTTGTTTAAAATCCCGAAAACAGGGAGGGAGAAGGAGACGAGAGAAACCACAAAATACCTCTATAGCAACATAAGAGGATCAAAGGGTCAAAAACATATGCTTCATCTGGATCTGAAGATCATAGTTCGCATTCAAACATGACTATCCTCTGAAATCAGGGTGACGGAGTGAGCTTTAAACCATGACGTTTTTCCGATAATAAGTGATAATGGAAAGCAAGGTAGGGTACCTACAGTCAAGTTTTATTGGCGATTTTTCTCAGCCACTAGTAGTTACACGAGGAATGAATATGTGGGTGAACTCTCGAATTGGTGTAGGGATGTAAAATCCCCAAATTAGTTTATTTGCTTGCAAATGGTCTGCTTTTGGTCGAAGATGTCCATATTCATTCACCAATAGGAAGTAAGGACCATGACAGCCATATTTAACGTGGTCACAGACGACAATCCCAACCTCAGGTATAATAAGGCAGACTACACGACGACAAAGAAGTATAACCGCATCTGTTGTTAGACAGTTACTCAATGAAAACAATGGTGGGCGTTCGTGCAATATCGTGGATTGGTTGAAGTTAGATATCAACACCGTTGGGTGTCGGTTCAGTGGCCTGGAAATTAGGCGTTCGCGCGCGAGACTGAGGGTACTGGGTTCGAGTCCCTTGTGCGGTATTGTGGATGTGAACTGTTGAGTGGTCTCATGCCTGGAATAAACGGCCATCCAGTGCTTCGATAGATAACTAAGTCATCATCTCTAACTGCGTAGGGGATGCAGTCAAGGCAAACATAACCCTCTAATTTATGCGGAGACAACTTGGCTCAATCATCTCAGAGTTGTTCCTTACACTGCTTAAAACGTACACACGGTCCCACCTTAAATTCCGCAGTTTCGTCAAACCTCCTCTCTTCAAAAGAGAAATAAACCTCTCAGATCAAGTTCAGGGACGGGCAACGAAGTCGGTGATGGTTGAGAAACATACATCTTACGTGAACAGACTTTCAATACCTGGGATTATTCTCGTTGAGCTACAGGAGAATGAGATCTGATGACGAGACAAAGCTTATTGACTACAATAAGTCACTTGAGAACGAGATTAATACCAGAACAAAATGACCATGTCCTCGAGACAACCATCGAACGATTGTACATAAAAGAAGGAACAACCAAGTACTATCCCACTTTTCTTACTAAGACTTTCTCTATTTGGAATGTTCTCCGTGCCGAAGTGACCACAGTCCCCTCAGTAGATAGCTGTAATGGGAGACTTGAGGAACACGTACTCATTCTGGATTATTATATTTTTCCTGGACCACCCGCATCCGATACATACCTCAAAATTCAACAACTATTACAGTATGTCACTGACTTCTCTCTATCTCGCTCGTGATCATCACCGTTTCCTATTTTATTCGTACACTTCAGTTTTATAATATTGAGTTCAAATACACTCGGTTGTCCCCATTGATGTTCTCGTTCACTACACTAAGGCCCTGATATATACACACTCAGTCTTCAGTAATAAGGACAGTAGGTTGATGAACCTGTGTTAATCCTGAGTAAGAAACAAGATATACAAACAGAGATATAACTACCAAACTGGCTAGAATTCGTTCAAAACACCACTCCTTGACCATTAAAAATTATCTGGACTCGTATTGGACTAATGAGCGAGCACAAATACCCATCCAGTTTAAATAAGCTTGACAAAGATATTGGATATAAGAAACTCGAAATTGTCGAACCGTACTACGTAAGTGGTAATACAAATATAAACGGTACTTCTCTCTACTGTTGCCCGTACCGTGACTTCTTTGGTAAACGTTTGCGTAAATTATTTTACCTTCCAGTTAACATATCCTTGATTTTGGTCTACATTACATACAAGGTTTATTTGTGTATTTATTTTGTTGGGTGATACGTAAACTCATTCCAAGCAACAAATAAAGTGGAAATAAAGGCGAACAAAAAGGAAATACGTTAAAAAATAATGGGGAAACGCCCCAGAATGTCTGCTTTTTCGCCTGTTAGGTGAAAATAGTAAGGGTTCTCCCTTTTTGTCACTCTGTGTTTCAAATGTCGCTAAACTGTCTACTTTTCGCCTAAATTTAGGCATTAATGCATGCCAATTTGTCTACTTTTGACTTAAATTTTTAATGTCCGCTTTATTGTTCACCTGTTGGGCAACTCCGAACGTCCCCCATGTTCGTCTTCACTTCCATGACGAAACACACAACAACTACAATCGACAATGTTATGAAATGGTACATGTTTACAGAGATGTTATAACTTATAACTTTGTGACCAATGGCACATAAACCTGTGCTAGCAGTCAAGAGTCCTTATCAGTCCTCCTTCCTTCCTAGCCTTGCTTGTTAAATCTAGGAAACAAATCAGCCTCCACAATATGAATTATATATTTCAAACATATTGGGTTTATATACAAGCCAAACAGGTCACGTCATATGATAAAATAGGAAATAACATTTGTACAAAAAATAGCCAAAAGTGGCTGTGATTGTGGGGGACTTTAATTAACAAACTGGGCATAACTTAAGAATGGTAAATCGTATAATAATAGTCTTTAAGCAACAATGCAACCATGTTCGAGTTGCGATTCTCCCCCTAGAAGTGCAAAATGTTACTTCAGGATTGGGTTGCATCGACACCCGAACTAATGATAGGGAGTAAAGTAGTTGAGCATTTCGACCGCTTCACTTATCTTGGGAGTCTCATCAGCCCTTTTGGTATGGTGTGTGACGAAATCTCAGCACGGATACAGAAGACTCGTCTAACTTTCGCCAACTTGCGTCACCTATGGCGAAGGCGAGATATCCGTCTGTCAACTAAAGAACAAGCATATTGTGCAGCAGTTCGTTCCGTCCTACTTTATGGTAGTGAAGCATGGTTGGTAAGGGTAGAGGATATCCATAGGCTACTAGTATTCGATCATAGGTGTCTTCGAAGCATTACTCGTATATCCTGGGACCACCGAGTAAGTAATGCAGTTGTTGGGAAACAGGTACTAGGTAAAGATGGCGAATCGACTGGTGAAGTAGTGAAACTTCATCAGTTGATGTGGCTGGAACACGTGTTACGTATGCCCAACCACCGACTGCCCCGAAGTGCAATGTTTTATGGTGTAGGAGTAGGCTGGAAGAAAGCTAGGGACGGCCAGACCAAAACAAGGCACAAATCCATGAAGTCACTGACATGTGGACTGAGCCATGTTGGTAGGTGTAGACTACTTGATTGGGGTCCGCGAAATGATAGCAATCGATAATTAGAGACCTTGAATGACATGGCTCAAAATCGTTCGCAATGGCGAAGGTGTATCCACTCTTTGTGTTCTATCAAATTCTAATCTTCTGAATCTTTCATGTCTCTATCTTTTTTCTCTTTCCAAATTCATATCACTGGATTATACTCCTTGAATAAATTCTTCAAACCCTAGTCTTTCGGATTAATGCTTGTACTCTCACTACTTCTACCACTATGGGATTTGAATCGACAACTGCATCTCTGTGCTAATGTGGTATGGCAGCTCGAACTGATGTACGTACGTACGAAGTTCTACGTTGTGACTGACTGAGTCTATAGGTTAAAATAAAACTAATGTAAGAGTAGTATGAATATACATAGGTTAGCTACTTAACAACTACACAATAAAAAAATGTATAGTATTAGTTTATAAATAGATCCCAACAGCTACCATTCGTTATTTTGGTCGGGACATAACAAGAGACTTATTGAAAAGAAAAAACGTCATATTGTGCAACATTATGAGTAGTAGACAGATGCTCGAGCAATGATTGTTATGTATTTTCATTATAAGAAGAAAGAACAGGTTATGGGTTATTAATTAACAATATGTCTATACGAATGGGCATATAAGACCAGGCAGGCCTTCACAACGTTCACTCAAAGAGTTTCACATGCAAGTTAGAAAATCAGAGCATGGTAAAAAAATGTCTATTGAAAATGGAGTCAGACATAAAAAATATTTCACTGGTAATGCCTTTTTTAAACAGCTATTTGACTATTGCGAAGCAAAGTAATCTTCTCGTGAATTTTGGAATTTAATGAACACGATAAACCACAACGATTTCTAACTGCCATAGTTTTTTTAAGCAACTATCTACGTGAAGCTTTACTTACGGTTATTTTCGTTAACATTGAATATTGAACCTATAGAACAGCAGTGAATAGTTATGAGTTTAGATTATTACATCCGTATTCTTGTTTTCTTCGATTTTGCATTCTGTCTCTAATATCGTGAAAGTATCCTTGCGTAGCAATGGAGTTGACTACAAGTTTTTTTTGTGCTATATAACCAACTTTGGGGAAGATGTATATATTTTTTCCAAAAGTTGGTTTTCCAGGTTTTTGTGACCTCGGATAATATGTTTTTCAATTCAATTTCTCTTGTCTACAGAGCCAACAAGTTATCCATCCACCCTTCATAAGCGGTAAAAAATCTTACAGTGTTATGGTCCAAAACTTTAGTTACCTTATACTCGGTCATTCCAGTTACTGAATTCTGAGTGATGATAATTTACATGGATTCACCTAAATGTATAAATCGATTTATACAATGACAAATCAATATGTGTGCATGATTCAGAACGTGTGTTTTTATCACCGTTACACAAGTGTTACTTTTTTACAGAGATTCTGATTTGAAGTTCAATTCGTTTAGGGACGAAGCTCTTATTAGTGTTTCAGGTTTTTAAGAATGTATTTCATACAATATTTGCAAAGTTTGGGTTATATAAATATTTTAAGTAAAGAAGATTTGGACTTTAATGTATATTAACTTCCTTTGATTTCCGTATTGTTTTATTGCCCTTGGTCATCTAGAGATCTTCATAAGTATTTTTCTTAATTTAGTTTGATAAAGAACGTCACTTTTAGAGGACGCTATTGCTAACAAGTAAGCAGTAGTTCATTTTCATATATGCTTGGTTCTGGTGTTATTTTTTTGACTGCACGGGGACATGTATTCATAGATAATTCTCATGGTTACAGTTAATTAATGGTAGAATCTCCTTTTTCTTACGATAAGTATGTGAGATTTTAAGCACAGGATGTAGCTAGCTGTCATGGAAAGTATGAAGCGCATTGATTGAATGTTTATTGCTTGTAAAAACTGGTCGGCAAACAGGCATGATAACATGCTACCTCATACAATAGACAGGAAAGTCAATGTCCAAAAAGGATTGAAGATTCACTTATTTGTTAGTTTCTTTAAGCTGTATTGATTTTATTTCCAACCGTGGTTAGCAATATTATGTGGGAAATTTCATGTTGTTTATGCCTATCTATTTGGATTATGACGAAACCTTCCTTACAGCCTTATCTATAATCTAAAGTTGAAATTGTTGACAGAGAAATGTAGTCAATAAACGAAGTAAGTTAATTCAAACGGGATGTTTCTTACAGAACTCAAAAGATTGCTTGTGAAAGTAGGATACATGCATTAGTTTTCTTAAATTATTGACATGTTTTTGAGATATTTGACGTAAAATGTAACCACTAATCATCTCGTGCTATTGCAAATTACGAGATATGGTGAAGTGATCTATGGGATTGTGAACATTTACCAATTAAATTGTTTAAGAATTCACTTATCAAGTATACGTATATTTACTGTGCTCTGAGACGCTTTTTATGTGAGAGGTAGTAAGAATACCTAGCTGCTCAAACCAAGTAGGTGTTGTAAGTTTGGAACCTGCTATTTGGTGTCTGAATTCTGGGTGCCCTAAATATCTAGTAATTATCCGTTCAGGGATTTTTCACGCATATTTAGTCATCGCGTACCTCAACACACTACACTGGACATCATAGTAGCAAATAGGGAGAGAACTGATAATAACCAAACTGAGACAGCATCAATCCTTGAAGTAGTTGACTGTTAGTCTGATTAGCGAAACGGCCCAAAACAGGCCCTGATGTTATAGCTATGCTCTTTCTTTAATTTCCCACAAATCTCGAGGTTTATTATTTTCGTTGTCGGTTTCATTCGTTTCTTTTAGACCCTATCTACAGTCTTACATTTCGACTTCTAATGACACTGTCATTTCGACTCTCATGCTTTTTTTTTTACCTCGATAATGTTTTTTCGATGTCTTCTTGTCAGCTCTGGTAACCTTTGTAGCAGTTGAGGCAGGTCTCACATTTACTGGTTGGCGATAAAGAACGATCAGTGACACCAAATCTCTATAGTTGTATTTCGTAGTGTAGCCTGATATTGAAGTGTATAATAATACTGTGGGTTGATTTATTAAAGGCTGAATCCTAAAAACCTCGTGGAGAGCTATTATCTTGTATAGCTATATCTATATGTTTATTAGTGCTACTTGATTTCACTATATTCATAAATTTAAGCCGTAAGTAGGTTTCACCTCTCGACTTTCAGGAGTTTAAATTCCTAATCAAAAATCGTTTAGTTGAATTATATTACACCTTTTACTTAAGGGTACTCAGTAATTACCCTAAATGAATAATGTTTTATAAAGTAGTTAGCCAAACTGCACAATCGCTTGTTAATTTTTTCCCCTCAAAAGACAGAATCTTGGCTGATCGTATATGTAAAATACTTATTCATATTAATAGTTCATTTGTAGATTGCATAAAACCTAATAGAAGCTTCATGATGGATGCCGGATTCCCATCTAGTTTTCGTTGACTGAGATGCTGGGAAAATATCTATTGAGTCTATATAAACCCGGTTAAATCGCAAAGTATTTGGTATTATGGGCATGCATTATTTACTTATTATTTTATTTAAACACATAAATATTGGTACAAGGAAGCACCAGATAAATATGCGCCACACAAACCTCATTTGATTTGTGTGAGAGCTGTGATACTGCCCAGGTGCCTAAACCGAAACAGGTGGTTTTCCTAAGGGGTCACACCCCGAGCCTTTTACCTACAGGCCTGATCCACAGGCAGTGGAGCATCGTGAGAAGATGCAGTCCCATGGTAGCCGGTGGTCAGCGATTGGTTCATATGCCATTTGTCCCCTCAGGATACTGCAGCTCATGTGCACCATTGGTTTGGAATGAGGGTTTTCCAACTCACCTGGGTGAACTTTCCGTGTCCACCAACCCGGTTAAAGCGCCTGACATTCGCTTTTCGTTCTCTCAATTTCATAAACAACAGTAACGCCACAAGAAGGCAGTGAGTAGGACTTCCCTGACAGAGGCTATATACGCGTGGCCATGTGAAGGCATTTCGAGAGGGAGAGAGGACTGTCCCCACTCTCGGTCGTACCAAGGTATTTGGGGGCAAATCCGTGCGTCATACTACAACCTACGTTAGCTAGTTCAAGGAGATTAAAAAGAGCCTCATGGTGATTAATCAGCTCATGAGTCTGCGGATAACTTCACTATAAGTTATGTCTAGATTTCGAGTGGCATCTTGTTGAGTTTCTTGGTTCACAATTACTCCTAAAATCGCCGTAAGTATTGTTAGTATCAGTTTATTTTGTGCTAACCTTCCAATGCACTTTATATTGTGTCAACTTCAACCAATAAAGTGTTACATTGGTTTCCAACCGATATTTAGTTGGAATTACTGCATCTTTACTTCTTATGTATTAAGTCTGAGTTGTGGTGGAGTTTTATGATACGACTGTGTCTTAGGAGATAAACGTACTAGATGCACTGGAAAATTTTAATTATAAATCTCTAACTACTACTTTTTCAATCAATTAAATTCTGTGTTTCAGAAACCATCAAGTTTTCCATCGAATATGATTATACCTATCCATGGACCAGAGTAAATCATACAATTCTTTTTATAGCATTATTTTCCAGTGGAGAAGTGAATGAGTGGCTAATGATTGAGTTACAAGGTGATGTTTTGAGCAAAACAGATAGTCCATTGGAAGGGAAAAATTTAGGTGATCTGCATTTTTCACAGGAGGTTGGTTAATTGTTTTCTTCCACCACATTTAATATTCATTTTATAGAATGGCGATCCAATTCTTTTTATTGGTCATCATGTACTTTTCGGGAAAGTAGTTGCTCTTGAAAAGCCTATGCTTGTCACGAAAAGAAACACCACATCTGGAAGCTTACAGTATGATGTAGTTTCTGTTATTCGGCGTAAATTGTTGTTTAAAACACGACCTAAACCGATCATCTTAAGTGCTTCCAAAAAAGTTTGAAAGGGCCGATAGTGTTTTACAGATTGACATAAATTATCATGTAAATATATCTATCAAATTGTGTATTTCTTCGTCAAGTACATATGCTGTAGTTAACCGGGGATGTTGTTGGATAAGAGAGTTTCTCGGGTACTAATTAATCCGATTGCACTATATAGGAGTGGTATTTAGAATGATAATTATCTGCTACAACTGCCCTACTCTCAGTACAGTTGAACCCTACTGATAACTTCTAGAGATCAATTGCCTTCATGTTCCTTCATTATATTTTAAATATCTTGGTTTTGAATGGCATATAATATACCATTTAAACATAGAAACGATTTCATTTATCACTTAGTCAATAATGGAGATAGAATTATGCATGTCACATGGTAACTTTGTATATGTAAATCCATATCAACAGATACTTATCCTTCATGTAAGAGATTTTTGAGGAGAAGCTTGGTTTATTTGTCACATTGATATATCCAAAGTAGTTTCTTTTATAACTACCGAGAAGTCTGACAGAATTTTACTTGTTTGATATTACACATATACAATCTGACAGTTCTGTTTGTTTCGGTCTAAGGACGAGTTGTTATGTTTATATTTTGGAATATCTGGTAAGCTTATAATGTTGACATACTTCGACTGGAACCAGTATTGTCAATAAAGTCATGAGATTCCATTACTTAAAGTGACCAGTATATCACTTGCGAATACTAACTGAGGCATCTAATATTTACTCATAATAAATGAGGCGTAAAAAATGTACGATCCCTATGGTGCATCCTCTTCCTGCTGTGGTTCATTGAGTTTTGATTTATGCTCATAAGATAAAAAGATATTTTAGGATTTAAGTTGTGCTGGATGTCTATGTATTCAGATTTATTCTCAAGACAGTCTGGGGGTTTTATACTGTCCGGGGATACATGCTATACGTTTATTAGATAAAGCTTATTATAGAGTACAGGTAGTCGTTGTTCATATCAAATACAGGATTGATATATCACATAAGGTTTGGAAGAGTAGAATAACGTTTCGAGAGTTTATGAACTTTTATCTGGTTAAACTGCATGCTTTTAGTCTATTTTCAATGTACGGAGTACTTTGTCAATAATTGGACGATGCGTTTTGTTCTTTTTCATTCAAAACGAAAATAAGTTTCTAACTGCCATTTACATTGTAATTTCGCATAGTCCGTATAGGTCAGTCAATCTATAATTTCTTTTGGAATCAACTAAAAGTTCTCGCCTAAAGAACAGTCTGACTTTCTCTTTCATGTCGAACTTCAATGATTTATTTTGCAAGACTGGGTCCTGATATCCTAGAAACATATCAGAAATCTGTCATAAAGGCAATATTATCTTTATTGAACTTCAATGTCAATTTTGAACTATGGGAGAAATGGAGGCATAGTACTCTTACGTACGAAGGACGGGTTTTTCACATATCTCTCTCAGGGACTTATGAGACTGGCGCTTCCAATCCACTACCCAAGTCAAATTTAACATCAGTATAAAGCTTCTATTGGCCAGTTAAACCTCTTAAGAAGCGAACCTTGAGGTCTTTTTGCTACTTCATACTTGTCTAGTTTGTACTGAGGCAGTCCAGATCTCCATCCAATCATTCTACTTGTTGTTTGCGGGATGGGCTTCGGCGAAGGTTCCACCTTTATATAGGCCGAGATAGGTACTGCTTCGGCCACCTTCAAGTATTGTGGGATTTCAATAGGTTTTCTGTTTGGATCAATCAGTTCGTGGAGTTCATCTTTTAGGAGCTCCCGAGGGGTTAAAGTAAGGAAGCTCCAATTCTTGGACCATGCTTTAGCTGCGCTCGCCTCCTTAATGCAGTTATCGCGCCTTCAAATCATTAGGCAACACCTAAGGCTTACCAGATTTTATCGCTTGCTACATAATTACAGAGTGGGACCTCCAAGCCGATTTTGTCAACTTTGCCCTCCATTAATTCAAATGTCCGGTGGTTTGTATTGTCAATAGTAACCTAGGTGGTGACCTAGCACTTGTTGCGTCAAACAGCATTCTTGGTCTACTTTAACTAGAAGTATTTCCGTTAAAGTATGAAATTTCGCTAAACTTTGTCTTGTGGTACCTGCTTTCTCATTGACTCTGATACATATGTTCAACTTACGCACCTTATGTCAAATCGGCCAGCAGGCCTCCTTAGCTAAAACCCTAGGATCTCGTACCATTTATGTATGTTGTGTCTCCAAAACACCCATACAGGATCCTAGTGTAGTCATTCACTTGACCTCGCCAAAACGGAGTACTGACGAGATACACCCTCCGTGTATCTGGCGTCCCCATGACTAGTTCTCATGGACTTGCAGGTGTAGGCACAGCACTTAGTACTAGAGCAGAACAAGCACTATTAGAGTGAGTCCCTGTTAACAGTGGTCTATGTGCTGTTCAACTAAATGACTCCGTAAGAACTCGGAAGGATAGGGACACACGTCGTTGCCTTTTCGTCGTCTCTACCTACGCTCCCACTGACTGCAGCCCGGATGAAGTGAAAGATGACTTTTACAAGAAGCTCTCTGAACTTCTTCAAAAAGCTAAGCGCTCAGACATATTACTCGTGGCGGGTGACTTTAATTAAACAGAAAAACATTTAGGTGGGTGTTTTATTATTATTTAGTATTCCGGCTCAGCGAACAGATAATGGTGATCGTCTGTTGCAAATGTGCTGAGACAACCGTTTATTTTTCGCAAACACTAATTTTAAACATAAGTACAGGCATCGCCTAACATGGCGACTACCTGCACCCAACCAATGATGGACTCGAATAGGCCATATTGCCGTCAGTCATTGTTGGAGAGGCTCGATAGAAGACTGTCGTTCGTATAGGAATACATATTTAGACTCTGACCATACTTTAATGCGAGCACGCATTTTCTTGCGCCTCACCGGACGCAGAAAAACTACATTAAGAAGACCCATTAGGATTGAACTGGAGGACAAGAACAACTGAGTCCACATTTAGGCAGTTTTTAAAACGAGGCTAACCCAGATGTTGTTTGGAAAGATATACGAACAGCTGTGGAAACAGCAGTAACATCTATTAGCAATTTAAACCAAAAGGTTACAAAAACCAACGGATTTTTCTAAGTCTATTTCACTGATGGATTCTCGTAAACTCATCCCATCAGGCTCTGAACACGACGAAGAGCAAAAACAAATCAGATCGAGGTTAACCGAAAGTCTAAGCAACGATCGTGAGAAGTGGTGAGCAACAAAAGCAGAAGAAATGGAAAAGGCGGCTACTGTAGGCGACACCAGACATGTTTTCGGACTAATAAAGGAA
>NC_031502.1:21368927-21435350 GCF_000237925.1 Schistosoma mansoni | reverse complement strand
TGCTTGTGAATTAAGTCTATATCGAGGCGATCCACTCAGTATGCACATATGGCCAATAAGAAACTGACCAGTTGCATTCCTAAACATCAATGGTAAGATGTCCATAATTGTAAGTGAATAAATAGTCTCACGATATTATATGTTCTAATAATCCATAATTATCCAGTGAGTCCTGCAAAGGGTTATTCAAGACTCCAATCTGGATGAAGTATGATATTTATGCAAAGATAAATATTTTTATGTCGAGACATCACATAGGTCGATCATATCCTGTCTTTTTTGACCAGTATGTCAAGACTGATATAGTTGCACAGGGCTGCATTTTTCGTGCCTATAGGTAACCCTCGTGCTATTGATAGAAGAAACCAGAGAAGTAGTGAATAGGTCTTTATTTCGATCTTCGCGCAGTCACAGTGGAGCGTGGGATTATCTGTTCAGACAAACAAAGGCTCTCAACATTCCATATAAGATAGTAGGGAATATAACGCTTACAAAAGGTAAGGAAGTGAATGAATACTTGAACAATACTGTTTTAGCATATGCTTGGTTGTTTGGGGTCAACTCTTAACCAACCAACCTGAGCTGTTACATTAGCTTCCCCCTAGAATCGACTTCCGTAGGAACGTCGGTTCGATTAACCTATCTATCGATAACACCTTCGTTCTATTTCTCATCCCAAGGCGAAATTATCAACTCGCTCACTATTTGACTTACAATCAGTTACGACTAACGCTTTCAATGATAGTCCATGGATGTCTCTTCATTTACTAGCTTGTCATCTTTGTAGCATGTGATCTTTTCTACAACTATCGCTGACGGTTTGCTGCGTGCTTTCAAGAGAAAGTGTGAGAATGTGGAATAAGAATATCTGAGGAAGTGCCGCGAGCGGGCTACCCAACACCATGTTGGTGAGGTACGATTTTTCCATGCTCAGACCGGCTATCAGGTGTTTACTCACCTGCCTCTTGAGTCGCCCTCAAGTAAAAAGTAAAGAAGAGTCTGAAGAACTGCTCCACTGCCTGCATAAAATAATAAGATACAAAATGGAAATACATAAATGCAATTGATAATTGTTCCGTTCATGTAAGTGCTTGGCCTCCAGAACGGATTGGTATCCTGGAAGGAAATAAACATAGTGTAGATATCTTGTGTACGAAGAACCATGAAAACAGCAACAACAAAAAAACTCTTTTGTAATGCGTATATGTAAAAGGGTGAACTTGCTAGAAGTTGGACTCTTTAACAAAATCGATCAAGTGCATGACCTTGAGCCGGTGATGACCGCTTTTTACAACTAGGTGCGTAACCAAGGGTGCATCAGAGTAACCCACAAAACGGAAACGAATATACGGTTAAGAAGCAAAAAATTGCATTGAGCATGCGGATCAAGTACAGTTGTGTCAAATACTCTTTTTACGTTATTATTAAACCGAGAAAAAAAGTATATATATAAGCTATTGACATAACATGTCTTTTTTATAACGCTAGTGTTAAGTTCCAGGGTTTTGTATGGGCCACTAATAATAATTGGTTTAACGTTAACATAGCCACGATAGTCATATCGTCAGTTCAATGTTATGATTACTTAACAGTTCTTTTATACGTTGTGTTTAAAATTAGGTATGTGGAATCAACGCGGCTAAGATAGTAACCTTACAGTAACGTACTGTACCATATCTTCACGGTTATTGATTCTTAAATGTCAGAAATTTAAAAAAAAATGATGAGAACTTTAATAAGTACTTGACCATAGTAATTGTATCAAGCTACTAAACATATCTTCGACCGAAAACTTTTAGAATTAGTTCATATGGTATATATGTATAGCCAGTATAGTTAATTAACCAGAAAAAGAAATTATAAAACTCGCCTGGGTTGCTTTTTGAATTCGTTGTATTTGCCAGTGTAAGTTGTACGAGTTTGAATAAAATCCTCAGCCATCGTTTCGGAATACCTAGCTTATGTGTCCAGTATTTAAAAAAAATATTTAACATAACACTTATATATCAAAGGTAAAAGTTCTGGGGAGTTGTATGTGAGGCGGAATAAAGAAAAAAAATTATTTTTAAGTAGATGCAGGGTCTGATTAGCTACGTGGTTAGATTTATCCTGCAGTCGAAACTGTCAACATCCTTGACTGACTAATCGGATGTGCCCAGCGAACCGTTTTAGTCATTTGTAAAGATTTATCATCATTATATTTTGATTCCGTAATGGATTTGTCAGTTAAACGATCTAACAACACGTATGGTGGTTCGTGATCTAGATAAGCCGGCTTTAGCCTATCAATACTTACTGTGTCGATGTTTCCATGTTTTTCTATCACGAAATATTTAGATTTTCTTGAGACGACTTTGAAAGGACCTTCAAATGGAGGACTGAGTGGTGCTTTTATTTTGTCACATCTTATCCATACGTGCGTGCAATTGCTTAGGTCTTTAGGTATATATACGGCGCGCGATTGTTCACGAGTATTAATCGGCTTAAGTTTAGACATGTGATCTCGTAGTTGATCTACATAACTTTCTATATTAAGTTTTTGACTGTTAGTATTAGGGTTAATAAATTCACCTGGTAGTCTCAGAGTTGTTCCGAAAACCAGTTCCGCAGCTGAACACTGTGCGTCAGTTTTGACAGATGTTCGTATTCCCAACATAACTAACGGTAGGAATTCTGTCCACTGATTGGGGTTTGAGTGAGATATAAGAGCGGTTTTTAGCTGACGGTGAAAACGTTCTACCATCCCATTAGCCTGAGGATGATATGCAGTGCAGCGTATCCTATTGGAGCCTAGAAGTTTAGCCAAGTTATTAAATAGTTCGGATTCGAATTGCGCTCCTCTATCCGTCGTTATTGTTATAGGTGTACCAAAAATGGTTACCCAGTTCTGCATGAAAACTTTGGCTACTGTTTCCGCTGTGATGTCCGCTATCGGGATGGCTATAGGGAATCTGGTAAATCGATCTATGCATGTAAAAAGATAATTAAAACCGTTTGAACGTGGTAAAGGACCTACCAAGTCGATATGCACATGGGCAAAACGTGCATCTGGTTGCGAGAAAACACCTATGGGTGAATTTGTGTGACGATTTATCTTTGATTGTTGACATGCTGAACACTCTCTAACCCATTTGTGTACATTCTTCTGTAAATTCGGCCATATATATCTGGCATTGATTAGTTTTGTTGAAGCTTTTGCGCCAGGATGAGACAAAGAATGAAAGTTATTATATATCAACTTTCGCATACTTTTGGGAACGAAAGGTCGCGGCATTGCCTTGGTCGTGTCACAGTAGATTAGAATACCATCGACAGGTGATGGGAACTGTTTTAAATTAAGACTTGAATTGTTTGTTTTAAGCAGGTTTTGTAATTCTAAATCCTGCTCCTGTTCGTTTCTCAACGTCTCGAAGTTTACTGTAGACTGCTGTAGCACGTTTATTTCTAGCCTAGATAAAGCATCTGCCGCCTGATTGTCCTGACCTTTGACATGTCGGATATCGCTTGTGAACTGTGATATATAGTCAAGGTGTCGGACTTCTCGAGGTGAGTATTTATCAGCTCTCGCTTTTAGTGCATTCGTTAGTGGTTTGTGATCCGTAAAGACCATAAATTCCCTGCCTTCTAACATGTGTCGGAAGTGTTTAATGGTTAGGTAGATTGCAAGAAGTTCTCGCCCGAAGGTAGAATACCTTGTCTCTGCTGGAGCGAGTCTTTTTGAGAAGAAAGCAATTGGTTTCCAGGCGTTTTTAACCAGTTGGTTAAGGGTACCGCCTACTGCTTTATCTGAAGCATCCACCATCAAAGCAAGTGGGGAAAGAGAATTCGGATACATCAACGTAGTTGCTTGAGCTAATTTATCTTTAAGCTGTTTAATAGCTTCGACAGCGTCAGAAGACAGTTTGAATTCTTTTGGTTTTCCTTTTAGTGAATCTGTCAAAGGTTGCATTAATTGTGCACAACCTGGTATGAATCTGCGATAAAAGTTAATTAGACCTAGAAAACTTCTCAGTTGTGTTAGAGAACTAGGTATGGGGTATTGTTTAATGGTGTCTACTTCTTTTTTGATCGGTTTAATCCCTTCTGGGCTTATTGTGTGACCGAGAAATTCTAAAGTTTGAACACCGAAAACACACTTACTTTGATGTATGTTTATTCCATGTTCATCCAGTCTTTTTAACACTGTTTTTACATGCTGTTCGTGTGATTGCAAATCGGGGCTGGCAATTAACAAGTCGTCTATATACCCCTGCGCAAAGGGCATATCTCGAAGTAGATTGTCTATGAATCTTTGAAATGTCTGTGCCGCATTTCTCAGGCCGAATGGCATGCGTATAAACTCGAATAAGCCAAAGGGTGTTGTAATAGCTGTCTTGGGGATATCTTCATCAGCCACTGGGATATTGTGATATGCCCTGACTAAGTCAATTTTAGTGAATATGTTCATACCCTGTAAACCGTTTGTGAAATCTTGGATATGCGGTATTGGGTACCTATCTGGTACGGTTTGACGGTTGAGGGCTCTGTAGTCCCCGCACGGTCGCCAGTCACCTTCATTTTTCTTTGGGACCATATGCAAAGGGGATGCCCATTGACTATCAGAGGGACGGATAATACCCAGTTGTAGCATATAATCAACTCGGCCCTAGCGATTTTGAGCTTATCTGGTGCTAGTCTCCTGGGTTTTGCAAAAACCGGTGCACCTTCGGTTTTGATAGTGTGACTTACTTTTAGTTTGTCTTTAGAAGGCTGTGGGTTTGGTTTAGTTAAGTTTGGAAATTCCGCGAGTATATCTTGGAATTTCGCTGTTGTTACTGGAGGAGTTTGAATCAAGTTAAGAGAGCTGATGTGACTTTCTTTGCCTTTTGTGTAATACGAAGTTTCTTTTAGTGTTAATCGCCGTTTCTTGGTGTCAACTAGAAATTCGTATCTCTCTAGAAAGTCCATCCCCAGTATTGCCAGATCTAAGTCGGCTACCGTGAAAACCCAAGGGAATTGCCTCCTGAACCCCAAATCTAGGGTTAAGTTTTTCTGCCCAAATGTCGCAATTTTAGTTTTATTTGCAGCTTGAAGTGTAATTGAAGATGTTTCTCGACTAATCTCAGTTTTATTTTGAGGGATGATGCTAAGAGCAGCGCCAGTATCCACCAAGAAATTCAAGCCAGAGTTTCTGTCTCTAACATAAAACAAGCGACTGTTTTGGCGCCCCTCCTCAGTCGTCGCGACCTGGGGAGGGGTTACTCGTTTCCCGCTGTCTTAGAATTATGCTTAGGCCAGGCGCATGGTTGCATGCACTTGGTTGAGTTGACACCAAACTTCCAGTGGTACCAACAAAACTGCCCAGGTTGTCTGGACATTTGTGACCTGTTTTGTGACTTGGATCGTGGTCGTTGTGGTGACCTGCTCCTGTTTCTATGACCCATTCGCATTCTGGTGACAGCCTCAGTGAGACTCTTAACACTCGCAATGAGTCCTTCTATGACGGGGTCTTTTGCTGATTCTACTTTTTGTGTGTGATTTATTGTGCCTAGTTCAGTTGGAGGACCTCTCTCCATTATTCGATCGGCTATACGCGCTAAATGAGATAATAGGGTTTCAGGATCTTGTGCATCCAAACAGTGTTGGACGTAGCATGGGAGAGCTTGTATCCATCCTTGTTTTAGGACTGCTTCACCCACCGTGTTATCACCCATTAACACTTGGAGGTGACGCAAAAACTGTGACGTCGACCGATCACCTAGTGTTTCACCTTGAAAAAGTCTTTGGATTCTTTGACTATCTGATAATGATAAACGGTTTATTATCTCTCGTCTTAAGATGGTGTATGGTTGTGGTGATGGTGGATCTAAAATCAAGTCACGGACTTCTTTGGCAACTGAAGGAGGAAGGATAGAACACAAGTCTCTATAGCGAATCCCTTCAGATTTGATATTGTGTCTCGTGAAATAATGCTCTAGTTGAGCAAACCACAACTCAGGATCACTACGATCAAATTCTGGAAGTCGGGATTTCGTAGTTATAACAGTGTCTATCACCACTGGTGACAAATCCTCCAGATTATGGGTTTCTATTGAGTCTGACATGAGGTATGTGACAAATATAGCAATAAAGTTAGCACGAAAAATGGTTACTATAACACGAATAACTTAAGATAATACGGGATAAACTAGTTATATACTCAACTTAGTTTACGGATAATCAGGTCTACTTTTACGATTAAGTAAAAAAAAATTAATATCAGAAATGAGGTTAAATTGTGTTCAAAAAGGGCTCACCACTTTCGTGCCTATAGGTAACCCTCGTGCTATTGATAGAAGAAACCAGAGAAGTAGTGAATAGGTCTTTATTTCGATCTTCGCGCAGTCACAGTGGAGCGTGGGATTATCTGTTCAGACAAACAAAGGCTCTCAACATTCCATATAAGATAGTAGGGAATATAACGCTTACAAAAGGTAAGGAAGTGAATGAATACTTGAACAATACTGTTTTAGCATATGCTTGGTTGTTTGGGGTCAACTCTTAACCAACCAACCTGAGCTGTTACAGAACCATCGGAGTTTCAAATGACCGTCCATCCATTCGGAGCAACGTCTTCGCCATTCTGTGCAAACTTTGCCTTGATCAAGACCGCTCAAACATTCTCCGATGGATTTGATAGCTACATAGTAGAGGCGGTTAAGAACAATTTCTATGTGGATGACTGCCTAGTATCTTTTTCCACTAGTAATCAAGCAAAAAACTTTGTCAAGCAAGTAAGTGAATTACTGTGTAAAGGCGGTTTTACATTAAAGAAGTGGATAACAAACTCGGTAGATGTTAGGTCCGTTTTGCCTGGGGTATGCAAGGAAGGGCCTGTGATGGAAATGTCTAGAGATTGTGATGTCATTCATCGTACCTTGGGGGTACAATGGGATTGTGAAAGAGATGTTTTCCAGTTTCACTTTGACGCTCCAGAAAGACCGTTGACTAGGAGAGGTATTCTATCTGTGGCATCTTCTTTATTTGACCCTTTGGGTCTAATTTCTCCAGTCTGTCTGACGGTCAAACTTCTGCTGCAAGAGTTATGTAAGTCCCAAATAGGCTGGGACCAGCCGATCAATGAGCCTTATACGTCGATTTGGCTAAACTGGGTGAACTTTATGCGACAGATAAGTCACGTTAAAATACCTCGAGGGATCAAGAATAAATTAGATGAACCTAATGCACAGGTGGAATTGCATTTGTTTAGTGATGCCTCCGAGATTGGTTATGGAGCAGTAGCTTATGCACGAGTCAGTTATTTGAACGAACCGCCGTATTGTATTTTGTTGTACAGCAAGTCCAGGGTCGCACCTATAAAACCAGTCACTGTTCCGAGGCTTGAGATGGCAGCAGCAGTTTTAAGCGTAAGGCTAAGTGAAGTGCTACAAAGAAGCTTACCCAATTTTTTCTGCGAAGTAAATTTTCATACTGATTCTATGATAGTGTTGTATTATATTAGAAATACAGGAAACCGATATAGTACCTATATTGCTAATCGTCTTGCTATCTTACATCAGCACACTAAGGTTGAGCAATGGACTTACGTCAAATCGTCGGAGAACCCAGCGGATTGGACTTCGAGAGGTATACAAAAATTGGCCGACCTTGAGTCGTGGATTAAGTGCCCTACTTTACTGCAAGCCGAGTTCGGTAAAACTATTACCGATTGTCCACAAACTATTCCGGACAGTGTTGAGTTCAGAAAGACTGCTGTGGTTAATTTGAGTAAACTGAATTATGACAAGTTCCCTATTATTTCTTATTACTCAGACTGGTTAAGATTAGTCAGGGCAGTAGCTTGGCTACGAAGGTTTATAGAATATTGGATGATACTTCATTCATCAAGTCTTGAAGGATCCGTTCATTTGGGATGCCTGAAGGTCGAAGAGCTTGAAAGTGCCAAGCGTAAGGTCTTAATGATAGTCCAGAAAGAGGTAATAGAGAGTTGTGAAACAGACAAGGACGGAAAGGTTAGGACGATGTCAGTACGTACTAATAACGGGTCTATTAGAAGGGATATACGTAAGGTATGTCTCCTAGAAGGGTCCAATTAGTTAATTGTCAAACAATGTAGACAGAACGAGTAGGCGTACTGTTGTAAGTCCTACCCGTTCTTTTAGTGAGGAAAGCGATTAGGTGAACCATGGCAAAAAAGACATCAGAATAGCTTGTGCAGTATGGAGGGATTTTGGGGGCCGGTGTTGGATCCATTTTGCAAGTGAAAATCCCTCCATGCATACACTTGTGATTTCTTCCTTACGTTTTCTTTATTTGTATATGCTGTTAACATTTATTATGCTAATTAAGACTGTAACGTTCAATTTTCTTGGTTTTACTATCGTTTTTTATTGAGTCTCCATGTTCTTTACTGAGCTGTATATAGTTTGTTTTAATTGCTATTATTCTGGTATCTGTCATATTGGCTGCTCGCTTTTTGATTGTGCGGTTTGAACTTGACTGGGATCGTGCATTTTTGGTTGTATTTGGAGCACTTTTCCAGAAATTGAAACACTTGGTGTTATAAAATAACCGCTCAAACGGAATCTCCCTTGATCTATCCAGAAAGGATAGAATAACGCTTATTCTTTGGTATTTTTGGTAATTTTTCATATATTTCTTATCACCTCGCTATTTATCGTAATTTAGATTGAATATTTTGGTATCAATTGTTGGTTGAATAACTGGGTGATAATATTCGTTTAGGTAAATTTGTACATTTGTATATATAACGAATTACAGAACCGTGTCAAATATATACCTTGTTTTGATTTGAACTGAGACACGAGTGTCTAAAGCTATCTAACGGTTATTCGACCACATCCAGACCTATTGGAATTTAGGTTTGGATCTTACACCAACATAGTTAATTAACCAGAAAAAGAAATTATAAAACTCGCCTGGGTTGCTTTTTGAATTCGTTGTATTTGCCAGTGTTAGTTGTATGAGTTTGATTAAAATCCTCAGCCATCGTTTCGGAATACCTAGCTTATGTGTCCAGTATTTAAAAAAAATATTTAACATAACACTTATATATCAAAGGTAAAAGGTCTGGGGAGTTGTATGTGAGGCGGAATGAGGAAAAAAATTATTTTTAAGTAGATGCAGGGTCTGATTAGCTACGTGGTTAGATTTTATCCTGCAGCCGAAACTGTCAACATCCTTGACTGACTAATCGGATGTGCCCAGCGAACCGTTTTAGTCATTTGTAAAGATTTATCATCTTTACATTTCGACTCCGTAATGGATTTGTCAGTTAAACGATCTAACAACACGTATGGTGGTTCGTGATCTAGATAAGCCGGCTTTAGCCTATCAATACTTACTGTGTCGATGTTTCCATGTTTTTCTATCACGAAATATTTAGATTTTCTTGAGACGACTTTGAAAGGACCTTCAAATGGAGGACTGAGTGGTGCTTTTATTTTGTCACATCTTATCCATACGTGTGTGCAATTGCTTAGGTCTTTAGGTATATATACGGCGCGCGATTGTTCACGAGTATTAATCGGCTTAAGTTAAGACATGTGGTCCCGTAGTTGATCTACATAATTTTCTAAATTAAGTCTTTGACTGTTAGTATTAGGGTTAATAAATTCACCTGGTAGTCTCAGAGTTGTTCGGAAAACCAGTTCCGCAGCTGAACACTGTGCGTCAGTTTTGACAGATGTTCGTATTCCCAACATAACTAACGGTAGGAATTCTGTCCACTGATTGGGGTTTGAGTGAGATATAAGAGCGGTTTTTAGCTGACGGTGAAAACGTTCTACCATCCCATTAGCCTGAGGATGATATGCAGTGCAGCGTATCCTATTGGAGCCTAGAAGTTTAGCCAAGTCATTAAATAGTTCGGATTCGAATTGCGCTCCTCTATCCGTCGTTATTGTTATGGGTGTACCAAAAATGGTTACCCAGTTCTGCATGAAAACTTTGGCTACTGTTTCCGCTGTGATGTCCGTTATCGGGATGGCTATAGGGAATCTGGTAAATCGATCTATGCATGTAAAAAGATAATTAAAACCGTTTGAACGTGGTAAAGGACCTACCAAGTCGATATGCACATGAGCAAAACGTGCATCTGGTTGCGAGAAAACACCTATGGGTGAATTTGTGTGACGATTTATCTTTGATTGTTGACATGCTGAACACTCTCTAACCCATTTGTGTACATCCTTCTGTAAATTCGGCCATATATATAGTGCATTCGTTAGTGGTTTGTGATCCGTAAAGACTATAAATTCCCTGCCTTCTAACATGTGTCGGAAGTGTTTAATGGTTAGGTAGATTGCAAAAAGTTCTCGCCCGAAGGTAGAATACCTTGTCTCTGCTGGAGCGAGTCTTTTTGAGAAGAAAGCAATTGGTTTCCAGGCGTTTTTAACCAGTTGGTTAAGGGTACCGCCTACTGCTTTATCTGAATCATCCACCATCAAAGCAAGTGGGGAAAGAGAATTCGGATACATCAACGTAGTTGCTTGAGCTAATTTATCTTTAAGCTGTTTAATAGCTTCGACAGCGTCAGAAGACAGTTTGAATTCTTTTGGTCTTCCTTTTAGTGAATCTGTCAAAGGTTGCATTAATTGTGCACAACCTGGTATGAATCTGAGATAAAAGTTAATTAGACCTAGAAAACTTCTCAGTTGTGTTAGAGAACTAGGTATGGGGTATTGTTTAATGGTGTCTACTTCTTTTTTGATCGGTTTAATCCCTTCTGGGCTTATTGTGTGACCGAGAAATTCTAAAGTTTGAACACCGAAAACACACTTACTTTGATGTATGTTTATTCCATGTTCATCCAGTCTTTTTAACACTGTTTTTACATGCTGTTCGTGTGATTGCAAATCGGGGCTGGCAATTAACAAGTCGTCTATATACCCCTGCGCAAAGGGCATATCTCGAAGTAGATTGCCTATGAATCTTTGAAATGTCTGTGCCGCATTTCTCAGGCCGAATGGCATGCGTACAAACTCGAATAAGCCAAAGGGTGTTGTAATAGCTGTCTTGGGGATATCTTCATCCGCCACTGGGATATTGTGATATGCCCTGACTAAGTCAGTTTTAGTGAATATGTTCATACCCTGTAAACCGTTTGTGAAATCTTGGATATGCGGTATTGGGTACCTATCTGGTACGGTTTGACGGTTGAGGGCTCTGTAGTCCCCGCACGGTCGCCAGTCACCTTCATTTTTCTTTGGGACCATATGCAAAGGGGATGCCCATTGACTATCAGAGGGACGGATAATACCCAGTTGTAGCATATAATCAACTCGGCCCTAGCGATTTTGAGCTTATCTGGTGCTAGTCTCCTGGGTTTTGCAAAAACCGGTGCACCTTCGGTTTTGATAGTGTGACTTACTTTTAGTTTGTCTTTAGAAGGCTGTGGTTTGGTTTAGTTAAGTTTGGAAATTCTGCGAGTATATCTTGGAATTTCGCTGTTGTTACTGGAGGAGTTTGAATCAAGTTAAGAGAGCTGATGTGACTTTCTTTGCCTTTTGTGTAATACGAAGTTTCTTTTAGTGTTAATCTCCGTTTCTTGGTGTCAACTAGGAATTCGTATCTCTCTAGAAGGTCCATCCCCAGTATTGCCAGATCTAAGTCGGCTACCGTGAAAACCCAAGGGAATTGCCTCCTAAACCCCAAATCTAGGGTTAAGTTTTTCTGCCCAAATGTCGCAATTTTAGTTTTATTTGCAGCTTGAAGTGTAATTGATGGTGTTTCTCGACTAATCTCAGTTTTATTTTGAGGGATGATGCTAAGAGCAGCGCCAGTATCCACCAAGAAATTCAAGCCAGAGTTTCTGTCTCTAACATAAAACAAGCGACTGTTTAGGCTCCCCTCCTCAGTCGTCGCGACCTGGGGAGGGGTTACTCGTTTCCCGCTGTCTTAGAATTATGCTTAGGCCAGGAGCATGGTTGCATGCACTTGGTTGAGTTGACACCAAACTTCCAGTGGTACCAACAAAACTGCCCAGGTTGTCTGGACATTTGTGACCTGTTTTGTGACTTGGATCGTAGTCGTTGTGGTGACCTGCTCCTGTTTCTATGACCCATTCGCATTCTGGTGACAGCCTCAGTGAGACTCTTAACACTCGCAATGAGTCCTTCTATGACGGGGTCTTTTGCTGATTCTACTTTTTGTGTGTGATTTATTGTGCCTAGTTCAGTTGGAGGACCTCTCTCCATTATTCGATCGGCTATACGCGCTAAATGAGATAATGAGGTTTCAGGATCTTGTGCATCCAAACAGTGTTGGACGTAGCATGGGAGAGCTTGTATCCATCCTTGTTTTAGGACTGCTTCACCCACTGTGTTATCACCCATTAACACTTGGAGGTGACGCAAAAACTGTGACGGCGACCGATCACCTAGTGTTTCACCTTGAAAAAGTCTTTGGATTCTTTGACTATCTGATAATGATAAACGGTTCATTATCTCTCGTCTTAAGATGGTGTATGGTTGTGGTGATGGTGGATCTAAAATCAAGTCACGGACTTCTTTGGCGACTGAAGGAGGAAGGATAGAACACAAGTCTCTATAGCGAATCCCTTCAGATTTGATATTGTGTCTCGTGAAATAATGCTCTAGTTGAGCAAACCACAACTCAGGATCACTACGATCAAATTCTGGAAGTCGGGATTTCGTAGTCATAACAGTGTCTATCTCCACTGGTGACAAATCCTCCAGATTATGGGTTTCTATTGAGTCTGACATGAGGTATGTGACAAATATAGCAATAAAGTTAGCACGAAAAATGGTTACTATAACACGAATAACTTAAGATAATACGGAATAAACTATTATATACTCAACTTAGTTTACGGATAATCAGGTCTACTTTTACGATTAAGTAAAAAAAAATTAATAACAGAAATGAGGTTAAATTTGTGTTCAAAAAGGGCTCACCACTTTCGTGCCTTAAGGTAACCCTCGTGCTATTGATAGAAGAAACCAGAGAAGTAGTGAATAGGTCTTTATTTCGATCTTCGCGCAGTCACAGTGGAGCGTGGGATTATCTGTTCAGACAAACAAAGGCTCTCAACATTCAATATAAGATAATAGGGAATATAACGCTTACAAAAGGTAAGGAAGTGAATGAATACTTGAACAATACTGTTTTAGCATATGCTTGGTTGTTTGGGGTCAACTCTTAACCAACCAACCTGAGCTGTTACAAACTACTATTGGCTTGTCGCATGCTGAACGAAGAACTTGGTATTAATATGTCTTATCTTTTCCTTCTGTCAAGGACTGATCATTTGATAGAACATTCTAAGAAAGTTCAACAACAGAGATCGAATCGTCTACGTCTGGAGTTTCGTTTCTCGCACGGAGTAGTGAATTACTAGAATTCCCTACCCGAAAACGTAATGTCAGCACCTTCTGTTGATATATTCAAAACCAGATTGGACCTTCACAGTGTTAAAAACTACAGGGATTAAAATGAATCTATAAACTCCTATTCTTATTACTGAGGACTGAATTTGAAAGAAGAGTTCCACTGTCCAATAAAACATTGATCGAACAACCAGAATGGCTGTTACAACAAAGCGCTCTGTTTGATATTACGCACGCGATAATGGTGGGTGTCCTTCGTCATTATTGAAATTTGTCATTTTCAGTAAAAACATTTCATAATTAATATACTAGTGGTCGGAGAGGTGTCATTAATTTCGTACATTCCCCAGCATTAGGGATAGTAGGGCGCTGGATGTGTGTTAATCCTTGTATCCTGTTTTCCAGTCAAGGTCTAGCTTCTCCCCGTGAATGTTCATTGATGGGGCTGAGACCGTTTGCTTGGTTAAGGCGTTCAAGTCATTCACTGCTCGGTGGGAGGGAAAAGAACTGCACTCTGAATTAGTTAGGTCTCGGTTTTTGAGTCTTTGGACTGTGGTCCTAGAGATGGTTAGTTCTGGAGAGGGAGAAACTTAAGATTTGCTGACACCTTAGTCGTTAATAACAGTATGGGATGCTTACACAAACTCACCCCGCATTTTACGACACGGTACGCAGAAAAGATTTAGGCATTGTGGGCACCCATCGTAAGGCATGTTGTTAGACCTTCAACTTCGTTCCCACGCGCTCGAATGTATTATTATCCTTAATAAGATATAGATCAGCTGTTTGGACACAGTTTCACATAGGTGACACATAAACTCGGAGCCTTCAAATTTCAGCCAAGTGACCATAACGATCAAAAACGTTTGGGGGTTTCCGTGTTGCAGTGCACGGTATTTTTAAGTCACGACTTACTCTCACTACTACGTTTTCGTATCCCTAAATGCACGAAAGCGATGTGTTTTTGAAAGTGTATTGGTTACCTTTAGACATCAAGATTGTTAAGGCATGTAGTGTGACAGACTAGCTAATTCGGTTCTGCATTGCAGGTTGCTCATGTTAATGGAGTACAAAACTTGAAACATCAGAGCAATCGAAGGCTCTGGGAAATGACTGTAGCCCTCAAAGCCTTTTATTAACAATGAGTCTTCAAATCATATCTTCGGATTATTTATCGGTGTTTTTGGCGTTGAACTTGTGAAAAAGTTATTTCATTGGTGACGTAATGGTGGATCCCCGTTGTCGATGTATATTAGCACATTACAATTGATCTTTAAACTTTGGGAATAACTAACTGAGTAATCATACTCAGCTTGGGGTTGAAGTTATTTGACGTCATTGCTTATTATTTCCTAGACAGTTGCGTCTGCAAGGGGCATAGGGTATGAATATTCCTAGGTCCTATTTTTTTGCATAAGTTCTTAGTAAGAAATTGTAAATTCCTGACCAAACCTTTTTATAACTAACAGACAGACCACTTTGAACAGCTGCAATCTATCTTATTGAGAAAGTTAGTTAAGCAGAAACGTTCCGTAAGGGTCTGTGTAACCTTGAAGTCAGGAGATTTCGCAATTTTAAGCGATTGCTTATCCAATTATCTTAACAATTCTGGTTAGGATTGCAGGTCAGTAGACATCTACAAGCTGAGTTCCCATTCTTTATTATTATTATTATCATTATTATTATTGGTACAAGAAGGCGCCAAATAGATATGCGCTACATAAATCATTCGATTTGTGTGGGCTAGTATATTGCTGGGGTGTCTGAACCGAAGTAGGTGGTTTTCTTAGGGGGCCACTCTTCGGGCCTTTTCCCAAAAGGTCCTCTCAATTTCGTAGACAGCACCTATGCCGCGAGAAGGCTGTGAGTAGAACTTCCTTGGTAATGGCTGTATACGCGTGGCCATGTGAGAGCATTTCAAGAAGAAGAGCTGACTCTCCCCACTCGGTCGTACCAGGGCATTTCGGAGTCCTGATACGACTGAGCGTTATTTTCAGATGTTAATTAATTTTCCAACGCTTATAATCAATTTTCTACTCATGTGGTTGAAGAAATATCGTTACGTAACCTCGTGAACTTCTGGATCCCTCTCATCAATGTAGAAAAAGTGGGTACTTGATACGTTTAACAATGCCATTTACACCATATGGTAACAAGAAGTTTTCCGTATTAGTTTCAAAAGTCTTAAACGCATTACACAAATGTTTCTATTGTGCATTCAAGGTGGAGGAAGATAAAAGCCATCCATTCCTAAATTTCAAGTAAAAACTCATGGTAGTTCTTTTTTATTTAAATTGGCGAATTCTTATGCTATACTTTTACCATTATAAGACAACTTGAGTCAATGAACCTTTCTAATATGTCATGCATCAACTGTAACAGACTGAGTAGCATGCTAGCAATGTCCAGATTCATAAACTTGGTTGTAAACTACACTTTTTACATACAGGATCTAGTAATTCTACTAGGTTACCACCTTAATCAAAAACGGATCGTTTCGATTATGTTATATCCCGATAAGAATAATGAATGGTAACTTTTGGGATTCATTTATGGATCAATACAATGCGTATATTTTTATCATATAATTGCTAAGTAACTAAACCATTCATATTTATACCCCTCTTATTATTAGCTTTATTTCGACCTATGAACTATTATTATACGGTTTACCATTCTTGAGTTATGCCCTGTCTATCAATTACTATCTCCCTTATTCACAGCCACATTTGGCTAAATCTTGTACAAATGTTTTCTATTTAATTATGCGGTGTGATCTGTCTGGTTGGTATATAAACCCGGTATGTATTGGTGTTCTTGACTTAACTGGCTAGGCTAGGCAGGAAGCAGGACCGATAAGGACTCTAGACTGCTCGTACGGGTTTCGTACGTCATTGTTCCGATCGATAATTCACTGCTCTCTAATTGGCGGTGTTATCACTTTATACATTAACAGAGTACGAATCATGCTAGCATAAACATTGTTTTTCGTACATTAAATGCTCATTGCTTCATTCACAATCCCCCAAATCTGACCAACAAACCTCAGATGAAAACGAAATTGCATAATCTGACTTGCAGGTAAAATATCATTTTACGCGACTCAAAAAACACCATCACGAAGAAAAGTGAATTTCCTCCACCATTGAGCGTACTTACAATCACCGTTTAGTCCTACAGTAACCTAATAATGTAGTTGCAGATTTTCGTCAATGGATGTGGCTGATGCACACACTATCCATAGATTTGTTATTTTCTTTTTTTATCCACATGAAGTGTAACAGCTGGAACAAAAACACAACTGTTATGATTATTATAATCTGTTATGTCTGTTTACCATGAAAAATCACATATCTTTATCGTTTGTAAAAATTGCGATTTTTCTCTTTCAGGGCAAAAATAAGAAGAAACAAAGTGAAACCATTCCTTTAGTTCCTACTCCACAACGTAAAAGAGCAAGACGCAATAAAAACAAAAAGCTTAAAAAGAACTTACAAGGAACAAATTCAATTATATCTAACATACCTTCTATTAAAGTCAACGAGAGTAAAAAAAGCAAAAAGCGAAGATTTTTAAAAGAGCAACAACAGAAAGCTTCTGTTTTAACAAAGTCCAATGTGAAAACAACAGACAAAAAACAAGTCTCGTTTGGTGAAGCATCCAGTGAGAGTGATGCTGAGCCTATTGAAGCGGACTGGGGAAGTGCAAATGACGATTCAGATAACGATGATGAACAGTGGCAAAGTAAAGAAAAGGTTGCAAAATCATTCACTAATTCCAATGATGGTGATGATGATGATGATGATTATGATGAAGATGATGAACAAAGTGATTCGGAGTCTTCAGACAATGACCTGGAGCAATCTGAAGAAGATGAAGATGAAGAGTTAAGCGAAGATGAGCTGAATACTCTAATACAATCTCAGAAGAAACCAATGACTAAGGATACTTCAAAACAAAAAGTCAGTGGTCCGACAAAGAAACCTCTAAAACGGACTCATGGTATGTTTTGTCCCCATTTCGATTGTCGAATATCATTTCCATCTTGAACTGGAATAAGATAGAAACCTATCTGTTACTAGTGAAATTCAAATAACTCGTTTTATTTGGAACACCTCAATAGTTTTCACGTATTCACTGGTCGATTCCAATACTTTCAGTGTTCAAGATGTGCGCGTTATACTTGGATAATTGAGTATTTTTCAAAGATCTGCAAGTTTCCTACGTCCTTTTGTCTTAGTTGACTTCATTGTTACTGATCGTTTGTTAAGTCTATGAAGTAAATTGCTCCAGTAAACAGTTACTCAGTAGTATTTGTTGGATTTTGTCAAATTGCATTTTGAAAAATTCTCATATAGTGATTTAGAACAACATATATAAGCGAACAATATTGTTTTCGATTAGATCCTCATCAGACTTTAATATACAGTAATATTTATTTAGTATGTGCATGATCGATAGCATTCGATCAGCACTAAGAAGGACTTGACACACATGACATTGATCACCACCCAGTGATCAATCAATTGTGATTACATCTCAGTCCTACAGAAGGTTGGTCGCGGCCCGAATAGCTCAGTGGTAACGTGTCTGTGAAGCTGAGTGACACGAGATCGAATCCGTCAGGGAGCACCAGTTCCCTCAAGATTACAGGTACATCTTGCTGACGAGTGCCAAGTAGCACGAAACCCGGGTCCAGGATTTCCTGTTGACCACCTCCAACCACCATCTTATTTAGTATATGCATATAAATATTGCTGTATATTACAGTCAAGCCTGATGACGACCTAATCGAAAATAATATTGTTTGCTTATATATGTTGTTCCAAATAGCATTTATAGAGCTCCACCCATTATACAATAAACAAGGTTTGCTGTACAATATTTGTTTACTACATATGATTTTAAAGTAGATTAAACTTCTATTAAATTGACACACATAGTAAAGTCAAGTATCCGTTCAATATTCCCTTACTTTAAAGGGTACTTCAAATATTGTTGTTTTCAGACTATATGCAAGATAAGACCACCTATTCCAACTGACTTTATTTATTGGTTTGGGAGTAGGCTAGAAAACATTCGGGGTCAGTTAAACCAAAACGTAACATTAGTCCTTTAATTTCTTTAAGACTGTCGATCCAAGTCAAATTAATCGATACTGGCCACTTAGTCGGTGTATGCGCGATTAGCGATTGGAGACATTAGATAACGTTGCTCATAGGTCATACTATCGCTCCCTGTAGATCTTGAGTCCCAATATTCTTTTACATACTTTTTTTCATTCCGTATTCTCAATGTTTAGTCTTTTTCATTATCATTGTTTTGACCTCGCCACTTGTCATTTTGTTGTACTGATAGAGTACAGCAAATTCGACTAACACATATTTGTACCATCCTCAAAGTTGATTATGACTAACTGATAAGTTGGAATTCACTACACAAAGGATACATTTGACAATACATATGTGACTCAAGTACAATAGTAATTTATCACAGCCACAGTCCATATTTTATTTTTGCGTTTGATAAATGTAAGCTATGTAACTGGGAAAAGAGGAAATGAATCACAATTAATATGTCGTTTTTGTTGTGATTTGAGGCCGTTGTCAATATGTCATAGCTGCGTAAACTGGAAACAGTTCTAATCTGCGTATCATATGTTAAACCGATAGCTTATAGACGAATGAAAACTTCAATTAGACCAATTACACCGTACCGTAGTTCTCGCTCCAAGCATTGACAAATTTAAGACATTTGTAGTATGTGTAACTAATTTGTATTGAATGCATAAAAAATTCATACCGCTTAAAGTGCCTTCAATGTGGTTCCACTTTTTAGTCTTTAAAAGTAAAGTAATTTACTTTTTAGGCAGAGATGAATGATGGCTGATAATGGAATCCTGGACGCGCGTTTCGTTCCTTTTGGAACTCGTCAGCTAGGTGTACCTGCACTATAGTTGACGCTCACACCGGGACCGAAACCCAGTACTGTTTGCTTCTAACGGCATCGCATTGTCTACTTAGCTACGGAGTTCAGATAGCCACTGGTTTGTGCAATGGGGTAAATTTTAGTTTATGTTTGTTGGTTATTTGAATCTTCCAGTGGCTGTCTGGACTAAGCAGCTAAGTGGGTAATGGGACGGCGTTTAAACGGAACGGTACTGGGTTCGAGTCCCGGAACGAATATAACTCGGGTGGAGGTACACGCACCCAACGAGTTTCAGGTGAAACAAAACACGCGTTCTAAAATCCACCGCTAGTCACCATTCATCTCTACTTGAATCGTTTGTAACTTGCTGACAATATCAAGACAATCCTCACAGGATCCACGTATACTAAAGTGACTGATCAATTGTAGTCGTAAACACCAATGTAAAAATCCAAACAACCAATATTTATGAAGAATATATTTTACATATTTCGCTTTTTTGTTCAATTAAATTTATCATTGGCTTATTGTCTTTTTAGAATCTGTTGAAAACACTCCAACGTCCCCAAAGAAAATGAAATTAGCCGGAGAGTCAAAGGTAGTTAACCTCTTCTTCGAATTTTCGTTATTTGGATCATTAAAATGAAATTATAATTTGCTGATTATTACACATAGTAATCATTACATTGGGAGAGAATTATGTGATAATTGGTTATACTGCCCAATCTGAGATAGATTAAACGGAGTCTCTCCGAAACTGACTAGAAATCAAGTTTGTGTGTGAACCGATCGAGTATCTTTCCTCGCTAATTATACCAATTATTTCTGTCACTACTCATCTTAATTTCTTGTCATCCTTCAGAGACAACTATGATCAAACACAGAGTCGTCTAACATCCTAAACTTGGAGAGGCCAGGTTTCGCAAGCATAGAGCAAAACTGCTCTTACCGACGTGTTGTAAATTAGACGTTTTACAACCAGACCAACATCACTTGGGCGCCAACGGCGGTCCAGATTGATACAAGCCGCTCTGGCTTTCACTATACATAAATTGTTCTCATCACAAACCACCACCAGCACTTTTCAGCTACCCAGATACACTAACTTCTCGACTACTATCTGCTCACTACCCAGGGTGAGTGCATGATCAGGGTCGTCTCTGCCTTGTAACAGTATTTTGCACTTCGAAGGTGCGAAGCACATACCACACCTACGAACACTAATTGCCAACTGATTAAGTTTGGATTATATGGCTTGGGTATTATCTCACAGTAAGACAATATCATCCGCATACTCAAGGTCGAGAGGCTTTTCTCCAGACAGCAGATCCACACCACCATTATATACATCCATCAGAGGTGTTTCCAGAACGTTATTGATAGCAAAGTTGAAGAGGGATGGTGAGATTGGGCAACCCTGTCTAATCCCACTACTTGAATGGAACGATGGAGAGAGGTGGTCGTATGCCCTCACTCTGCCTAAGGTGTCAGTATATAGGGCTTTCAAGATGTCAATAAACTTCTCAGGTACACCCTTCTTCAATAGACAGTCCCAGAGAACAGTCCTGTCCAACGAATTGAAGGCGGTCCTGATGTCAAGAAACACTACGACTGTCGGCTTGTAATAAATATGATGTTCTAACAATTGGTGGAGGGTGGAGATATGATCAATACATCCTCGACCAGAACGAAAACCAGCCTGCCCCTTGCGAGTCAATCTTGGGTTTTGAATAATCTACGAAGTATGACAGAAGTCAATAGTTTGTACGAAATCAAAAGTAGACTTATCCCTTGATAATTGTTGGAGAAACGAAAAAAAAATCCATATTTACGAATCTAAACTTGGAAATAATTTTCTGCTCCGCACCAGTTTTTTATGTTATTCCTTACCTACATATTAAATCTTCTATTTAATCGGGTTGTTTTTTGTTCTTCATTCTCTATATTTAGCAGTCAATCGCAAAACCTCTTGATAAAGGCGATAATCAAGCGTCTGTGTCTTATAGTTGGGCAAATGAATCTGCTATAATTGAGGAAATCAAAAAACGTACCAGTAAGTTATGAACGTGTATATTTCAGTAAAATATACACTACATTTATTATTATTTATTTGAACACATGAATATTGGTACAAAGGGGCACCAGATACATATGCACCACACAAATCTCATCTCATTTGTTTGAGAGCTGTGATACTGCCCGGGTGCGCGAACCAAAGCAGGTGGTTTTCTTAGAGGACCATACCCGGAACCTTTGACCTAAAGGTCTGATCCTCAAGGCAATGGAGCATCGTGAGGAGATGCAGTCCCATGGTAGCCGGTGGCCAACGATTGATTCATACTCCATTTGTTCTTTCAGGATACTGGAGCACATATGCACTATTGGTTTGGAATGAGGATTTTCCAACTTCCCTAGGTGAACTTTCCGTGTCCACCAACCCATTCAAAGCGCCGGACATTTGCTCTTCGTCCTCTCAATTTCGTAAACAACAGTAGTGCTGTGAGAAGGCAGTGAGTAGTACTTCCCTGGCAGAGGCTATATACTCGTTGCCATGTGAAAGCATTTCGAGAGGGAGAGTGGACTCTCCCCACTCTCGGCCGTAACAGGGTCTTTGGGGGCCAATATGGATTGTAATCTTAATATATTAATTAACAGTGATCAATTTAATTTCTAGCTAAAAAGTCAAATATGAAATGTCTTATCATTATCCATGATTTCATTAGTCTTATGCTTTATGAAACTCATTTCTATTATACATATATATATTAATCTATGTCAAGATTTATTAATAGCCATAATTAGTTAATCAGTACCTTCGTCGAATTTTCAATAACCTAAAATGTGATGCCTCAAACAATATAATCCTTCGTAATAGGTAAGTTATTTTTGTTAGTGATTTACTACAAACATTTCATGTATGTAGAGTCAGTCAGCTACAACGTAGGACCAGGCACATATATGCATCGGTCCAAGTTGCCATACCTCGTTAGCACAAATGTATGTAGAGTAACAGCTATCTAATATTTTGCTGTGATTAGTAGAACTCTATTCTTCGAGTTATGTGTTGTGTTGTATGCTCATGTTCACTTCGGTCTGGGCACTCGGGCAGTATCTAAGCCCTCACATAAATCAAATGAGATTTGTGTGGCGCATATATATGTGGTGCACCTTTGTACCAATATTTGTGTGTTGAAATAAATAATAATAACATGTTCACTTGTCTACATTTAATTTGTTTTTTATTTTTTCATTTCAATAGTTGAACTTTCATCTGCCACGTTGTATGTGAGTCCACTACCGTCAGATTGTAACGAGTCTATGCTGAAGTCATTGTCACCAAGTATGGTGTCATATCGATTTTCAACGAGAAAAAATAAAAAGATACGAGGGTAAGTCTTTATTTACGCTTGAATGTATTTCAAAGTAATGACATGATATTGATTTATTCAGATCTATTTTGATTGATCACATAATATAATATTGTTGTTGTTCCGTCGTACTATTTAAACTTGGATTAATTTTGATTTGGTTATTTATTCTCTAAAGAATTGGCTTACACTGAGTTACAAAACGTCAGAAAACCTAATTTTTATTATTTACTGGCGTGTTGTCAATACGACTGAAAGCTCGTTTTCATCTCGAAAAAACAACAACTCAGATCTGAGTTTTGCATGACTCAAGAGGTAAGACAACTAATGCCAAATGTAGATGCTATTCATCCTTCAGAAAAAGCTTATCTTCAAGGTTAGTGGATATCGTGTCTGTTTGTGACTCAACACAAGCTTATCAGCAAGAAAGTTCTAGAGCGTATTGACAGATTTTCGATATGTCCAATCAAACAGTATCAGTTTATAGAGTACATCTGGTGTGAAACGAAATATGTATGAAATACATTACGGATTGTAGTTTTCTCTAACAAGTATTAGTTCTCCGCTAATTATCTCATAATGCTACTATACGTAACTGACAAACTAATCAGATATCAAATAGCAACTTTTAGGTTTATAGAAAACTCAAACAAAAGCTAATTAAACCCTGTTCAGATTTCTAGATTAAGATACTTAAAATTAATAAACATAAAAAGGACTAATTTGTGATGTTTCAAAAATAATTCAAAAGTTCTTAATACTTGAAATCAAAGAACTAAGAACTGCATAAGTATTCATCTATTTTGCTATGAAGCAAATGCCCAGGTACGGCCGAGAGTGAGGAGAGTCCGCTCTCCCTCTCCAAATGCTCTCACATGGCCACGCGTATATAGCCTCTGCCAGGGAAGTACTACTCACTGCATTCTCGAGGCATTACTGTTGTTTTCGAAATTGAGAGAACGAAAAGCAAATGTCCGGCGCTTTGAATGGGTTGGTGGACACGGAAAGTTCACCTAGGGAAGTTGGAAAATCCTCATTCCAAACCAATAGTGCATATGGGCTCCAGTATCCTGAAAGAACAAATGGAGTATGAATCAATTGTTGGTCACCAGCTACCATGGGACTGCATCTCCTCACGATGCTCCACTGCCTTGTGGATCAGATCTTTAGGTCAAAGGCTCCGGGTGTGGCCCCCTAAGAAAACTACCTGCTTCAGTTTGGGCACCTGGGCAGTATTACAGTCATCACACAAATGAGATGAGATTTGTGTGGCGCATATGTATATGGTGCTTACTTGTACCAATATTTATGTGTTTAAATAAAATAAAATAAACTGTGAAGCACTCTTTATCCTATTCTAAACAATTTTGATACTTGATCTAAGGGAATATTTTGTCATGAATGAATAATCTATACAATCTATATTCTGATTGACAAAATTTTTTCAAGAGTTGTTGTTAGATTAATCAATGAGTAGTGATCAATGTTGTTTATCAATCTTTTAAGCATTGATCAAATTATATTGATTAAGTCTCAATATAATCATTAGTCCTAAGTAACTAAATATTGCTTCCATTGTGTTAAGATATCAATTGTTGTTTAGAGGTAACTGGCTTGTTTCGAATCATAGGTAATATGAGTTTCGTCAAGATTACAAGTATACTTTGTTGAAAACTGCTAGAGCACAAAATTTAGGTCCAATGTATCCTGTCGATTTATTTCCTTGAGTTCTAGTGGGAAGCAGTGACCAGTGGAGTTCTACCAAGTCTGTTGTAGAGATATCAACTCACTGAAGACAATTGGTAAACGGTTGCTCAAAGTCGTGGATTAGTTGAAGTTAGATATTAACACCGTTGGATGCCGGCTCAGTTGTCTATCGGTTGAGTGCTCTGGCGCGAGGCTGGTAGGTCCTGGGTTCGAATCTCGCGAGTGCGGGTTCGTGGATGCGCACTGCTGAGGAGTCTCATAATAGGACGAAACGGCCGTAAAGCAGTGCTTCCAGGTTTTTCATGTTGGTCTAGTTTCAATTGACCCATGATTTCAACGATTTATTTCAGTCAGTTAACATTTATATTAGCCCATCGTAAATGTATATTGATGACAATCAAAAAACTTACAATTTCATTTGTTGTTGACCAGTTTTTTTTAAAAAAAATTATGTCCATCTCTCTATCTCTAGGTTTGTGTTTCTTCAATACATCGATGCAGATGCAGCTGAAGCTGCAAGAAAAGCTATATCTGGTCGTTTGTTTGCCGGTAATACAATCACTGCTCAACCTAATCGTCTATCATTTCCTATTAGTGAATTAAAGTCTGATCGTATTGATCGAACGCAACTTTTTGTGACTGGTTTCAATAGTTCAACAACTAAAAATGATTTAATGCATATATTTCCAAAAGGCAATATTGATTTTCCATTGACTAAAGATGGAATTCCATGCGGGTACGTTGCAATCATATTGATCATTGTTTGATTTTATTTTTGTACTAATAATCCCTGAGTGGATCAATTCCTTAACATGTTTTAAAAACGGCGTGACCATAATTTATGGACGAACCAATCAGATTAAAATTGGTCATAGATTTTAGCACGAAATTCATCCATTTGGCTTAATAGCGTTTCGGCATTTCAGCTAATGTCAGTTCGTTATGAGAACCATAGATCTAGTTCCTAACCTTAACCATCAACTGTGGATTATAGTTTTAAATCTTCAAACTGATTTATAACCTCCATTTAGCTCTAATGAGTAGGTGGACTTTCCAAAGTCACTTAAGCATCGCTCAAATGTTGTCTATAGATTATAGTCTCACAGTTCTAATATGCGATTAATTATATATCTGGGAGAAAAACACTAGATTCATCAATTAACTAACTGTTATAAAGAATAAAAAGAAAGTGTGTAAATCGGTTATGTGAATGGAGAATTTTTGTGATGTTTAGCGTAGGGGAATCTGATACTGATACGAGGTATTCTATGAGCTACCCCCCAACTACTTGGGCGAGGGAGTGTATTAGACTACCGAATAAAATTCACAAATACTCATATATATTCCTCTATATTCTTAGGAAGTTGACCTATTGACCCTAATTTATTGCACTTGACCTTTTGCTACTTCTGATGCTACAGTGAAACAATACAAAATACATCATTAAACTAATTACTCTATTCATGTATACATTGTATACCATATAATAATTACTTTAAAACATTTAGCTTATTAGCTAAGGCATTGATGATTTAAATATGATTCGTTTGTTTAAGCTGAATTTCATCTTAAAAACTATATCAGTCAGTCAGTCAGCTACAACGTAGTACCAGACACATTTATGCATCAGTCCAAGTTGCCATACCTCGTTTGCACAACAAGATGAACACCGAATTCATAGAAGTAGTTAATTTAGTGGTGGTAACATATAAAAGATAGGTTGCATATAAGGATATAGTATAGGAAGAGAGACAGATATAAATCAATTTTAATCTCAACGTTTAAGGGAAGATAAAGAGTGTATACACCTACGGCATTGTGATCGATTCTGAGCCATGTCACACTCTCTTTTAATTTATCAAATGTTTGTGTGTGCGTTTGGTGTGCATTCTTATAGTTGATGTCAGCGGTTCAGAACTATAGATATTATTCTTTCATCCGGTCCGTTCCTTTCAAAGTATTTGCGAATTGTATCATCATTCACATGTTAAACACTACTATCTACTGGAATCCCTTTTGTTATACATCTATTTTAACTTTCACTATACTACTATGATGTAACAACTTAGATAAGTGCAATACTATGTTAATTCTTACTTTATTTATAAGTGACTAACTGTTGTGACGTTAATCCTCACATGATAGTATCACTGAAAGCCTGTTTACAGAAATCTCTATGTACAATAGCAGGGGTATAGTTTCAAACACTTTTGTCACTGTAATTTCTGTTTTATTTATTTCCTGGCCCAATATCTGACTGGAATTGGATCATTGAATTATACATCCCAGCTATCCTCGTACATATTCATCGGCATAACTCGACTTTGTGAATAAAGTAATTAAATAAGTCAAATACGAGAATGAATTTTGAATACGTATATTTCTTACAATCGCTGGTCGGAACAAACAATCAGGGAAATGATGCGGGGAAAGTGGAGAGAAGAGAGCTAGATGAAACGGATCGAAAAAGGCATGTGAGCCAATTCGATTTAATCAAGCGTGACTCACTATTTATAGTCAGACCGAAAGTAAGTTACAGACATGTGATAAATGTAGCAAGCAATACACACACACACACGATCATATCAAAATAATCAGGGTTAGTAAGCGAATAAATGACAAGGTCAAAATGTAGTTTATGTAGAATAAATAAATTGGTCTGTCCAGAAGCTAGAATAACTTATGTGGGCTTGACATATAAACCTAGCCACTAAACTTATTTCTTCATGATATGTTGGTCATTAATCTCACTTTAGTGGTTACATCCTTCATGTTGTGAATAAGTTGATCGTAGCAGTAAATCTCAATGATAGTAACCAATTATTTATTTATTTATTTTTTTTTAGTTATGCAATTGTCAAATTTGTCAATCAAAATGTATCGATTGAAGCATTTGCCACAACCCATAAACGACTTGTTCGTGGTCTACCAATATTTGTAAACTTTATTTTTAAAAAAGCATCTCTATCTAAAGAAACTGATCATAAACAAAATAATAAGAATCAATCAGAAGTTAACAATACTACTACTAATAATAATAAGAATCAATCATCGGAAGTAAAAGAGAAAAAGTTGAATAAACCATTCTCATCAGAAAAGTCGTCTAATGTAACGATTCAAAAAACAACAGTTGATAAAAAAGACTTTGGTAGTAATAAAGGTAGTAGTAAGACAAAAGTTTTAGTTCAACACTTAGCTGAGTCTGAAAATGATTCTCAATCAACAGCTAATAGTGAGTCAAATGATGAAAGCAAAACAGATGAATTGCCTGTACACCAAACAAAAAATAAAAATCCAACCACCGTTAAAACATCTGTACTTAATGACCTTGTTTCATCAAAAATGTCTGCCAAAAATAAAACTAAAGCTGAATTGAGTAAACTAACTGATGATGGCGATGATGATGAAGAGGAGGATGACGATGAAGAAGACGACGACGATGATGAAGAAGACGATGAAGATGAAATTAGCGAGTACGATGAAGATGACAGCGGTAGTGAGGAGGAAGAAGACGATGATGAAGATGACGACGACGACGATGATGATGACGAAGATGAGGAAGATCTAGGCGATACAGATAGTGATGATGCATCTGAAGATAACGATGAGGTGGTCAACAAAAATGTAATTAAAAAAGATTCCAAGCAGGAAAAATTAGTTAGTAATAATTCTTCAGCTTTAAAAAATAATAGTCTAATCACTTCACTATCATCTTCCGTTGACGAAGAACAAGCTTCATCAGCTAGTGGTAATAATAGTTCGGATGAGGAAATCGACAAACAATTACAGGCAGTTATTCAAGCTAAGCGTAACTCTAAAAAATCTTTCAAATCACCTAACAATGCTAAGCGTAATTCCAACTTCAATGCTAAGAAAGGCAATAATGAGGTTTTAAACTCAGCAAAAAACCCTGGAAAAAATTCTAAACCTCAGTGGGTAGGTCAAATGTTCTCTTTTTTCTTAATGCATTGTTATTATTGGCATTTATTATTTGTTGTCAGTAAATCAAAGTTTGCAGACACTAATTTCACGATTTAGAAAGGGTGTACAACTATTGGTGTTCAACGCCACAACTATCTCACAGATCTTGGAACCTGAAAACCTGTCTCTACCTATCAAGGAGACTCATTTTGTTAATCAGTCACTTCATAAATTGATATTACGTTTAAGCGCCTAATAATATTGAATACAAAACGACGTTAATCAGTATTTATAAATATTTTAAACATAAATATTGGTACAAAGGAGCACCGGATGTATATGCGGCACATAAATCTCAAATTTGTGTTAGGGCTTTGATACTGCCGGGTGCCCAAACTAAAGCAAGTTGTTTACTTAGGAGGCCACACCCCGAGCCTTTGACCTAAAGATCCAATCCACAAGGCAGTGTAGCATCGTAAGGAGATGCAGCCCCATGGTAATCGGGGACCAACGATTTATTCATACACCACTTGTTCCACCAGGATACTGGAGGCCATGTGCATCATTGGTTTGGAATCAGGGTTTTCCAATTCCCCTAGGTGGATGTTGCGTGTCCACCAACCGGGTCAAAGCACCGGATATTCGCTTTTCGTCCTTTCAATTTCGTAAACAACAGTAATGCTACTAGAAGGCAATGAGTAAGATTTCCCTGACAAAGGCTGTATACGCGTGGCCATGTGAGAGCATTTCGAGAGTGAGAGCTGACTTTCCCCACTCTCGGCTTACCAGGGCATTTGTAAAGGCATCAGTCGCACAAAACGAATAATCGAATAGATGATTTAACAATGTTATGTTGTACTTTGAAAGTAGATTTTTTAACTCAATTTCCTGTTTTCAATATCCATGAACAATATAACTGGCAAATAGAATAGGTTTTCTCTTTCGTTAAATGACAGAAGATTTGAAAGATGAAAGTTCGCAAAACTAGTTAGCAGTGAACACATTACGACTTGACTTGTAGCTTTCATTCCTTAAAGCAAAGTCTGTTGATACCAAATCGGTTAAACCAATGATTCTATTAAATTTTATTGTATTTTCAGTTTTCTTTCAAATCACATTATATCATTGTTAGAAAGGATTTAAATAATGTTATGGTTGGTAATCTTGACTGAATATTAATCAGTCTTTGTTGGTATTTATTGCCATTATGCGCGGTTTACTTAGATATAGCCATTCTTCACAGGTCACTATCGAATGTGATGAATTTGTAGCTAGCAGTGTAACTCGATACATATGTGTCATCCTACTTGGGACTTGTCAGCTGGATGTATCTTGGATGTAAAACTATCAACATTGGGGTGTATATACATCTCTAAAAAAATTATATTTTTTATTCCATATTTTCAAATTGTATTAGATAATTAAAAAATATCAATTTCATAAGTCAGTGATCAAGAACCATTATCAGTAGTATGTAATACCAATCAGAGGTGGAATGTCTGGTAGCAGAAGGTTGAAAAGATAGAATCAAAGAGAATGGTAATGTACACAAATGATAATTGTAATAACAGTTAGGGGACGATGACGTTTGAGACAATTGATTAGGGATTTGCAAATGAAGTATTTAGTGTATGGCTATTCACATTCTACGAAAAAAAAACTCGGTAATTTTGCAATAAATAATAAATTGATTCTCTCCACCTGAGAAATCTATGATGACAATCACACATCAGCAAGTGAAGTTCATCGTCGACTGATTGATCTACATAAAGTTATAAGTTATTCTTTTCGATGATTATTTTATAAATTTATTTGCTTGAATAAGTTTCTAATTCTTTGTATGTTCTCTGTTTGTCTTTTCGATTTCAGCTTCGTGTACCTGAAACCAAAAAGAACAAGAAGAAATAAATAAAAACTAATTATAAAGAGTAAAATATGCTGTATATATATAGACTTATATAATGAATAAAAATTATTTGGTGTATATATCTGTGTTTTGACTCATTTTTATGGATTAATATTATGGGAATTAAATTCTTGTATACTAGTGATGAGGATGTTTAATAGTTTAGTCATATATATATATAAACTTACAGTGCATCAATTAAGTAACCGGAACAATTATATATGCTCATATCTCCTTTATCATATGCTTTCATTTGATATATTGGCTACCACTATAAGATTTACTATCCGTAGTCAATCAATTACAGTCTCTCATACTCACAATCACTTCTATCTTGATCCCGTTTAATCACCACTTTTTATTTTGTAGTTTGATGAGGTCTGATCTGCTTATATATAAACTATGTCCGAAATATTTCATTTATATAGTAGAGATTAATATTGTGTCATGTAGTCAATAAGCTGGGGTAGATGGAGAGTTACTATTTCGAGGACCAAACTGTTTCGGGGTTGATGATAGGCTGCAAGTGCTGGCTGACAAGTCATTGGTTTGGCACAGTAGTAAAGTCATAGAAGTCCGTATACTGACTGGCGATTTAGCCACGTGATAATTGACATGGGAAAGGTTGCAACAACATCCCAGAGAACATCAGTAAAGCGACATTCTCAAATGCGAGTTAGATACCATAAACCTTGGGCCCTAGGAAATACAGCCTGCACAAATTTTTACTACATATTAGCAAACACCCAAGAACGAACTGGCGGTGTGACTTATTGAGTACCGGGCTAGTAGGTGGCAATCGAGATGAAGACAACCAACGCGATATGCAACAGTCGCTCTGGCTGTAATGTAGAATAGGCCTTCATACCTCTAAGATAGTTTGTGTGTGTCAGGCTGTCTTGTTTGTTATGTCGCATGACCAATAAGGCTCCACGGCCAACGGCTCTGAACTTCAGACACTAAGTGGACGTTACTATTATTATTATTATTCACAAACACCTTATGGGTACATAAGTGCTGTGAAGAAACCATTTCGGGTTTCTTCAAAAAATGCAATAATACACAATTTTCAATAATGTTAACATTACATATGCCATGTTTGAGAAAGGAAGGAAAAGGAAAATAAAATATTAATAATAGAATAGTAATAATAAATCAGGTTCTGTGTAATTAGCAGGAATTTTGAATTGATTTTGAAGAAGGAAAGGAAGAAACTAAGGAAATAGAAATAAAGGAGACGCGGAATACGTAAATATCTTAACTCAGAACAAGAATAAACAACTATGTATGTATAGCAAAACGAGTAATAAAAATAAAATAAAACAGAATAAATTGATAAGTAAATAACTTATTATTGCAGTAAGATATCACGTTAGAATAAGTGTTTGTTCGTGCAGACATAGTTTTGGGTGATGCTATAAAAGTCTCAATTAAGTGCAAAAGATAATCAATATGTATGAGGTGTATATACATAGTGAAGATACGAAACGAGTCTGATAAGTTGAATTCAACGTAACACAAGTTATTGTCTCAATCCAAAGCTTCGTAATCTTAAGAATAATATTTATTTAGAAGGAAAATAAGAGAGAAAAGAAATGAACACATAGTGAAAGGGTCCAACCATGATCATAATAGTGTAATGGATATAAACTTTTGAGATGAACGAATAATTTTAAAATAATAATAAGAACAATAATAAACCCTTACGGATAAATACGTGTAGATTTATGTAACAGTATACAGAGTGAAACCGGGTATTAGTATAAGCATTAGTGCAATAATAATAATAATTTAGAATGATGCTATCATAGTCATAATTAATTGCAAAGAATAATTAAATATAAATTTCTATATGTTATATATATATGTTGTGAAGATTTAAAAAAAGAATTATTTGTTTAAGTGTAACATAGGGTTTTTTATTTTTAATTGTAAACTGTGGATGTTTAGGAATAAAATATGTTTAGAAGGACAAGAAGAGATGAAAAGAATATCTAATGTGTCGAGAGACCAATAATGATAATAATAACAGTATTAATTATAAATACGAACATAAACAGACTTTGTATATTAAGATAAATATGAAATAAAGTGAAATAGACGTGAAGAGTTTCAAAGGTTTCACTTTGCTTTTCAGTCAGTTAGATAGATGATGGACCTTTTTTGTATAAATCATTGTTAAGCATGTTGATATTCAATAGGTGACATAATCCACTTTCGGAAAGAAAATCATCAAGAAGACTTCGGAACCGGATTATAGTTTCACTGCATCGGAGGTTCATTGGCAGTCTATTCCACATGGTTGAGTAGCGAATAACGAAAAAATTCTGGCGTAAATTTGTGTGGGTTTTTGGAATCGCTAGAATATTTTTCTTATTGCGTAGATTGTGGGACGGTACCATAGAGTATGAAGGGGTAGATAGCGAAGGCACATCAAGCCTGTTACAGCTCGGAGAATGACCCCTCTAATCACACTAGATACTGTGAGAGACAATCTAGATTGGAGAGGAGAAGTCAAAAAGCGTAATACATCTCGGTGCCGGTTGAGGTTTATCAACAACCGACGGTACAGAATACATAGACCATTGTCCCGCGAATGGGACACGTCATACAGGCAAAAACACTGATTGCAGCAGTTCTCATGGAACTGGTTGACACACTCAGTCACAATCTGCTTATAAACTAGGAGACAGTTGTTGCTGTAGATGAACACCAGGTTAGGAGACAACGCATCAAGTAATTCTATAACGATGTAAAAGGACTAATAATAAATTAGGCGCATTCAGATACATGTGCTTTAGATTAGATCAGGAGATTATAGTCCCAACTGAATCATGACTATCGCCTCACATCATGAATAAAGAAGTGAACATGCAAGGTATGACCCTTTTCAAAACGATAGGGTACACGGAACAGAAGGTGGGATGGTGATATAAATGAAAAGTAACTTCAAAGCTACAACACCACAGATTACTGAATCAACCAAGGTGACAGAAACGTCTTGGTTCAGCTTCAATGTGAACTGTACGAAGTTCTTGACTGAAGTGAAATACTGACCTTCCACAGGTTCTTAAACCTGAAGAGATGAGATAATATAGGTGATACTGAAGCTGCTGCATTTGCTGTTTGACCTAATCCTACTAATTGGAGACTTCAACATTCCATCCCTAAATCTCAGCAAGCAGGAAGCAAACTATAAATGATGGTTATATGGTGGCCTGTTACAGTCATTAAGACTTCAGGAAGGACTGGACATGTGGTTGGATCCACGAAATGAGACAGGGACGGAAAGATTTTAAAGATTAGATTAAATACTGGCAGATGACCAGTTTACAGTTGGGAACGTCAATGTCCATGAACCAATAAGAAGTAGGTACCATGACATGGTCATGTTTATCGTCGTCGCGAACGAAATACTTCGTAGAGGAGAGAACGTTCCTTACCCTAGCTCGACTAGAGCAAATCACACTACGATGAGGTGGCACATGCAACAGGCTTATTGAACACTGATAGTAGTGAAGGCTAACAGTGGGTGACCCTCTGAGGAGGTGTGTGACATCATTCAAAGTGCGACCCATCATAATGTAACTCAGGGAAAGCGTGCACCCGAAAAGTGAAGAACATGGGCTAAGCTATGCACGGTACGTTTGTTTCAGGCCAAACGGAGGGCCTAGCATAAGTGAAAAGTCTCTCTAGAGGATTACAATCGTAGCTCCTAATTGGCATCGAGAGATAGATAAAATGCCAACGTCCGCAACAATAGTAGATGTCTTTATACCAAGCTAGGAGTCAAAATGCATGTTAATGCCGGATATCTCTAGAGTCTCATTACTAGGGGAAAGCTCACGAACCAGAGGATCTGTGCTCATAAATGGCTAAAAACAATGACCTCACAAGCTTAGATTTGGCGATCTTTGATGACATCTTCATAGACGAACCAATTCTGAAGCTTGCAAACATGGAATAACTCCCAACTCTAGTACTGGCTAAGGGTGCAACTGCTCCCGAGTTAGTATTAAAAATATTAAAATCCATACGCCAAAGTAAGCCGGCGGAATTTTAAAACACCCAACCTATAAATCCTGGACCAGTGTGCGTAAGCCATGATGACACCAGTGGGTGATCTCTTATTTGCTCACTAGATGAACACTAACTCTTAGTGTAATAGCACCAGACCACATTCTGCTCAACTTTTACATGGAATGATAAAAAAGACTCAGGCAAAAACAGGCTCGTCACACCACTCTCAATACTGTTAAAGGTAATAGAAGAACAGGCCAACGAACAATTGATGAAAATGCATAAATAAAACTAACATTCTACATGAAACTCAACATGGGTTTACGGAAGACACGTCCCGTGCGTCCAACCTACTCATAGCATGTTGAAACCAGATGACCTTCTTGGACGAAGTGATACTGGTTCATGTGATATTCCTTAATTTCGCGAAATTCTTTGACACAGCGCCTAACATAATTCTCATGCCAAAGGTTGCAATGATGGGTTTCACCGACCCACTTCTACCTTCACTCTGAAGCTACCTAGAGAACAGGATGTTTTGCACCCAGAAAATAGAGTGCACAAGACTTGGAAGGTCTCGAAATTGGATTGTCATAAGAAACAATCTTTGATTGGGGAACAAGTTAGTGATGGGCCGAAAACATTATTCTTACGTAAACAGACTTCATAACCTGGAGTTATTCTCGCTGAGATACAGAGAAAAATAAGAGGTGATCTAATGATAGAATACGACAAATTAGATACGTCAAACCACCCTGACGCGAGCCGGTCACCAGAAGAATATTGTCACCCTCCTCAATGCAACACTCAATAGATTGCCAGCTGTGAAGGGAACATTCAGGTACTCTCTCACTTTTTCTCACTAACAGTTGTCCCAATTCGGAATGTTCTCTCAGCTAAAGTGACCACAGCCTTCTCCGTTGATAGTGATGATGCAACGGATATTCTAGTTTTACAACTGGATACCAGTAGCACCTTCTATGTTCGATCGTTCCCAGTCAGATAGAAATCAGAAGTCAGACGAGAAGAGGCAGGAAAGATATATTTGATTCGTTACCAATATATCGAGGACCTTTTCTATGAGCTGGCTAATGAAACGTAGGAGCTGTGTCCCACGTCGTGTTGAAACGTGATCTGGTGCGGATGCATGACCGAAAGCCTTCAGCTAAACAAGTCCACTTAAACAACGTGGTCAGCATCCAATGTCGAACACTTAATGAGCTATTGATTTTGGGGAATTATTTACAGCTACAGATCACTCCCCTCCTAGTGAGGTAGTGATGCCCCTAAGACGTGACCAGCCAGAAGTTTAAACCCAACGAGTTTGTCGTTGGTAAACACTCTTCTGATAGCTTGCTTCGTTTAGCAGCGTCTGGTCGTCTTTCCTTAAACTATGGGACCAAAATGTACAACGTAGCAATAAAGAAATATAGTACAATGAAAATTTCGGTTCCTTGCGAAACTTCGTCGTTCTTTTCCAGCCGTCCTGGAAAAGAGGAAAAATAAAACGTGTGAGTGCATGTCGAAAATACACTCGTACTTGCGTAAGGACACAAGATGAGCGGAAAAAAATAAACTGATACACTTACAAACAGCGTAAAAGCGATCGGAAAAAAAGGTTTTCTTTTGGTTTTTTTCAATATATAAATATATATATATATACGCTCAAAAAATGTTTTGTTTTTTTTTTTGTTTTTTTTTATATAAATAAAAAAATGAGCATATTAAAAAAAAATTTATAATAAACTTTGAAAGGGTAATTCAAGATAAAGCTTATGTCCTACGTGCAATATTCGTTAAGATGTTCTGGAAATCTTACTCGTCTTCCAGAACGCGTTGTTTTAGGTTTTTCTATCGACGTTGACGAAGTATCAAGTTGTGTGTCGGTTGTCGTGTAGGGTACTACGAGTGTAGTAGCTGTGTCGTTTGCTTGTACCGAAGGAAAATCGACGTAGCTAGGGTTTCCTTCTAGGTACGCAGCTTTGAGTCGATCGATACTGATGCTATCTTTCGTACCGTTCTTATCGACTACATAGTACTTAGGTTCGCGTTGAAGAACTTTGAAGGGTCCTTCGTATGCTGATTCGAGGGGTCGTCGATGTGAGTCTCGACGAACGAAGACGTATGTACTATGTCGTAATTCGGGTTGAACGAAAACATCAGTTGATTGAGGTCGAGTGTGAGCAGGTTTAACTGAACGCATAGCGTTTGTAAGCCTACTCGTGTAAGAGTTTAGATCCATGTTCAATGAAGAAGCTGAAGGATCCACGAATTCTCCTGGGAGTCGGAGTGTCGTTCCGTAAACGAGTTGAGATGCCGTGTATCCAATGTCAGCTTTCACTGCATTGCGGATACCTAGCAAGACGAGTGGAAGAGCGTCTGTCCACTGTGAAACGTTTGAAGCTGAGAATGAAGCTTTTAGTTGTCGATGAAAACGTTCTACCAACCCGTTTGCTTGTGGGTGGTAGGCGGTCGTTCGGAAGCGCGTGATTCCTAATAGTGAGGTCAGACAACGGAAAAGTCCAGATTCGAATTGGCGTCCGCGGTCTGTAGTGATTGTGGAAGGGCAGCCGAAATTTGCTACCCATCGTTCGACGAAAGCACGGGCCACGGTTTCAGCAGTAATGTCCTTAATCGGTACTGCTTCTGGCCATCGAGTGAAACGGTCTACGCATGTTAGGAGATATGAGTATCCGTTCGAGTCGGGTAAGGGTCCTACTAAATCTATATGGACGTGGTCGAAACGAGCGTCAGGGGTTTTGAAAGAGCCTAAGGGACATTTGTTATGTCTTATGACCTTAGATTTCTGACAGCTTACACAGGAGCGTGCCCACTCCCTCACGTCTTTATTCATGCCAGGCCAACAAAAGCGTTCGGCTATAAGTTCGATTGTTGCACGAGCACCTGGATGAGAAAGATTGTGCAACGTATTGAAGACGTTGCGGCGATAATGTTTTGGTACAATTGGACGATCCCTACCTGTAGATGTGTCACAGAGTAAGGTTTCCTTACCTGTTCCCATCTGCCTAATACTTAGTTTAAGAGTTGTCGAGGATAACTCATGCTGAAGATCAATGTCTTCTTTTTGAAGCTGAGCGAGTTTAAGAAGGTCGATTCCTTGGAAACTGTTCAAGGAGCTAATTCGAGACAAGGCGTCTGCGACTACATTGTTTGCTCCAGAAATATGTTGTATGTCTGAAGTAAACTGCGAAATGTAGTCGAGTTGTCGAGACTCTCGCGGTGAGTACTTGTCTGAAGATGAACTTAAAGAGAAGGTAAGAGGTTTATGATCGGTAAAAAGCGTGAATTCTCTTCCTTCGATGGAATGTTGAAAATGCCGTACAGCACAATACATAGCTAGGAGTTCTCTACCGAACGTACTGTACCTAGATTCCGTGTCTAACAACCGTCTCGAGAAAAATCCTAAAGGTTGCCACGAGTTGTTAACCCATTGTTGTAAGACTGCTCCGATTGCTGAGTCAGATGCGTCTACTGCGATACTAATGGGTGCTTGAGTGTCCTGATGAGCAAGCAAGGTTGCTTTAGCGATGTGTTCCTTAACTGTGGAGAATGCTTTACGGGCTATGTCGTCTAAACTAATTGATTTCGCATTTCCACGAAGCTGATCGGTTAACGGTTTCATAAGGGACGCGCATTTGGGTATGAACCGTCTATAGAAACTTACGAGTCCGTTAAAAATTCGTAAGTGCTTGATCGTGGTCGGTTCTGGGTAATCCAGAATGGCCGCCACTTTGCTCCTAAGGGGTCGGATGCCTTGGGCATCAATAGTGTGTCCTAAGAAGTCTAAGGAGTTAGTTGCGATTTGGCATTTCTGAATGTTGACAGTAATGCCATGCCTTTGGAGTCGATCGAAAACAATGTCCAGATGCTTGAGATGTGATTCTCTGTCCGGACTTGCTATTAGACAGTCATCAACATACGCATGTACGAAGTTGAGACCTCGGAAGACGTCGTCTATAAACCTTTGGAAGGTTTGAGCCGCATTTCTTAAACCAAAAGGCATTCGTAGAAATTCGTAAAGACCGAAGGGAGTGATGATGGCGGTTTTAGGAATGTCGTCAGGTGCCATCGGGATTTGGTTATAAGCTTTAACCAAGTCGATTTTCGAAAAGACAGTTGTACCTTTCAAGGTAGCTGTCAAATCGTGAATATGAGGCAGCGGGTAACGATCGGGAATGGTTTTAGCATTCAGACGCCGATAATCACCAGTTGGCCGCCAATCATTGCTGTCCTTTTTAGGGACCATGTGCAATGGGGATGCCCATGGACTATTCGATGGTCGAATTATTCCTAGGTCCATCATGTGGTTGAATTCGTTTTTAGCTAACCTAAGCCTTTCGGGAGCGAGTCTTCGGGCTTTCGAAAATATAGGTGGTCCTGTAGTCGAGATGTGATGTGTAACATTGCTGGTTACACAACTTAATTTCGATTGCGATTGGTATATCCCGGGGTATTTGTCGAGTACTGCTTGGTACAAGGGGTCTATGGCGTGCTTAATCGTGACTGGGGATAACCTGCAACCAGAACAAGGAGTTACGCAAACGGATAACTTAGTGTTTCCGTCTATTAACCTTCGTGCGCGTGTGTCGATGAGTAGATTGTGGTGTTGTAACAGGTCTATACCAATGATTGGCATAGAGACGTCTGCAACAACGAAAATCCAGTGTATGGGTTTGCGTAAACCCACGTTAAGGTAGACGTACCTTTTACCGTAAGTAGCGATCGGCTTTCCGTTTGCCGCCTGTAAACTTAAAACAGACTCGCGAAGTCTGTCGTCGAGATTTGCTGGAAGAACGCTAACTTCTGCGCCAGTGTCGACGAGGTAGCGAACTTTCGTAGTCACATCCGTGACATATAAGAGACGGCTGTGTTCGCCGGCTACGGTTGCCGTTAACGCGTGCCGGCTGGGAAGTTTCCCGAACTGTTTTTCGTGTCACTCGATTTTGGGGTCGGATAATTGCAAGGTTTCCTGCAGTTTCTGGAAAACTTACCGTACTGGTTATGATACCAGCACCAGTCGGGATTGTCTGTCTCTCGTGGTCGAGAGCCAGATCGCTTACGTGAGGCACTTCTACGCGGGGTTTTTGACCGACTACGGTCATTGCGAACTCTAAGATATCGTGTAAGCGTGTGACATAGTTCGGCCATGTCAGTCGAGGTCGATTGGGGTTTTTCTTTGACGGAAAAAACCTCGGCCTTAGAAGATCTAGTGATTTCCAAGATTCGATCGGCAGATGCAGCTAGTTCATCTATGGCATTGTTTTGAAATGAAACAAGCACTGCCTGCACCTGTTGAGGGAGTTTAGACAAGAAAAGTTGTCTAAATAGGCCATCATCGAAAGTTCGTTGGTCGATGACTTCTCTCATTCTAAGCAACATGTCCGTCGCAGAACCATGTTGTAAGTCGGTATTGTTAAGGAGTTGGTCTAACCGTTGTCGATCAGTTAGGTCTCCTCGTTTTAAAATCGATAGCTTAAGCGATTCGTAAGGTTCGGAAACATCACTAGTAAACATACTAGGTGTTACGTACCTGTTAAACTCGCGCGGTAACGCCTTAACTACCGCGAGGAAACGTGTGCGCGAGTCCGTGATTCCGTGCATGCAAAAATCGGCTTCTGCATAGCAGAACCAGGACTCGATATTGTCGGGCCAAAATGGCGTTAACTGAATCGAAATAGGGGGAAAAGACTTTAACTTAAAAACCTTGGGTGAGTGTTCCGTCATATTAATATAGATAACGAAAAATGTCTAATTAAAATATATCCGAGAAAAAAAATTCGCGAAAAAAGTATATCACAATATATAAAATTCAAATAAAGAATAACAATGAATAATAATATTCCAAAATGGAACAGACTCACAGTATATTGACTTGGTGTACCAGATCACGTCGGTCTCACCAATGATGATGCAACGGATATTCTAGTTTTACAACTGGATACCAGTAGCACCTTCTATGTTCGATCGTTCCCAGTCAGATAGAAATCAGAAGTCAGACGAGAAGAGGCAGGAAAGATATATTTGATTCGTTACCAATATATCGAGGACCTTTTCTATGAGCTGGCTAATGAAACGTAGGAGCTGTGTCCCACGTCGTGTTGAAACGTGATCTGGTGCGGATGCATGACCGAAAGCCTTCAGCTAAACAAGTCCACTTAAACAACGTGGTCAGCATCCAATGTCGAACACTTAATGAGCTATTGATTTTGGGGAATTATTTACAGCTACAATAGCTTTAGGAGAAGACTTGAATAACACATGGTCATCAGTGCATTATCACCCCTCTCTTCGACCAATTGTGTCTGATACATGCATCAAAAATTTCTACAGTTATCATCACCCTATATCAGTAACTAATTCCTATCTCTCTTACTATCACTTTCATTCCCCTCTCATTCTTTCAATCCCATATTTTCACATACTATCAATCGAGTAAATTAATCATCTATTCTTCAAACAGTCGTATTCTCTTGGCGATTGAATTATCAATTTATTATTTTCACATTGCGACCGAGCAACCTCCTACCTGGTAATGTGATACTGTCCTGTGACAAAAGCACTTACTCAACTACAAAATACACAAGCCCACAAATAACTACCATACTGACTAGAATTAATCCAGTCTAATGGTTAGATTACTACCCAATCGACATAACCAACTACCTGGAACGATGCCGAAACTACAACAAGCTAGTGGAAAGTAATCCATTGGTTTATACAAGCCTGTTACAAAGACATTGAATATTTGAAGGTCAACACTGTGGTGATTAATAACTGCGCAGGTTTTGACGCTAAAACATTATTATTAAATAAAATTACAAAAGTTGTGTGTCTCTTGCTTACGAAGAGCTACAAAGTGAGCATCCCGATTTCATGTTAACCATGCAAGTCTAATTAATTTTTTTTGAGTAGACGAATTTGGTAAACATTAGTTTGTTAATTAGCTATAATGAAGCACATATATTTATCACTACTTTATTCATTTTTTCTGTTTATTATGATGTCAGAATTAGGGTCTGAAGTCCATTTCAGGTGTTGACATTAGCAAAATACCAATCTCTCTATTTTGGTTAAACATTCGCCTGTTTTCTTCAAAGCAAACCATTCACTGCCGGTTTTTATGAAAAGTAAACAAGTTGTGAATTTTAACTCGAGAATGACAAAACAGTTTTTCCATGTGAAGAAGCGTATGAAAAAGTCGCACAATTTATCTTGATGTACAGGAAAGACAACTTTTTGCATTGTAACCTATGTTTACCCCTACTTTTCTTGAAGATTCTCCCAAGTATCTATTCACTGCCCTTTTTTTCATGCGTCTCTGTCACTTGTGATGGTTATCCATAAATCTTCATTACCAAAACTCATCTTCTTGACTCATTGTCACAGACTTCCCTACAAACATATATATATATATATATACACCTTCATTTGAAGTTTCAGTTTGTTTTCAGTCTACAGAAGGATGAGTTACCTTCATAAATCCTGGATGTGGCATTCTTTCAATTGATCTGACTTTTTGAATTCGTTGACAGATGAAGTTTTAATCACGTGTTGAGGTAATGAATTCCATTCGCTGATGATTTAGTGGGAGAGTCTTTAGTCAGCTGACAGGCAATTTGTTCTGGAATTTTGAGACTTTTAATACTGTCCTCACTTTGGAGGGTTCTCAAATACAGATTCACCATTAAGTAATTTAAAAACTGCCATAAGATCACCTCTAGTCCTTCTAAATGACAATTGGATAAGGTTCAACTTAGTAAGTCTTTCTTCATACGGCAGCTTTGAGTTTGGGAAATCAACTAATTTGTGGTTGTTTGAACCTTCCTCAACAGCTTACTATCTTTTTAGGCAGAAGCTAGCTTATCGTATTAAATACGCGGGATTAGAATCGACGAACACTGTATACAAAATCAAAAAGACTTCAGTATCGACATGGTTAGAGGCTTTATCTATTGATCATAGGTTTCTAAAACCTCTGGCTGCTGTCACACGACAGCGTTCAGTAATTTTCAAGTCTTGGCCAACGATGACTCGCAAGTCTTTGTGTGTCTGAACAAAGGGTAGCTCAGTGTTATTCACCGTGAATGTATCTGTACCTTTGTGACCGGTATACATCATAATGCACTTGGAAGCGTCTATCGGCAACCTCCAAATTTCGGACCATTCAGATAAATGTTACAGGTCATTTCGAAATTCATATCTATCACATTACTTTTTATCACTCTTTATATCTTGATACCGTTAATATGTAACGAAATCGATGGTAGTAGGAGACCAGGAAGTAAATTGGCATACAAGCCCAGTAAACCCTGGGCCTAAGGTTCGTGCTATTCGGCACTCATTATCAAAGTGTAACTGTAATCTTGAGAGAACGGATACTCCTTGGTGGATTATAATCCACTACACCTCAACATAGTGGACAAGTTACCTCGACTAGTAGCCACATTGAAATTTAATTGACAGAATTCGATCTTCACTTAGAAGGACCTGATACACATGACATTGGTCACTACCTAGTTATCGGCCAAATGTAAACAGATGGTGTTGATTTCGGCTAAAATTAGGCAGTTTGTACAAAAATCAACTAATAGGTGTGCATTTTCGCCAGAGACAATTGCTCCGAGAGGTGGACAAAGTAGAATATTCGATGTTAATTTAAATTAAGCAGGGGTTAAGGTGCTAAATTCTAAACGTTTCCATTTAGCGGAAGAATTTAAAGGGTAATCAAAACTATTCGCCCTTGAATCGAGAAAAAGACAAGAATTTGATCCATTGTTGCACTTTATTCACATCAACTTTTCTTAAAGATTTTCCCTAATATTTCCCCAAAGTTAGGCTTTAATTCCCTTATTTGTTTCCTTGGGTTACCAAATATAGTGTTTTTTAATCCTCAGTGTCATATATGGTCACCTTGCTGACCAATGGCTACAAATGTCTGTGGAGAAAATTCACATTATCCTTTCTTAACTCCCTTTTAAAACCATCAGAAATATATAACTGCAGCTCTGACAAGTTTATAGAGTAGATAAGATGGAAAAGCAAATAACTTATCATATAAGATTAAAGCTCGAAAAATATGTAATTTATGCCACATTTGGTTTAGTACTAAAATATCCAACGTAAGTTTAATTTGAAAATTCATCCAGGTGCTGTAAAACTATAAGCCTATATCTTTTGAGACATTGTGCGGGTTTTAAGTTGCGTTGGACTGACTAGCTAGTTGTGTTGATTTCCTCTACTTTTCAACCCATAGCTCATTACAGAACACAAAAAGTCTCCAAAAGTTTCTAACAGAATGGGAGAAAGTCATTTTTTATTGATTTTCAAGCACACGAACAATTAAAAGCTAAAGTCATTACAAATAAAACAGGTTACCTTATGATGTCCCGTATAAATTCCTTACAACATACATGTCACTCGATTCTGTACACTTATGTTTGTTCTTTTCAAGTATTTGCAGGGTGACATTGAGTGTTTTTATATCTGCATATACATGAAAGTTTATCTATCTTTATTTATAGGCTGCTTAGTCGCCTATCTATTTGCGTATGTTAGATACATCTTTTATCCAATATAAAGATAATCAACACTTGACCGACTGTCTTTTGACTAACAATGGTCAAGGACCACACTACACTGATTTATTAATTTTTTTGTCTGTCCTTTTAAATATGGATGGATGGAAATCATTCTAACCCAATTTGTATCTGAATTTTATTACCATAGTCGCTTAATAAGGTCTGTTAAACTATAAAGCATGTTATTAAAGAGGGTTTCATATTCCATCGTCCATTTGTCATCGTATATAGTGGAGTTTGTCCGTTGCCAAAGTTTTCATTTCGTAAAAGGTTATAGAAAGTTTGGTTGATAATTGTATGATAGGGTATATAGTCGGGAATAATATCTTTCGCAAGGTCCAGTATCCCTTGGAGTAAAAAGGTTAACGCGTCTCGAATATTTTGTCAATTAGGAATAAAGTATATACTGCTGAAATTATAAAGTTTTCACCTATGTTCTATTCTTCGAATGCACCAAAGTGTTAGACATTAGACCAATAAGATATTGTGAATACATTTTTATGACTCCTTTCTTTCTTGGCTGAAAGCCTATCATGATGGTAATTACAGTCACTCATTTCTGTAGAAGATTTTCACGCCATCATGAAACAAAATTGACAGCATAGTGGGAGTAAGCGAGTGGGGAACTTTTTTGAAATATATTCCTCTACTTCCTGGATAGAAACAGACTGTTTACAACCAGTTTCACAGGTAGAGAGTTTGCTTTAGATGTTTTTTCGTCAGAAACAATAAAAACCATTGCTTACTACCGGAGATACTTGTCATACTCCTTTGTATTACTTTGTTATGTTGATCACAGAAATTCATGATATGCATGACGTCCCTACAACCCAATGCTGCAATTAACAGTGTTTTTTACATTTTCTATGTTGAAACGTGAATCACTTGGGGGAAAGAACTATGCTTTTTAACGAAATAAGTTCATTGTTAAGGACAGAACTGTATAAGAAGTGCTGTTATAAGCTGATCTTGCTTACCAACAAAAGAGAGAGCAGGACATTATCAAAAATTATGATATATTAAGTAGTATCATAGTTGAAATCATGGGTCAATTGAAGCTAGACCACCAGGGAAAACCTGGAAGCACTGCTTTAAGGCCGTTGCATCTTGTTGTAGGACTCCTCAGCAGTGCGCATCGACGAACCCGCCTCGCGAGATTCGAACCCAGGGCCTATCAGTTTCGCGTGCCAGCACTTAACCGATAGACCACTGAAATAGATACTGAAGTCTCCACAAAACCCCTTCTGATCATAATCATATGCTCACTAGTGACCGACTTCAAGATACATGTCCTGGAGTTCCAGTGAGAAGCTGTGACCAGTGGAGTTGAACCAGGTCTGTTGTGAGATAACAACTCACTGAAGACAATTGATGAACGGTTGCGCAAACTTCGTGGATTGGTTGAAGTTAGACATTAACACCATAGGATGCTGGTTTAGTGGTCTATCCGCTAAGTGCTCTGGCGCGGGGCTGGTAGGTCGTGGGTTCGAATCTCGCATTGCTGAGGAGTCCTACAATAGGACGAAACGACCGTCCAGTGCTTCTAGATTTTCCTCGGTGGTCTAGCTTCAATTTATTCATGATTTCAACTATGAAAATACTGAAATCCCCACAAAACTCCTTCTGAATATATTAAGTAACCCACCATCATCCCACTGAAGTGATGCTACCACAGAGTCAACAATAAAGATTTAACTAACTTTGTAGCTGACTGGCCCAAGATAGACTGATAAGAATACTCATCCTTTATTATTTCATTATAACATCTTAATTAAACTTTCTACTTTCATTTCATAGTCTCCCTATACTTTATCAACCAATTTCATTTTTCTTTAGCCAGTAAACTTTCCAAAATGTCAGGTGTACATAGGAAAGGTCAAAAAATCCGTAAAAGTGCTTTAATGATTCGTCGACGTGTTTCAAGTTCATTCTCCAAGAAATCTGACTCAGAAAAACGTTTATCAAGAGCAACAATTCGTTTAATTGATGAATCTGGCGTAGATTTAACACCATTACCATTATTAAGTGAAGATAAACGAATACGTGAAGAAAAAGATACTATGGTTAGTTGTCTTTTTCTTTCAAAACGTTAATGTTCATAATTCAAGAGTACTGATATCTCTCAATCATCATATCATGGTGGAAGTAGTTTACATATTACAAATCCTTTTACATTTACACGATCTTATATAAGTGGATCAAGTCCAACTGGTGAATCACATTCAGAGACAAGTGATGAACATGATCGTTATCAAACATTTACGGGTAAGTGTTTTTTTAATGGAAATTTTTGAATAATTAATAGAGTTGAGGTCATGAGTCAATTGAAGCTAGACCACCAGGGAAAACCGCCTTGCGAGATTTCAACCCAGGTATTTCCTGGGTATGAAGTATTTCCTGGAGTTCTAGTGAGAATCATTAACCAGTGGAGTTTAACCAGGTCTGTTGGTGATAGTAACTCACTGAAGACATTGATGAATGGTTGCTCCATTTCGTGGATTGGTTGAAGTAAGACATTAACACCGTTGGATGCCGTCTGGTTCACTGGTCTATCGGTTAAGTGCTCTGGCTCAAGACTGATAGGTCCTGAGTTCGAATCTCGCGAGTGTGGGATCGTGGATGCGCTCCGCCACTGAGGAGTCCCATAATAGGACGAAACGGCCGTCCAGAGCTTCCAGGTTTTCCATAGTGGTCTAGCTTCAATTGACTCATGATCTCAACTCTATAAAATTACTAAAATCTCCACAAAACCACTTCTCGAATAATTAATGGTTAGAAAGTGATTATTTACTAGGTATTAAGGACTATCAATCAAGATTTAATGTTATATCAGTTAGAAGATACACAATTTCATCTAAGATTTCATAGATATTATACTAGGGCAACTTCAGGTTTATTGAGTTCAAGTGATTATAGGTTTAGGCCTTCATTTGCTTTTGTTATCATCTGAAATAGTGATTTAGTTCTTTTCACAGGATAAATACCATTTCTTACTGTTATAACGGTCCTTTTTGCTTTTTAAACGCGAATGGGACGTTACCTTAACTTTGATGAATATCTACACTAGATTACCTCCCAGTGTCTATTCTACAGGACTTTAACATACGTGATTAGCCCGATTAGAACGTAAATATATTTCCACACAGAAACCCAACACAACCCAACAACAAATGGACAATCAAATAATAATAATTAATAATAAGGATAGGGGAATATATAACTCGTCTGACACCTGTCAGACTAACTACATGTCTGACTAAACAGACAACCAATCATTATCATCTTCGCTAACACGTCACCTACTATAACACAAAACGGGTCGAGAAAAGAACTCAGCGATTATTAGAATCCATTGATAAGGCTGTAATGAGGTTGCTAGTTTGAGTGACTCAATATCATAGTGTACTCTGTTTAGTGTCATGTAGTTAGAGGATGTAGTTAGGTGTATCTAAATCAATGTTTCATATTAGTTTTCACACTTCATAAGACTTAGAGAAATAATATTCATCATATGGTGTTATAATATTCAATAGTAACCGATTTTCGATAACAAAACTTGAAATCTTAGATAATACATTCTAACTGGTTTATTTTTATGGTTACTTCAACTTACCTAATACACTTTATTGGAATCATGAACCTATCAATGTCAGACCACCGTTTTAAACCTGGACACACTGGACGACCAGTACGTCCTAGTATGAGACTTCTGAGAAGTGCGCACTCACAAACCATCATGCGGCTTTAGAACCCAGAATTTTTGGCCTCATGAAAACACTTAACTTTTATACTATTGAACCAGGATCCCATGGCGTTACTGTCTGAATTCTACCGATCCATACTGTTGTGCAACCATCTTCCATTGCCTTCGGTAGATAACTGCCTCACAGCCGACACAGTTGAACTCCATTGGTCATGACTTCCTACCAGAACTCTGAGAATTACCTTTCGAATCTAGTCACTAATGAGCATACGATAATTTTTTTGTTTGGGGTCGTGGAGACCGTTGAATTTCAATGGTGGTCTAACACGGATCGGTTTATGATTTAAATGAATATCAACAATCTCCACAACCCCAAATATAAAAATATCTTATAAATATCTACTAATGTTTGACTCGAATCATTTCCAGTTACACAATGAATAAAAACATTGAGTCTATCTTTCGGGTTATTCTATATAGGGCCAAATCAACCTATGCTAGTGGATCCTAGGTATTCTATCATCATGCAATTACCCTTAATTGTATGGTCATAGTATAATTGTCAACACATCCTTACTACATATAATCATTCTCTTTATGGTTAATATGTTAGGTTTTATTTACAAGCTTCTGATTGTAGTACACAAACCTTTATAGTTTACCTCATATATCATTAGCACAGCATAACTCAGTATTGGTCACAATTATTCCTGAAATACATGAGAACGAAACAAGTTCATAAACCAAATGTGAATTCGTGTCATCTTTGGTAGGCTGGAAGATTTAGTTGGATATGGATATTTCTAGCTCTTGTTTACAAACTCCTTGTATTGTGGATTTCGTACGCGGGATCTCAGATGCGTACTGTTCAGGAGTCTCATACTAGGACGAAACGGCCGTCTAGTGCTTTCAGGTTTTCACTGGTAGTCTAGCTTATGTCGACTCGTGAATTCAACTTTAAAAATACTACAATCTCCTTGAATCCCCATACTATTTTGCTGTGCTAGATGTCATATAAATGTATATAAAATACTTTAGAAAAAGTTTGAGACCAGGGTTGTAATTTTATTACTTATTTAACCATTCAGAATCCATCTATTTTTCATAGTCGATATAACTGAGATGCAGTTTATTGATTAAGATACTAAGCATTTACAAGATACAACGCCATTCTGTGGTTTGCTATTGATTTCAACTGATTTAAGTAGTATGGAAGAGACTATAATTTATGGATGACCTTTGAACGAATCTTGAATGACCTTGAGAAATATTAGCCAATCAGTAAGCAGTCAGTATAGAGTAAAAATATATTATACTAAACCAAATAATTAAAGTGGATACACTTCTTTTATATGGTCCAAAAACTTGTCAAGATAAGAAAGAGGTTCAAAGGTTCTAGAATCGTAATGCATAAGGTAGATGAACTCATCCATATGGCTCTATAATAGTCGATCTCTGGAGCCATGATAAGGTTTCAAAAACTCTCTTAACCTCGATCACATAGCTTAAATATTGTTTGTGTGTATTCCGGTTGTGTAAGTTTGCCATTTTTTTACGCAGTAATACAATACTCATACCACTGAACAGCCGAAGTTTCAGTAACATTTGTGATTATTGCAGCCAATGTTACTGATGGTTTTATTATACAGTTCGCGGCAATTATTATAATTCGATTTAGTCTCAATTTGAATTGAGTGAAAAAGGTTCCTATTCTAGCAGACATCTTCCTCCAACATACATTACATCGAAGGACAACATCACAGTAGTCTGCACAAAGTCTACTAGTCATTTGATTATCGCAATTACAAATAAAGGAACTTCTTAGTAGTTCTATGTCTTCTCTAAAATCCTCTGTGAACTGATTGTACATGCACATTAGGTACTGAAATTGGTGCCGTGACCTTGAAATCGTTCAAACGTTTCTGATTGGCTCGTCCATAAATTATAGTCTCGCCTTAGTATGTATCATTAGTTGGATAAGAAATAGCTGGTGGTAGAAGGTTAAGAAAATCAAAGAAAAGAAATTGAGGACAATGAATGATTATTGTGGTAACGGAAGAACAACAAAATTTGATACAACTGATTGATAGTTACTTATAATAACTTTTGCATAGCAACTATAGTTTGTAGTCGACTGAAAACCCTTCAACTATTATTCTTTTTATTTTATTAGAAGTTAAAACAATTATTCAATCAAATCAAGAAATTTTAACTGAAACTGATTTAAATAAATTAATTAATGTAATTATTACTGAAACTGATACATTTTGGATATTTGATCAACCGCCAAAATTTATTACAGAAGATTCAATTAATTCAAAAGAACAATTAAAACAAAATGAAATTTATAAAACAGTTATGTAGTTTAAATTATCTTTTTTTATATATGGTTTATTTTTTTCTCTCTCATTAGTGAGTGACTTCAAGAGGTATGTCCTGGAGTTCTAGTGAGAAGTAGTGCCTGGTGGAGTTCAACCAGGTCTGTTGTGAGATAGTAACTCACTGAAGACAATGGTGAACGGTTGCTTAGTTTCATGGATTGGTTAAGGTCAGACATTAATACCATTAGATGCCGGCTCAGTGGTCTAGAGGTCAAGCGTCCGCGCGCAAGACCTGTAGGTCCTGAGTACGAATCTCGTGATGTGGGATCGTGGATGCTCACTGTTGAAGAGTCCCACAATAGGATGAAACGGCCGTCTAGTGCTTCTAGGTTTTCCATGGTGGTCTAGCTTCAACTGACTCATAACTTAAACTATAAAATTACTAAAAAATCTCCGCAAAACCCTCTTCTGACAAAGGAAATACCACTGATTAAAATATCCCTGATAGAAAAATAATTGCAAACAACTTGAACTACTATTTATAAGTAAGTAGTGTAACATACAGCACAAAGAAAACTCAAACAAGGAAGAAATCAAAGGGTATGACATTCTAAAATAACCAAAATAACTATTCGACACTTATTGATTTACGATACTCTTCTCTATGATTTCGGTTTGAAATATACTCAAAATAACCTGATTGTATGATACTACTCATTTTTAAGAGTTTAGATTTTCTCATTGCTAATGGTAAAGATCGAAGTTGATCTGTCTTTTCTGAGATATGTACATCCTGAGTAAATTATCTCGATACTGACATTAAATGTATATTTATCAGTGGAAATCAGTAAGTTCAATGCGTTCCACTTTACTTTCAAAAATATTGCGATTTAATAACAAGATCAAGGCAATCTATTCAAAATGTACGTATGCTAAAAGAGACTGATTCAAATTGAACACTTAACACTTAAAAGGAATGGAATATTCTAACTCTTAGAAACTTACTTACTTACTTACTTACTTACTTACGCCTATTACTCCTAATGGAGCATAGGCTACCAACCAGCATAATTTTTTCTGGTTAGCGTTTTCTAGCGAGTTGGTTTTCTACGGGATGGGGTCGCTAACCCCATGCCCAACTCTCCTCCTTTACCAGGGCTTGGGACCGGCAGTAGATCCCAGAGGAGCTACAGGCGGAGCAATAATACAATCCATCCTTGTTGAAAAAGCTACTGTCTGACTGAACTCCGTAACTCATAAGATGACGTTAAGCTTTGTAAATAAAATAGTATTGGGTTCAAGTCCTTGTATGAACATTACCACTGAGATTCAAGTATATTCAACTCACTATTCCAATCTAGTAGGAGATCAATTCCTCGGATTCCGCTGTTAGCCATTATTCAACCTTACATAATCATCAAATCATATTTATCTTGTTTAAATAAATTATAGAATGCTGATAGGTATAATAACTCAGATTTATTTTAAACTTAAGTTAATATTCAACCATTGAAATTAAGAATGAAACAATCATTTCTCAAAGTTTCCTAAGATCAGTTGTTTAAATGACCTTATTTTCATGAAACTGTTGTTGTTGTAATACCGGTTCAAATTTTGGAAGTAGTACTATGGTGTGTATTACTGATGTCAATAGATATAAGTAGTATGTATCACCAATCGAAAGTAAAATACCTGGAGGCAGAAGGTTAAGAAGATAGAAGAAGAAGAGAGAAAGAGAACAGAGAGTGATTGGTGTGGAAACAAAGGAACAATGAAATCGGAGACGATTGATCGACATTTTGAAAATGAAGTATTTACTGTATGGTACTCCGATTTTACTAAGTCGAAAGTGAAATGTCTGGAGGCAGAAGGTTAAGAAGGTCGAAGAGAACTACAACAGAGAATGATTGATGTGGAAACGAAGGGACAATGAAGTCTTTACTGTATGATTCTTGGACTTTACTAAGTAATTCTGTAATTTTGTATTCACATACATTCGATTGTCCCCACTTGTATTCTCGTTCACTATAGTCTAATTTTTCAAAGGTTACGGATAAACCTGTCTAATGATCGTCTAAGATTACCTAAAACCAACTGTTTTTAACCGACATAAACAAATTATCACATTGAATCAGTTCATTAATTGGGTTAATCACCACGCCATCTAAGATATAACAATTCGCTTTCAGTTACTCCCTTAATATCTTACCTTCTCTTTTCCAATATCTGGTCAACTATGCAATGAATCAATTACTTTTAAAAGTATGATTACTGTTTCCAAATGAAAAGAACAATCGTTTATATCATAAATATGAAATCGATTTCTTATTTTTTTTGTTTTAATACTTACTTACTTACTTACACCTGTTACTCCTCGTGGAGGAGCATAGGCCAGACATCAATATTCTCCATCGAACCCTGTCCTAGGCAATCCTTTCCATTTCTTTCCAGTTTACATTAATCTTTTTCATATTTACTTCTATTTCCCGACGTAATGTGTTCTTTGGCTTTGCTCTTTTCTACTTCCCTTAAGGATTCCATATTAAGGCTTGCCTCGTGATGTAGTTTGGTGATTTCCTCAATGTACATCCTATCCTTTTCCAAAGTCTTTTCTTAATTTTCTCTTCAACTGGAAGCTGGTTTTTCCTCTCCTACAGAAGGTTGTTGCTGATGGTATCCAGCCAGTGGATGTTGAGAACTTTGCGAAGACAACTGTTTATAAATATTTGTACCTTCTTTTGTTTTAATAAACTAAAACTAATTAAACCAGTCATTGATATTCATTTCACATTGCATGCAATGTCAAGTCAATGAGACTAATGACCACATTACAACTTGGTCGATAGCATTCGATCTACACTAAGAAGGACCTGATACATATGACATTGATCACCACCCAGTGATTAATCAATTGTAAAGACATTGTGTTGGATTTATTTTCACTGAAGACGAACCTATTCGATTGATTTCACTGAGCAAATACAATCTGATTAAGAATACTACCGAACAGGATACTTTATTCATACTTCTTACCTAATGATGTAATTCAATGTGTTGAAATAGTTATATCATAGTTTAGTAAACCAGAACACTAGCTGGGGACAATCGAATGTATTTAAGCACGAATTACAGACTATCTCACTAAATTCTGATAACCATACAGTAAATAGTAACAATCAATTATAAGATGGTGGTTGGAGGTGGTCAACAGGATTCGATCAGCACTAAGAAGGACTTGACACGAATAACATTGATCACCACCCAGTGATCAATCAATTGTGAACAATCAATTGTCTCAATCTTCACTGTTTCTTCTGTAAATATCAGTCCATCTTCTCTGATTTCATTGTTCATGCATTTTCGTACCGATTGCGCTTCATTCCTGTTCGTTCCTTATCGATCTTTTGCCAAAATACATTCTATATCTGTTCATCACCATATACTACTTATATGGTTATAAGTAAACCACACCACAATGTTTTATTTTATTATATTTCTTCTTTTATTTAATAGTTAATTACATCAAAAATTGGTAATGATCAATTTATTGAACATGGTATGAATACATTGAATTTACCATTAATGAATAAATTAATTCAAACTGAATGTATCCATTTAAAAGATAAATCATGTATGGCTAGTAATTGGGATATGGTTGATACATATGAGAAAGAAATAGAAGAAAAAGAAGAAGAAACAAAAAGAAATTTGTTACCAGGTAATAGAATAATTTTTTTGAAGTTTTCTTCGTTTTTTCTTCCCTCCCTCCTCCCACCCAACTCCGTCTGTAGCTCCTCCAGGGGCTACTGCCGGTCCCAAGCCCAGGTAAAGGAGGAGGGTTGTGCATGGGGTTAGCGACCCCATCCCGTAGATAACCAACTCGCTAAAAAAACGCTAACCAGAAAAATTATTCAAACCTCCTCCCACCCACTATCTATGAACAAGATCACTTGATATTGTTTGTTTGAATCTTCTCATTGATGTTAAGGACTGAAAATGAACAGTCTTCTTATTGGCATTTGTGCGTACTGTGCGTATTGAATCAATATTACCTTAATTCACAAGCATTATAAGCAAAGATAGATACTGGCTAGCAGTGAAATTAAGCACAAACGCCTCATCCTTTTCGGGACTGGTCGACTGGATGTACTTGCATCTGAGTTGATGTTCACTCTGGGACTCGAACCCAGTTCCTTTCGCTTCAAACGCCATCGCATTATCCACTTAGCTACTTCACCCCGTTGCACAATGAGGTGGCTATCAGGACTCGATAACTAAGTGGATAATGCGATAGAGTTCGAAGCGAACGGTACTGTACTAGGTCCGAGTCCCTGAGATGTAAGTACATTAAGTTGATCAGTCCCAAATAGGACGGAACGCGCGTCCTTGATTCCTCTGCTAGCTACTATCTATCTTTGCTTATGAACAAGATAATTTTATAGTGTCACTTAAACAAGAATTATTCAGTGTGTAATGAAAGAGAACACAAATGGGGATACAAGATTACAGAATTACTTACTAAAATCTAAGAACCGTACAGTAAATTCTTCATTTGCAAAATGTTAATCAATCATTTCAGATTCTGTTGTTCTTCCGTTTTCACACCAATCATTCTCTGTTACCGTTCTTTTTTCTTAGATCTTCTTAACCTTGTTCCATCAGACATTTCACTTTCGATTGATGATACATGCAACGTATGTCTATCGACATCAGTAGTACACATCACAAGTGTATAATGCTTGTTATCCTCTATTTTAAAGAGTACACTACATTGGTATGCTTTGTTGATTCATGCAATAAGCTATATGGAATCATAGAAATTGAAGTAGTTGGTAAATGCATGAATTCAGTCAACTTTATGAACGAAGATAGTATACATACATTTGTTTCAAACTTGGTTAATTGTATACTTCAATTCTTAGTGTTTGATAGAATTGAATGGATGTGGGTATATACTTCAATTTCATAAACTCAGGGTCGATGGATTATTGTCTTAGGATATGAACTAAAGGATTTTGTCTGAGAAGAAATTTTCAAATCCATTCATTTGGTGGAGATTTTATGTACTAACGCAATCACTCCACTCCATTTTACCCAAACCAAAAGTCAACGGAAGAAGTGAAATCCAATACCATCCACCAAATAAATTGTGTTAAGTGTGATAAACACTACACTGGGTAAAGTGAACGCGTTGTTTACTTATGTACCCACAAATATAAGCAATCACTAGGACAACATGTTACGTTATCACTGATATTAATATGTGCTGACAATTATATGGACATAAGTGACACTAAGAAGATGTCAAAAGTTGTAGATCGAGGAGAGTTTAAGAATGTCAGAGAATTTCTGAAGGCAAATTCTTTAGATCACTCAGCATCCGATAGACATATTAAATTAGACTCAATCTATTCCAAAGAGGTCAGTCAACAACCTGACTAAAAGTTAACAAATCGAAACAGTCATGTTGAATACAAAGATAACTAAAGACATTAAAGCCTATAAAGATAAGGTGGCTTCGAAGCATTGCTCGTATATCCTGGGACCACCGGGTAAGTAATGCAGTTGTTAGGAAACGGGAACTAGGTAAGGATGGCAAATTGATTGATGAAGTAGTGACACTCCAAAAGTTGAGATGGCTGGGACACGTGTTACGTATGCCCAACCACTGACTGCCCAAACGTGCAATGTTTTATGGTGTAGGAGTAGGTTGGAAGAAAGCTAGGGGTGGCCAGACCAAAATGTGGCACAAATCCATGAATTCATTGACAATTGGACTGAGCCATGTTGATAGGTGTAGACTACTTGATTGGGGTCCGTGAGATGATAGCATCCGATGGTTAGAGACCTTGAATGACATGGCTCAAAATCGTTCGCAATGGCGAAGGTGCATCCACTCTTTGTGTTCTGCCAAATTCTAATCTTCTGAATTCTTCACGTCCCTTCCTTTTTTTTCTCCTTCCAAATTTATTTCACTGGATTATACTCCTTAAATAACATGTTCAAACCCTAATCTTTCTGATTACTACTTATACTCTTACTTCTTCTACCACTATGGGATTTGAATCGACAACTGCATCACTGTGCTAATGTGGTATGACAACTCGAACTGATGTACGTACATAGGAAGTTCTACGTTGTGATTGACTGACTGACTGACTGATAAAGATAACCAATCACAATTAAGACCACTGAAATAAATCCCTACAGACAACATCTTACCTAGAGATTACAGATATATCTGATGAATAAGCTCTTGACAACATACATTCAAGGTAAGATAGAGGAGTAAATCACTTTGTTTTAATGATTTCGAAATTTTATTTTTCTATCTTTTAAATACTAATAAAGATAATTCACATAGAAAGAAAGTTGGAAACGATTTAAACAACGACCATTTTGATAGTTCAATAAAAACTACATTGAATCAAAAGAATATTCTATTACAACCAGATGATGGTGGACCATTGGAGAGTAGTTTAAGTAGTGGAAAAACTAGGACAAGTCAAGGATTTGAATCAAGTCAGTATACAACAAGTAAGTGAAATCAGAAGGAGGTTTTGTGGATATTATAGTAATTTTCATAGTTGAGATCATGAGTCAAATGAAACTAGACCACCATGGAAAGCCTAGAAGCACTGGACAGTCGTTTCGTCCCAATGTGGGACTCCTCAGCAGTGCGCATCCCGCCTGGTGAGATTCGAACCCAAGACCTATCAATTAAAATTGGATGATGGCTCAGTGGTCTAGAGGTTAAGCGCTTGTACGCGAGACTGATAGGTCCTGAGTTTGAATCTCGCGTGGTGGGATCGTTGATGCGCACTATTGACGAGTCTCACAATAGGACGAAACGACTGTCCAGTGTTTCCACGTTTTCCATGATGGTCTAGTTTCATTTGATTCATGATCTCAACTATTGAAAGTAAGTGAAAGTTGTAGAGATATTATATGTAAAATGAAGAAAATAATATCATATCGATTAAATCAAGTGAATTCAAGAGTGATGTGAGAGATTATTCGATCTAAAAGATCCAATCAGAATACCACTATCATGTAAGAACTCCGAATTCTAGAAAAATGGTAAAACTATAGAGGGTTAGGAGTTTCAAAATTGTAACTTGTTAATTTACTCTGTAACTAATAGTTCTGTAATCAGGACAGGTCCTTATCTTTAGTCTCCCATCTTTTAAAACCAACCTTCTAACCTTAAAATTTCTTGATCCTACCTTATAAACCTTGATGCTACCTCCTATCCCTAACACTTCTGACCGAAATAATATCAACCTTGAAAACTCATTTCACAAAAAGGCCAACATACAATCCTTTCAAGACACGATATTCAGTGAAAATCGTGTGTTTTAGTAACGAGCTATCCTCAACAACGTTTCAAATTTGCCCATCGGTTAGCTTCATTTCGATTGATCACCAAATGCTGTCGGTATGGTACAGTTTTACCGTAGGGTGTTTTTCTTTCAAATTATTGAAGCTTCGATTCTGAATTAACTTCAATTTTTGAATCAACAATTTTTTAAATGTTATAAACAAAGATGGATAATGGCTAGCAGTGGAATCCAGTTTGACGCGCGTTTCGTCCTATTTGGGACTCGTCAGCTGAAAGTACCTGCATCACAGAGTTGATGTTCACTCTACGACTCGAACCCAATACCTTTCGCTTCAAATGCCATCATGTTATCCGCTCAGCTACTGAGTCTTGATAGTCACTTGATGGTTGAAAGTTTGATGAATAGTTTATGTATAACTAACAAGTTCATTTCTTTGGGCATGATCACAAACGCATCAAGTTGTTACACAACATCATATATAGATAGTTACGAGAGCAGTTTAAAAAGCTCTATCTGTTTTACTAATCACTCTAGTTAAATATTTTGTTTCTAAGGCATTTTTTTATATATGATCCTTAACGGTTACTATCCATAATCACCTAACTTATTATTATTGTTCATTTACAGATAATACAATGAATACTAATTCTGAATCAGATCTTATATTTATTCATGATAACGCTATAAATCAACTCAATCAATTAACTAATGAATTAGGATTACTTGAGGTCAGTAATAAAACTGTTTTTCTAACCTTTTTTTCTCTCATAATCTTGGATCATCTAATTTAAATGTATTTATATTAGTTGAGATCATGAGTCAATTGAAGCTAGACTAGTCTATCGGTTAATTGATGTGGCGTGAGACTGGTAAGTCCTGGGTTCGAATCCCGCAAGGCGGGATCGTGAGTGCGCATTGCCACTGAGGAGTCCCAAAATAGGATGAAACGGCCATCCAGTGCTTCTAGGTTTTCCATGATGGTCTAGCTCCAATCGACTCGTGATCTCAGCTCTATAAAATTACTAAAATCTCCATGAAACCCCCTTCTTAAATGTATGTAGTCCTATTAGTCTCTAAAAGTTGAAATGAACAATGAAATAAGTTTTGTAGACTGGCATTTTTGTTATATCTTAAGATCTCCTGAATGCCCTGTTAATGTATAAATTGATAATATCGCCAATTAGAGGGCAGTGAATTATCGATCGGACCAATGACACACAAAAAACGTACGAGCAGTCTAGAGTACTTGTTGGTTCTGCTTTCTGCCTAGCCCAGCCAGTTAAGTCCAGAACACCAATCTCAGCCTCTGCGGTATGAATCATTACTCTCAAACATACTGAGTTTATATACCAATCAAACTGAGCGCATCGCACCATAAAATAGAAAATAATATTTGTACAAGAATTAGCCAAAAGTGGCTGTGAATAGGGGGAACAGTAATCAATAGACTGGGGATAACTCAGGAATGGTAAATCGTACAGTAATAGTCTCTGAGTCAAAATAAAGCTTATACTAAGAGGGACACAAATATGAATAGTTTAGTTACTTAGCAATTATACAATAGGAAGTATACATATCATATTGGTCTATAAGTAGTTCTCAAAGTAACCATTCATAAATCTCCACGGGATATAACAAAAACACTATATTCAATCCATAATTCTATCATTGTCTTTAACTTCCTTCCCATCTTTCATGATTAATGTTCCTTTCTAGTCTTTTCTAATGATTTTTCACAGCTATTATTTAGCTATTTATCTTGACCTGAACATATTTTAAATAACCAGTTAGTATATAGTTGAAATCATGAGTCAATTGAAGCTAGACCATCATGGAAAACCTAGAAGAACTAGATGACCGTTTCGTCCTATTGTGGGACTCCTTAGTAGCAGTGCGCTTCCACGATCCTGCCTCGTGAGATTCGAACCTAGGACCTATCAGTCCCGCGCGCGAACACTTAACCTCTAGAATCACTGAGCCGGTCAGCATCCAACGTTGTTAATGTCTTACTTCAACTAATCCACGAAATGGAGCAACCATTCACCATTGTCTCCAGCGAGTTACTATCTCCCAACAGACCTGGTTGAACTCCACTGATTAATTAAATATCCTAATTATAATTCAGAATTGTTTCGTTTTTTTCATATTTATTTGTTTAAATTTGCTTTCCCCTCCCCCCCCGTAAATTTTTTTAGACTCCAAAAATGAAAAATGATTTAAATAATATGGAACGTGCATTAAATATAAATTTATATCGTGATAAATTATTCAAATATCAAAGTTTACTATTAAAGGAATGTAAGTTTATATTGAACATTTAACCGTTTGTCACTTCAAACAACGTGAAAAGGTCATTTGAGTTATTTTTGTTTCTGGTTAGCGTTTTCGAGTTGCCAACCCCATGCCCAACCCTCCTCTCTTATCTGGGCTTAGGACCGGCAGTAACCTCAAAGAGGCTCCAGATAGAGTTAATAAGGACAATATTATTACTCAATTAACTTGATATTGTTTTACTTTAATCTTCTCATTGATGTTTAGGACTGTAGTTGATCAGTCACTTATTGGCATATATGTATCCTGTGAAGATTGCTTCAGTATTACCTTAATTCACAAGCATTATAAGCAAAGATGGATGGTGGCTTGCATTTGAATCTAGGACATACGTTTCATCCTATTTGGGACCGATCAACTGGATGTACCTTTACACAAGCAATCGGCTATCAGGACTCAGTAGCTAAGTGTTTCAAGTGAAAAGTATTGGGTTCGAGTCCTTGAGTGAACATCGACCGTGGGATGCAGATATATCCAGCTGAAGAGTCCCAAATAGGACGAAATGCGCGTCAAACTGGATTCCACTGCTAGCCACCATCCATCTTTGCGTATAATATTACCACTAGTTTAGGGTAGAAGTGAGTAAACGTTTTCATTAAAAAAAGTTGCATAAACACAGTATATGTCGTCTAATAAACAAAATATTAATATCCTTTTATGAATAGACTGGCATACATCATTTAATAAATGAAACTGTCATTTATAGACACAGTCACCAGCGTAAAACTATGTTATTTTATCTATGAGATGAATCCAACTGTGCATAACTTTTCTCAATCTATATTCATACATAAACACCGATGGAGGTTAATCCATCACTAGCGAGATCGAACGTCCGGGGTTCAAATCCTGCATGCAGGATCGTGAGTACGAACTGCTGAGGATTTCTATGCTGGGACGAAACGGCTGTCCAATGTTTCCAGGTTTTCAGTGGTAGTCTAACATTGATCCATTCATGATATCAATCTAATTCATAGTAATCAACAATCATTTTCCTTGTCGTAATGTCTAATTCTGACCTTACATTTGCATCTGTTTGTTAAGATCTAAGTCTTGACTTACTAGGGCCCACAAATGTAGGCTAACTCAAAAACGAAACAAATACTTTACATATAAATGCTTATCCTTTGTCAATGAGGGCAGCCAACTTTGTTTAATGGTTGTTTACTTATGAATACATTGTGCAAATGACTCATATTTATTTTAGCTGACAGTTACAATAAGATATAATCGAGTGTAATATTTATAAAGTCAGGTCTATTTAACGAGACTAGTCACATTCTATTATTTAAATATATATGACCATAGGCATTGGGAACACGGATTTTTGACTAAACAGAATATATGATTGAATTCGATTTAAGCTAGATCATCCTGGAAAACCTGGAAGCAGTGGACGTGACAAGTGGAATCAAACCGTGTCTGTGGTGTGGCAGTTACTCACTGAAGACAATGGTGTACAGTCGCGCCAGCTAAGTGGTCTAGAAGTTAAGCGTCCGCACATGAGACCGAAGAATCTGGGTTCGAATCCCGCCTGCGGGATCGTGGGCGCGCACTGATGAGTCAATCGATACTAGGACGAAACAGCCATTTAGTGCTTCCAGGTTTCCAATGGTAGTATTGCTTAAATCGACTCATGAATTCAACTTTTAAATTACTACAATTTCTACAAACTCTCATTCTACACAGAATATAATGTAGCTGAATGTAAACCACTTTACGAGCCTCAGTCAATCTCTGTCTACGTTAAAGTATAAGCGAAATATACAAGAATATTTCTGGTTAGCGTTTTTTTAAGCGAGTTAGCTTTTTAACGGGATGGGGTCGCTAACCCCATGCCCAACCCTCCTCCTTTACCCAGGCTTGAGACTGGCAGTAGCCCCCGGAGGGGCTATTTATCTATGGAACTCAATATGAAAGGATTTCTCAAGTATGTCTATACTGAATAATGCTTCTTAATAAACTAGTCTCTTAGAATTTTACCTACAGTAGTGAGATAACTTTGAAGACTAGAGTCCTATGTCAGAAGATAACTAGAATAAATTCAGATATCATTTGTTTCCTTAGAGTTCTTAGTCACACCAGAGTATGCTGTTACTTAATTTCTAGCTAAGAGTTGGTAGTTTTAATATTCTACTCCCAAGAATTTCCCTAAAACTAAAGTTATTTCTTTAATCCCTATGTAGTGAACTCATAACTCTTGTTGATTGAATGCTATACTCGGATCCTAAGCTAGTCTCCTAACCCCCAAGCTAGAACTACACAGCGACTTGAACACGAGAGAAAAGGCATAAAATATGCGGGAATCACTTTACTCCAAAGGTTCCTTTATATACAGAAAATATAGGGTTTTTATAGTATTTTAGAAGTCCTTGGGTTTTCTTGAATATTTTAAGAATACTACTAAACATAGTAGCAGTATAGTAATCAGTCAATCAGAACGTATACATGTTATTTTTCATTTTCGTGATATTTCTAACAAAACTTCTAATCAAACGCTGATTGGATAGAATGCTTCTTAATGTTTTCCTGAGCTTATCATGTCTATTGCGAGTAATTTGCAGGATCATCCCAACATGAACGAGAACACAGGCTGGGACAACCATCCAGTAAATCCTTCATTCACAAAATATTCATCACTTATCTTTGTTTTTTGTTGTTTCTTTCGTTTCCATACCAATCAATCGATCAATCTTTGTTCTCCTTCTCTTATCTTCAATTTTCTCAACCTTCTGCCACTGGGTATTCTACTTTCGATTGATAATACATACTACTTATATCTGTTGATATCAGTAGCACGCACCACACCTAGACAGTAGATAGGTTTCAGAATCTAATACATCAGAATATAAATAAGTAATGTGTTGAATAGATACATGTAAATGTCAATAGTTTTACAAATTAAAAAGTAGTTTTCACAAACTTCTGATACATTTTAGATCAATCTAATATGGATTCGGGTATTTCAATGAAACCCAGCCCTGAAATGAGTCAAACATTCACAAATAGTACATCAAATGACCATTTAACTCGACATGAAGCGTCTATGTCGAAGGCGTCATTGTCTACATCACCATTAGCGCCAACAATAGTAACAACATTAAGAAACTTGGGTAGTGTCAATTCAATTCATTCTACACTAAATGATTCTAATACTACAATAAGATCTAGTGAATTATCTAAAAAACAAAATATTAGTCCACAAATTCCTCATGTTATTCCATTATGGCGTTTTCAATGTTCAATGACTAAGGTAAGTATGATAATTTATTGTGAATCTAAATGTGTTATGCTTCGTAGTCAGATTCATAGGATTTCGCAACTCCCAAACTATTTACGTAGACATTGGTACAAAGGGCACCGGATACATATGCGCCACACTTTGTGTGAGGGCTGTGATACTGCCCCGGGTGCCCAAACCGAAACAGGTGGTTTTCTTAGGGGACCACACCAGGAGCCTTTGACCTAAAGATTTGATCCACAAGGCAGTGGAGCATCGTAAGGAGATACAGTCCCATGGTAGCCGGTGACCAACAATTGATTCATACTCCATTCGTTCCATCAGGATCCTGGAGCCCATGTGTACCATTGGTTTGTAATAAGGGTTTTCCAACTCCCCTATGTGAACTTTCCGTGTCCATCAACCCGGTTAAAGCGCCTTACATTCGCTTTTTGTCCTCTCACTTTCGTGAACAACACCCCTGCCACGAGAAGGCAGTGAGTAGGACTTCCCTGGCAGGGGCTCTATATGCGTGGCCATGTGAGAGCATTTGGAGAGGGAGAGCGGACTCTCCCCACTCTCGACCGTACCAGGGCATTTGGGGACAGTAAAAACCCGGAACTATATATGGAAGTTCCTTGTCAAAATGTCAGAAACAATGCTGATGATATATGAGTAACTACACCTAATTGTTCATAATAACTTGAATTTCACTGAAGTCGCTTTTATCACAAGAGATTGAGACATCATATGATCTATTTTATTTTACACAGTATATCAACTTATTATGATTTGAATTTTCAGAAAGAAGCTTATTGCTTGTTGAACCCCTTCAGAATTTGTGTTAGTTTAATTCCAGCCGTATGTCTACAATGTTATATTGAGTTCCGAACTAAGAATAGGTTTTTGTGTGGTCCTTCATTTTTGATGTCAAGTAGATCAGATGATGGTGTTATCGACGGGCGCACCAGTTTTATTGACTCTAAACCTGATTGCAATAGGATCGTATGATGATCATCATTGAATTATATATCTCAGCTATCCTCGTACATATTCATCGGCATAACTCGAGTTTGTGAATAGAGAAATTAAATAAGTCAAATACGAGAATGAATTTTGAATACGTATATTTCATACAATCGCTGATCGGAACAGGCAATCAGGGGAATGATGAGAAGGAAGCGAAAAGAGGAGAGCTACGTGAAACGGATTGAAAAATACATGTGAGCCAACTCGACATGTGATGAATGTGGTAAGCAATACACACACACACACACGATCACATCAAAACAGTCAGGGTTAATAAGTGAATAAGTGATTAGGTCAAAATGTAGTTTATGTAGAATGAATAAATCGGTCTGTCCAGAAGCTAGAATAACTTATGTGGGCTTTATATAATGCCAGCTACTACAGGTTTCTTTAAGGTTAGAGACAATTTTAAGAAATCTCACACTGTTAAACATAATGGTCAATGATAAATGGTTATCATAAGAGAACCTAAGTTGACAATACTAGTGAGACTAATTTATGGACGACCTTTGAGCGACGCTAGAGTGGCGATGGGAGTGTCCACCTAATAACTAGGACCAAATGAGGGTTATCAACCAGTATGAGGAATCAGAATTATGATTTACAGTTGATGGTTAAGGTTACGAATTAGATTTAAAGTTTTCATCACCAATAGACATCAGCTATAATGCCAAAACTCTATTTAACCAAATGAATGAGTGAATTTCGCGTCAAAATCCGAGACCTATTATCTTGTAACTGATTGGTTCGTCCATAATTTATAGTCTCTCCGAAACTCTAATTGATATTGATACGATGAATTATGTAAAAACAGTTCTACTGTACGGAGCTGAAACTTCGAGAACTACCACAACTATCATCAAAACAGTACAATAATCAATGTCCGTTGACCGGATACCATCAGCAACAACTTACTATGAGAGAGAACAAACTAACTTCCAACTGAACAGGAAATCAGGAAGAGACGTTGGGAGTGGATAGGACACACAATGAGGAAATCATCAAACTACACCACGAGGCAAGCGCCGACCTGGAATCATGAAAGCGAAAGGAAAAGAAGAAGGCTGAAGAACATACTGCATCGAGAATCGGAGGCATACATGAAAAGGATGAATAGCAACTGGAAAGAACTGGAAAGGATTGTCCAGGATAGAGTTGGATGGAGAATGCTGATGAACGGCCTTTAGCTCCTCCATGAAGGGTAACAGACGTAAGTGAATAAGTAAGAACTTTGATATTTTCTTTAACTCAAAGCAATTGATAGATAAATGACAACTTACTATATTCTTTTCTTTCAAAAACAGGGTCATAATATATCAGATATGGCATGGAATAAACAAAATCCAAATATTTTAGCTATTGGTTATGGACAATTTGAATATGATAATCAACAAAAAGGTTTAGTATGTTGTTGGTCATTGAAACTTATTGAATATCCTGAACGTTATTATACAACACCAAGTAGTGTAACTGCTATTGGTTGGTCAAATATTCATGCTAATTTATTAGCGGTAAGTTATATATCCATATGCTTGATGATGATGATGATTATTTGGATGATGATGATGATTTGGATGATGATGATGATTTGGATGATGATGATGATGATTTGGATGATGATGATGATTTGGATGATGATGATGATGATAATTCGGATGATGATGATGATGATGATTAGATTAACATATTACTTCTTAACATTTGATTAATTAATTGTAACAACTTACTTAATAATGGTGTCTCTTTTCAACAACAACAACCACAACAGAAAAATCAGCAAATGACTGAAAAACAAAAAAGAAATAAACTAATGTACTCAATCAATTCAATGTGATTATGTCAGCACAATAATTGTGCTAAATGATCCAATCAAATGAGAAGTGGAATGATCAATTACAAAAAATATCAATGTCAGTTTTTGTGTTTTAATGAAATGTGTGATTTAAATTAGTTGGGTTTTTTTGGCGGCAGCATGATCGATTTTAAAGTGAATGAAAGTTTTTTTAATTTACTTTGACAGAATTTCAATTCAAGCAACAAAATGAAATGGGTTGAAGGATTCTGTAATGATTTTCTAGTCATCAATTGGTTGCCATGACAAAATTAAAAAAAATTATTGAATTCATTGATCTGTTTTAATTGCTAATTCGTATAATAATCGTTCAATCTATTAAGTTTCATGTTGTTTTTTTCATTTAGGCAGCAACTTGGTTGACTCTCCTGGTCTCTCACGACCCCGTATGCCCTAGTACGGCTGAGAGTGAGGAGAGTCCACTCTCCCTCTCGAAATGCTATCACAGGGCCACGCGTATACGGTCTCTGACAGGGAAGTCCTACTCACTGCCTTCTCGTGGCATTACTGTTGTTTACGAAATTGAGAGGACGAAAAGTGAGTGTCCGGCACTCTAACCGGGTCAGTGGACACGACGCGTCCACCTAGGGGATTTGAAAAATCCTGCTTACAAACCAATGGTGCACATGGGCTGGCTCCAGTTTCCTGAGCGAACAAATGGTGTATGAATCAATCGTTGGTCATCGGCTACCATGGGACTACATCTCCTCACGATGTTCCACTACCTTGTGGATCAGACCTTCAGATCAAAGGCTCCCTAAGTAAACCATCTGTTTCGTTTGGGCACCTAAGCAGTATCACAGCCGTCACACAAATAGAATGAGAT
>NC_031502.1:21340090-21368727 GCF_000237925.1 Schistosoma mansoni | reverse complement strand
AAGAAGAAGAAGAAGAAGAAGAAATTATCACCATACTTTTCTTAGTTAACATGCTTGAATAGTAATGAAATTGAGAGTCAAATGAATGTCATAGTGTAGTGAATAAGAACAGAAATGGGGGCAGGCGAATGCACATGAATACAAAACAGTAAATAGTTCATTTACAAAATATTCATCAATAGTCTCAAACTTCATTCTTCTTTCATTTCCACATCAATCATTGTCTGTTTTCGTTCTCTTCTCTTTTAATCTTCTTTACCTTCTATCTCCAGGTATTTCACTTTCGACTGATGTTACACACTACTTATATCTATCGACATCAGTAGCACACATCATAATAGTAATATTCAAGTTGACTTTCATTAACAGAATATTTAGTTCTCTATACAGATGTATCTTTTATTGGGTGTCAGTTGTTTATGCTAGTCCAAACAAAAGAATCTTCATTAAAAAAGGTGTATATTATGATAAAAGCGAATATTGAAACGGTAATAAAGCTTTCGAAGCATTGAAATTTCATCAGCTTAACATCTATTCCTTTTCATCTACTTGACTTGCATAATAATTAGTGTGAGGTTTTAAAATAGTGAAGTTTGGACTATGTTTTCTTTGATTAAGATCATGAATTGATTGGTGTTAGATCACCATTGAAAACCTAGAAGCACTGGACAGCCGTTATGTTCTAGTATTGAACTCGTCAGTGCGCACAAACGAATCCCACATCCGGGGTTCGAACCCAGGACCATAGATCTTGCCTAACTTCTAGAACATTGAGCCGACATACACTCATGTTGCCGCCCAAATTCCATCGATTCATAAATGGTTGCACAACCATTCATCTATTGTCTGAGGTAGATACCTGTCTCTACCCAACATAAATTAGACTCCAATAGTAATGGCATTCCCAGGTGAGATCGAAGGTTCTGGGTTCGAATCCCGCGGGCGGAATCGTCAATGCGCCTTGTTGAGGAGTTCCATACTAGGATCAAACGACTTTTCAATGCTTCCAGGCTTTCAATGGTAGTCTAGATTAGACTGACTCATGAATTCAACATTGAAATTTCTATAATCTCTACAAACCCCCCATATTGATTTATGTGTGGGTTGTGATACTACCCGGGTGCCCAAACCGAGGCAGGTGGTTTTCCGCAAGAATGTAGTGAGTAGGACTACCCTGATAATTGCTGTATACGCGTGGTCATGTGAGAGCATTTCGAGAGGGAGAGCTGACTGTAATTACCCTCGGTCTTACCAGGGCATTTTAACGTAATGTGCCATATTGTGAAAAGATACCATTTAATCTGTCTAGTAATCAAATTTCCACCTGATTTTAAGCTTATTCATTCTTTTTTAAACCATATAGGTTGGAATGTTTAATGGTGTGGTTTTTGTTTATGATGTAAGGAAAAATGATCCTCTCCCGGTAATTGATACGACGTGAGTATTTGTTCGTTCTTATCAAAGTTATATTCTATTGTCAATGTAAAGTTCTTTATGTTTAATCACGATACTGTAAAGAGTAAAAAAGACTATGACTGAATGAATGATTAATATTATAAAAGTCATAATTAAGGATGGAATTATGGTGTGTGCTACTGATGTTGATAGATATAAGTAGTATGTATCATCAACCGAAAGTGAAATGTCTGGAGGCAGGATGTTAAGACGATTGAAGAGAAGTGGACGAAGACAAAGAGTGACTGGTTTGGAAACGAAGGAATAGTCAAGTTTTAGACAATTGATCGAGATTTTGTAAATGAAGTAAATGAAGTCGTTCGGTTTTTTACGACAGCTTTTAACCTCCTTGGCTTTGAAACACCACATAATTTGTGTGGATTATACTTACTTATCACCTCCCGCTTCTTGAACAATCTTCGTCATCGCATTTATTTATGACAACGTTCTCAGTCCCCGAAGATTCTCGAAACCTGTAGAACATTCGTGAGACATTTTCTTTGGAGACCGAACACTTTAAAAACCAATAAAACAATGGGATAAATTTCACTGTGTTATCATTACTTACTTACTTAGTTACGCCTGTTACTCCCAATGGAGCATAGACCACCGACATTTGTATTGAAAATTCTGATCTTGATGTTGGTTGACAATTGTTTTGAGTTCCAGATGTTCTTCAGTTTTAAATATGCTGTTCTTGCTTGCTGATTCGCACCCTCACATCTGCATCAAATCCACCGTGTTCATCGATGATGCTGCCCAGATATGTAAAGGTTTTCACATCCTCCAAAGCTTCTTCAGTTGGTGCATGCTGTATTGTATCGGAGAGTCTTGCTTTTCCCTTTGTGGCTGCTAATTTTTTCTGCAGTTCTCAATGTCATATGCTATTTCAATCAGGAATTTGTTTAATTAATACAGAGTACATAAGTTCTTTTAAGCTTGAAACCCTTACGTACTGATACTACTGATACTCTATGTGTTGCTAATTTTAGCACCAATTTCAGTGACTCCAGAAATCTAAAGTCATCTAAGATTATAAACACGTACAAACTGAAATGATACGGTCTTTATGTATAAGTCAACCTTTTCAGCTATTTATAGGTTTTTAAGTTTAAGGTGTTTTTAAAATCGTACAAACATTTACATTGTTTACGTCAATATTTGTTTCCCTTGACTAATAAGCTCCATTCTTGATTGAGATCATTAATCGATCAATGGTAGACCACCATTGAAAACCTGGAATCACTGAACAGCCGTCTCGTCCAAGAATGGGACTCCTTAGGAGTGCGCACCCACGATCCTGCACGCGAGACTCGAACGCAGGACTTTCGGTCTCGTGCGAGAACGCTTAACTTTAGACCACAAATCCGTCATCCGACAGTGGCAATGTCTAACATCAACCACTCCACGAGACTGAGCGACCATCTTCCATTGTACTTAGCTTCATTCATTAGTATGAAGTAGTTATGCATTATATCATAAATCATAGTTTTATTCCAAATTATTTTATCTTTTTTCGTATAGGCATGCTACAGGAAGACATTTAGGACCTGTACGTAAATTACAATGGATTTTTAAAGAATCAAGTTTAGCGGAAAATTTACAGGAAGTTTTAGTATCTGTATCTAATGATGGTCGAGTAACTCAATGGTTTATTCGTAAAGGTTTTGAAAGTGCAGGTATAGTGTATTCTTTTGTTGATTGATTTATAATATAGATATACTCTTATTTCACCCCAGGTTAAAGTCGCTGTAACAGTACTCTTCCGTAACCTTACCTAGTGGTTGGATCGTAATCGTGAATAAACTAATGTTAAGAGTGTGAAGTGATGGATACAAACGCAGTAGTTTAAATTAACTAAGCTTCCTACGATATATGAAGTCCTTATCCGTAATCACCTGCATAGTTGAGCGCGTACAATGTCGAGGTAGAATCAGATAAGTATCTATATATTGTTCGGTCAATCATGAAGATGTATAAATTCTAGACATATATTTGAGGTAATTTTCACCATTATATGACTTCAGCTGTAGGAACCACAGAGAAACAAGAAGATCTGAGCGGTTTTTTTCATTCTCTTCTGGGAACGCACGATCAAATCTAGGTTCGAAACCAATCCCTCAAGATCATGCTGGGGACTTTATATCCTTAGGCTAATAATCCTGCATCAAATGCATCTTATTTTCAACTTCATTCAACTCGCGATTTGAAGCAACGATTAACTAATATCACTATCAGGACATCTAACTTCATACATGTTTGAATACCATAAGTCATGACTTTAAATCTTGACTTCAGAAATTGATATTAAAGCTATTCACCAGTGAGTACACGACTTGCCAGTTACAGAGGTGCATCATAGATTCATTGACTTCAATCTATTTATAAACGGCAATTTTTTAGTTTTGTTATTCTAACTACTGATAAAATACAAGTACTGTGAATGACAGTTCAAAACATAAATCTTTGTATCAACTAATACAATATGCGAATAGAATATTTACCATTCCAACCAATCAGATCATTGTTACTAGATCCCATCTTAGAAAAGGAAACAGTTTTTTTTTACGGTATTTGTATAGATCTTTTCTTTTTTTATTAGATCTGATGATACTTAAACAAACATATTCCAGTGTTCTAACACCGATGAATACATCTCAAAGAAGTGAAGCTTTAATATCACGAACTGCTTTTGCAACGAGTATGGCTTTTAATAAACGTGATTTAAGTATGTAAGTTTAATAGTGTATGTGAATATTGAGTTACTTATGAAGGAGAGAGAGAGCAGGACTTATGTGATTTTTTTATTCAACTTCCAAAATATAGAACGTATCACGTTACTAACCTAAGTTTCATCCTTATTGAAATATATCAACAAACAATTTATATATCAAACAACCAAGCCGGTGACTATTAGAACTCAGTAGCTACGTGTATAACGTGATGGCGTTTTCAAGAGAACGGTGATGGGTTCAAGTCCCTGAGTGAACATCAACTATGGAATGTAGATACATCCAGCTGATCAGTTCCAAATAGAATGAAATAAGCATCCTCGACTCCACTGTTAACCACCATCTATCTCTACTTAGAATGGTTGTGTTTTAACGTAATATTGAGGTCATTCGAACACCATGTACATAGAACAATAACATACTGATCAATTACAGTCCCAAACATTGATCGAAGGATTTAAACAATCAATACAAAAATGAATTGGAAACTTTACGACATTGCACAAGTTAGTGGCCATTTGGGCGAGACTATAATTTATGGAAGAGCCAATCAGAAGCGTTTGAGGGATTTCAAGGTCACGGCGCCGATTTCAGTACCTGATGCATATGTACAATCGGTTCACAAAGGATTTTAAAGAAAACGTGACAATTAAGCGGCTAAAATAAATTGGACTACAAAGAAGTTCCTGTATTTGTAATTGCGGTAATTAAATGACTTGTAGACCATGTGCAGACTACCGTGATGTTGTCCTTCGATGTAATATATGTTGAAGGATGACGTTTGCTAGGATAGGAACCTTTATCGTTCGATCCAGATTGAGACTAAGGCCGCTAACTGTATAATAAAAGCAACAACAATATTGGCTGCAATAATCGCAGATGTTACTGAAGCTTCAGCTGTTCAGTGGTATGAATATTGTAGGGATATATCTATAATAAAAATGATAAACTTATACAACCGGAGTACACACAAACAATAATGAAGCTATGTGGTCGAGGATGAGAAGATTTTTGTGACCTTATCATGGCTCCAGAGACCAACTATTATGGAGCCATATGGATGAGTTCCTCTACCTTATGCATTACGATTTTGGAACCTATGAACCTTTTTCTAACCTTGATAAGTTTTTGGACTATATGAAAGAAGTGTATCCACCTCAGTTATTTGGTTTTGTATTATAAATGTTTACTCTATACTGACTGTTTACTGATTGGCTAATATTTCTCAAAGTCACTCAAGATTCGTCCAAGGGTCGTCGACAAATTATAGTCTCGCCCACTGCAACACGGAGACCTTCAAAGGTTTTTGATCGTTATGGTCACTTGTCTGAGAATTTAAAGGCTTTGAAAAGATACCTCTGAGTTTATGTGTCACCTATGTGAAACCGTGACTAGGAAACTGTGTCCAAACAGCTGATTTATGTCTTATTAAGGATAATAACACGTTCGACTGTGTGGGAACGAAGTTAAAGGTCTAACAACAAGCTTTACGATGGGTGCTTAGAACGCCTGAACCTTTTCAATAAATAAGCAAACTGTTCAGATTGATTGATTAATGTAGAAATGTTCTATAGACAAAGAGACTTTATCAAACTTTAGCTTATTCAATTTTTCTTCTTCTCATATTAAAGTTACATTGTTGGCACTGAAAATGGACCAATATATAAATGTTCTTATTCCTATAATGAACAATATTTGGATACTTATATTGCACATACTGTAAGTCTAATTACATTTTATTTTGATCATTTAAGTGGGGACAATCGAATGTTGAGATAAGATGATGGTTGGAGGTGGTCAATAGGAAACCCTGTTTATACAGGAAACCCTGGACCCGGGTTTCGTGCTACTTGGCACTCATCAGCAAGGTGTACCTGTAATCTTGAGGGAGCTGGCGCTCCCTGATGGATTCGATCTCGTGTCACTCAGCTTCACAGCTAGAGACGCTACCACTGAGCTATTAGGGCCGCGACTAGGGTTTCCTGTATAAACACGGTTTCCTGTTGACCACCTTCAACCACCATCTTATCTCAACATAACGAATGCAGTGTCGAGCCACCTAGACTAGTGGCCACATTGTAACTTGATCGTTAGCATTCGATCAGCACTAAGGACTTGACACGCATGACTTTGATCACCACCCAGTGATCAATCTATTGTAACAATCGAATGTATTAGAATATCAAATGACAGAATCTCTTAGTAAAATCTGAGGACCATACAGTAAATATTTCATTTACAAAATATCAATCCATTGTCTCAGACTTCATTGTTCCTTCTCTTCCACATTATTCATTCTCTGTTCTCGTTCTATTCTCTTACAATCTTCTTAACCTTCTGTCATCAGGCAGTTCACTTTCGATTAGTGATATGTACTACTTATATCTATTGATATCAGTAGCACACACGACAATTGTACCTTACTAGTATTTATATGTATATCCTTATTTAGAAATGAACAACCATAACAAATCCTTTCGTGAGATTAGTTGTTTTTCGATTCATCACATCACAGCCTTCCATTTGAATAAACTTTTGTATTGCGAGATATTGCAACAGGAGACAAGTTTATGGATATAGATATGCTGAGGAGTCCCATACTGAGATAAAACAACCGTCCAGTGCTTCCAGGTCTTCAATAGTTGCGAGAGTATAACTCTGAATCATACATCTCTTCTTGTTCACTTCTAGTTTTTGTAGAAGTTTCAGTGATAGCTACGATTTGAGTTCAGTATTTGCTCAGGATTAACTTCATTTAGGATTTGATTGAAAACCTAGTATCACTGTTCAACCGTTTCGCCCTAAATATGCAGTTTCTCAATGACGTATTTTCTCAACCCCACTGAAGACCTATTCCTAAACCTTCTGGTTTTATGACTAGCTTCTAATCACTGGGTCGAGATTGAGTGGTACACGTTTCTAACTTTAATTAATTCATGTTATAATGAAACAACCAAATACCGATAAGGACTACAGTTTTGTTTCTGAAACCTGAACGTCCTGAGTTCATTCCCCTATGCGGATATAGCTGTACAACCCTTAAGTGATCTCCTGGTACCCTAGTTGATATCAGTCTGTAACAAATCTCACCTTCAAAGTAAACTTAATCTCACAAAGCTAAATCATAGGTACTAGTGTAGTAAGCAAGATTACGGGTGGGGAAAATTGATTGTATTTGAGCGCAAAATTACAGACTATCTTACTAAAATCTGACAACCATACAGTAAATAGTTAATTTGCAAACTATCAATCGATTATCTCAAACTTGACTGTTCCCTCTGTAAATATCAGTCCATCTTCTCTGATTTCATTGTTCATACATTTTCATACCAATTGCGTTCCATTCCGGTTCTTTCCTTATCAATCTTCTAGTGAAATACATTCTATGCCTGACTATCACCATATATTACTTATGTGGACATAAGTAACCTACACCACACTAGTAACTGTTTACATTCGATACTTCAGTTCATTGTATCTCCATGTAACTACTATCTTGCTATATTACTTCCAGTTGCATTACTTGATAACGTTTCATATTCTTATGTACAATTGTGTTCTTATCTATTCATCTTCATAGTAACTTCATCTAATAGTGAAAATGAATTTACTACTCACAAGTAGTATATGTAGTACATATATATTTCCAACATGAGTAATTCTAATTATTATACATAATGATATATACTTAGCAACTACTACTAATTTGATTTCAATTATTTTTGTTGTTGTTGTTGCTGTTCACTCTAATTACTTTTCCATACATTTCTAATCTGGTGAAATCATTAAAACAATGAATTTTAGTCTTCCCCCCCCTTTTTTCCCTTATGGATGGATACGGATTCATTGTATTGACTTAAGTTTACTTTCATTGAAACGTTCTTTTGAAAAACAAAAAAAAGAGAAAATCTGTAAAAAAAAACTTAATAAGATAGTCAATTAAAATCATTTTCCATGGTAATCACATATACAACGAATGCTTGTGTCCTCTAGTGTCCCTTCCAGTCATATAGAATGACGAAGCCTAGTAGGCCATTCTGGAGAAGAGTGCTACATCGAAGCACGGCCCAACTATCGGGGCAGGATAGCTGTTTCTGCACTGCTTACGCAGAACCATTAAATAATACTCACAACCCTTTTTTGTCATTTTTGTTTTTGTTTGGGAAGACTCATTTTTTTCACCACTCTTTTGAACCCTCAGTAGTTATGCAATGACTCTTTGTAGCATTTGTAATCATTCTCGGGCATTAGTAAAGTGGCTGATAAGGCCGATCTCCACCACCCTTATTACCGCTCACGTTAGTGCATGGGATGGTTGCTATGATCCAGGAGGTACGACGAGGACGTGTGAGTCGGATTTTACCTCCTCTAGTAACATTTTGTACACTTCTCTCTCTTCTTCCCGAAATATCTTCAATCTCTTTTATGGACTAATGACTTTTGTTTTGTCAAATGATCACCTGTTTTATTGTTTAACTGTTGTGTTTTGTTTGTTTTTTGATTGTTAACCTAATAGAAAGGATTAGTTTTATAAAGTTTGTAGACAAGTGATAGGATATAAGAAATCTAGGTCAAACGGGGTTTCTTGGCAATAGCAGCTCAATGCTGAACAATAAGAGAAGTGGGCCAATTGAAGCTAGACCACCATGGAAAACCTGAAAGCACTGGACGGCCGTTTCGTCCTATTGTGGGACTCCTCAGCAGTGCGCATCCACGATCCCGCACCAGCGAGATTCGAACCCAGGACCTACCAATCTCGCGCCAGAGCACTTAACCGATAGATCACTGAGCCAGCCGGCATCCAACGGTGTTAATGTCTAACTTCAACTGATCCAAGAGTTATGAGCGACCATTCACCAATTGCCTTCAGTGAGTTGTTATCTCACACAGACGTGGTTGAACTCCACTGGTCATTGCTTCCCACTAGAACTCCAGGACATGTATCTTGAAGTCAGTCACTGAAGGCAATTGGTGAACGGTCGCTCAAAATCGTGGATTGGTTGAAGTTAGACATTAACACCGTTGGATGCCGGCTCAGTGGTCTATCGGTTAAGGGCTTCGGCTCGAGACTAGTAGGTCCTGGGTTCGAATCTCGCTGGTGCGGGATCGTGGATGCGCACTGCTGAGGAGTCCCGTGATAGGACGAAACGGCCGTCCAGTGCTTCCAGGTTTTCGATGGTGGTCTAGCTTCAATTGACTCATGATTTCAACTGTGAAAATACTAAATTCTCCACAAAACCTCCTCTGATCAATCAAAGAAATGCTTGAAATTAGTTACATAAGAGAGTAAATCCTAACTCTATTGATTAGATTCGATCAGGACTCAGGACTAGACAGCTGTTATTATGTATACTAAGTAGTAAGTGATCAGCTAGTGTGTAGATACTCCAGCCTAGAAGGGGACTATTCCATAGTAACATCAATGACTCTGAAACAGATATGAATGGAAATTCAAATCAAATCGGTCGTATCAGCTGACTAAAGTGTACAGGCACATTGTGTAGATGATTACCAATTTACATGTAACTTAGACCAGACAAAGCTCCCTGTAGACTACTACCGTCATTAAAAATAGCTTCTCTATAAACCCTCTAGTTTTCCCAAATAAATTTAACAAAATGAAGTAATCATGGGACCTAGAAGTTTAAATGTGACACTTCTGCATCTTCACATATTCACACACAAAAGGTTACTCATATTGTAGGAAACGAGAACACAAGAGGGAATAGCCGATTGTATTTGTATACAAAATTACAGGATCTCGGTGAAATCTGAGAATCATACAGTAAACGTATCATTCGCAAAGTGCCAACACTTCACTTCTACCCGAAGTTTGTGCTGATGACGTCGTTCATAAGGACGATGAAAGTTCCACGACCAAACCATCCAGCTCAGAGAACAAACCTACATCAAAAAGTGCCAATCAATCTTCTCAGACTTCATTGTTCCTTCAATTCCACATGAATCATTCTCTGTTCTCGTTCTCTTTTCTTCAATGCACTTAACCTTCTATCTTCAGGTATTTCACTTTCGATTGATGATACATACTACTTATATCTATCGACATCAGTAGTATACACCGCAATATGACCATTAGAGAAAATTAGTATATATAGAATTAATTCTTGTTAACTACTACTGATTACAACTACTACACAAGGGATTCATTTATCTCAATTAATTAAAACATTTTAATTATTTAAAAGTTGGGAAAACTTTCTTTTTTGGTGTTTTAATGAAAAGAATAAAAAAAAAGATCATCATTGGTGGAAACCGATGATTGATCGAATCAATGTTATGGAGAAGAAGTAGAAGAGATCCGATGATTGAGATCCAGACAATAATTATCAGTCAGTCAGTCAACTACAACGTAGGATCAGGCACATTTATGAATCGGTCCAAGTTGCCATACTTCATCACCACAACAAGATGAACACCGGATTCATAGAAGTAGTTACTTCAATGGTAGTAATATATAAAAGAAAGGTTGTATATAAGGATATAGTATAGGAAGAAGGATATAATGCAACTTTAAACTCACGGCTTAAGGGAAGATAAAGAGTATATACACCTACGCCATTGTGATTGATTCTGAGCCATATCATCTAGAATCTCCAACCATTGGTTACGATAGTCAGGTGGACCCCAACCAAGTAGTCTGCATCTACCAACATGGGTAAGACTAGAAGTTAGTGACTTCAAGCACTGATGCCATGTTTTGGTTTGACCGCCTCTAACTCTCTTCCAACCATCCCCTACACTAGTTAGCATTGTGCGGCGTGGTAATCGGTGTTCAGGCATACGTAACATGTGGCCCAACCATCTCCGTTGATGAAGATTCATGACCTCATCAACTGATTTACCATCATTCCCTAATACCCTGTGTCTAACCTCATTATTACTTACCCTGTGATCCCAGCAGATGCGAGCAGTATTTCTAAGGCAAGACAATAATTATAGTCACTGATGATTAAGAATTCTAAATTAAATGATTTAAAAGTTGGTAGATATAGTGTTGAAGTAGTTCATCTATATCTATCTATACAGTTTTAGCAAGATTATAGTTTCATTCACTTCATATACTACTGGTCTTCTTGGTACTACTATGACCTAACTATTACACAAGGGATTCATATGTCTCAATTCATTAAACATTCTGTTTATTTAAAAGATGGGAAAGATTTGGGGGGGTATTTTGATGAAAAAAAACTTATCTTCTATCATAATGATCATATAATTAATGGTTTTATTCCATTTTCAGCATGACTTTCTATATCATCACGTTTAATAGTTTTAATAGGTGGACAACAAAGTTTAATTAATGATTAGTTTATGTGTTTAACAGATGAAGATAACTAGTATTGAAGAAATCTCTGTACCAGTAAGTCTAAACATAGGCAAGGAAAAAACTATAATCCTCAAATACACCAACCCAATCACACTTGATGGAGAAACTATGGAAGAAGTGGAAAGTTTCATGTATCTGGGTAGCATCATCGATGGACGTGGAGGATCTGATGGAGACGTAATCGTGAGGATTGGCAAAGTAAGGACATCATTCCTACAGTTCTACAACATATGCAACTCAAAACAACTGTCAACCACTAGCAAAGTCAGAATCCTCACTACGAACGTCAAGACAGTTCTGCTGTACGGAGATGAAATTCGGAGAACTACTACAACCATCATCAAAATAGTACAAATATTTATAAACAACTGTCTACGAAAGATATTGAATGTTTATTGGCCGGATAACATCAAAAACAATATACTGTGGGAGAGAACACACCAACTTTCAAATGAAGACAAAATTAGGAAGAGATGTTGAAAGTGAATAGAACACACAATGAGGAAGTCACCAAACTGCATCATGAGGCAGGCCCTTACTCGAAATTCTGAAAGGAAACGAAAAAGTGGAAGACCAAAGAACACACTGCTCCGAGAATTGGAAGTAGATATGAAAAAGATGAACAGCAACTGGAAAGGCTTGCCCAAGACAGAGTTGGATGGAGAGTATTAGTGGTTGGCCCATTCTCCTTCACGACTGGTAACACTTGAATATTAGGAAAAGAGAATAAATTTTAATAAACCGAGCATTTCGATGGAGTTTTCTTCTCTGAAATGGATAGTTTGGTCGCGGAGTTTTCATCGATATTCTGAACAACATCATCAGTACAAACTCCATCAAAATCATCCACTTGAACTATAAATCTTCTCCACCATCTCAAAACTTGAACACTTTTCAATCAAATTTCAATTCTATGTCATTGTAGTCATGATAATAACAAGAAGATGAATTCGTAATCCACACAATTAGTCTAATCATTTATCGATTGGGTGATATTACACATTTACACAAAGTACTGATATTCGTATAATAAATAGGCGCTAACTTGAATCCTTATTGGCTATGATACTTGAAGCTTGTTTTACATATACCTTACGATTACATCCCTCTATTTCAAGTCTTTTATAACATTAGATTAGAGAAATTATCACAAGGGGGTTTTGTGGACATTTTAGTAATTTTATATAGTTAAGATCATGAGTCAGTTGAAGCTAGACCACCGTGGAAATCCTGGAAGCACTGGACGGCCGTTCCGTTCTATTATGGGACTCCTCAACAGTGCGCATCCACGATCCCGCACCAGCGAGATTCGAACCCAGGACCAACCAGTCTCGTGCCAGAACACTTAACCGATAGACCACTGAGCCGGCTTTCAGCGGTGTTAATGTCTAACCTCAAACAATCCACGAAATTACGCGACCAACTTCCATTGAACTGAGGTAGATACCTGTCTCTACCTGACATGGATTAGCTGCACTGGCCACGACTTCTCACTGGAACTCCAGGAATTACCTCATGGAGCCAGTCCCGCGAGGCGGGACCGTGGATGCGCACTGATGAGGAGTCCCACAATGGGACGAAACAGCCTTAAGGCAGTGCTTCCAGGTTTTCCACGGTGGTCTAGCTTCAATTGACTCATGATCTTAACTATATAAGATTAGAGAAATGTTAAAACCGACAGAAACCGAGTTTGTAAAGTCAATGAATGTTGGACTGTTTCATACTCATTAATAGAGGCTTCCGAGTTGATATATTAAAAATCTATGCTATATATCCTACGTGTAAAATGTATAAAGGCTGAATCCCGTTACATACATACATTCAATTTTTTCTGTTCTATCAAATTTTCAATTCTACTCATATTGTTCATCCTCATCCATGATAATTTGAAATTCAAGGTGTTTTTGGAAGTAGTCGACAGGATACCCTGTATCTAGGTTTTATTCTATTTGGGACACGTCAGAAAAGTATATTTACAATCATGAGAGAACTGGTTTTCCCTGACGGATTCTATCCCGTGTCATCCCGTCTCACAATTAGGGACGTTACTAGTGAGCTATTCGGGCAGCGACTAACCTCTTTTAGGATTGGAATGTATTGGCAATTGATTGATCACTGAGTATTGAACAATATCATGTATGTAAAGTTCTTCTTACTATTGATTAAATTCTATCGATCAAGTCGTAATGGTGACACTAGTCTAAGTGAATCGATATCACGTATACTATATTATTATTTAAGGCGGTCGATCAGAACTAAGAAAGACTTAACATAAATGATAGTGGTTACTAATCAGCTTTAAAATTCATGAGTCTTTCCAAATACTCGAATTACAGTTGAATACTGAAGAACACATGGAAAACGATATGTAACATCGTGAAAGTGTGACAAAAAGAATTTTGTATGCTAGATCAAACTATGTACATGAAATAAGAATGAAAGGTAAAATTCTTTCTTGATGAAATCATACATGTTAAACACTAATTCGTGTCAGGTAGAGACAGATATCTACCTCAGACAATGGAAAATGGTCGCGCAATTTCGTGGATTGGTTGAAGTTAGACAATAACATCGTTGGATACCAGCTCAGTGGTTTAGAGGTTAAACGTTCTCGTCCTGGATTCGAATCCTGCAGGCAGGATCGTGGATGCATTATTCTGAGAAGTCCCACACTAGGACAAAGCTGCCATCCAATGCTCCCAGGTTTTCAATGGTGGTCTAACATCAATCGATTCATAACCTCAATCAAAAACTTAACTCCACAATGATGATACATTATTATTATTATTATTATTATTATTATTAGTAGTAGTAGTAGTAGTGTGGTCTACTTATATCCTCATAAGTAGTATATGGTGATGGTCAGACATAGAATGTATTTTGGCAGAAGACCGATAAGAAAAGAACTGAAATGAAGCGCAATCGGTATGAAAATGCATGAACAATGAAACCAGAGAAGATGGACTGACATTTTCAGAAGGAACAGTGAAGATTGAAACAATTGATTGTTATTTTGCACATTAACTGTTCATTGTATGATTGTCAGATTTTAGTGAGATAGTTTGTAATTTGTGCTTAAATACATTCGATTGTCGCCACTTGTGTTTTTGTTCACTACAGTAGTAGTAGTAGTAGTAAGAGGAGGAGGAGGAGGAGAAGTAATCATAAGAATAATGATAAGACGGAGAAAACCATCCGTATGCACCAAACAACAGCTAAGATCCAAATTACCATAATATAAGAGATAAATAAATCATAATTAAACATGAAACCAAATAAGTAACATACGTAGTTCACTTCTTTTTTTGGTTGGCATGGAAGGGCAGGGGAGGTGAATAAAATTTATAATTTATGAATAAAATTACAAAAACAAACAAAAAAAAGAGAGAAGATTGTTTTTTGATCAATAAAAACGTACCACAGATTATATTTTTATCGTTTTTTGTTGTTGCCGTTGTTGGGTTCCTTTTCCCTCTCAATATTTCTCTCGAATTTTTTTTTAAATTTTGGCAAAATGCAAATTTTTTTCTGTTTTCCGTAAAAAAAAGCAAGAAAAAAACAGAAAAAACAACAAATAAAGAAATCAGAAGGGGTTTTGTGGAGATTTCAGTATTTTTCATAGTTAAAATCATGAGTCAATTGAAGCTAGACCACTATGGAAAACCTGGAAGCACTGGACGGCCGTTTCGTCCTATTATGGTACTCCTCAGTGGCGGTGCGCATTCACGATCTCGCGAGGCGAGGAGTCCTACAATAGGACGAAACTGTCGTCCAGTACTTCTAGGTTTTCCATGGTGGTCTAGCTTCAGTTGATTGATGCTTTCAACTATGAAAATAAATCAATAAAATTAATATGTGATATTATGACTAAAGTTTTGTTTTGCTTTGGTTTTTTTCACTATCCATAATCAATAGTTTACATATTTTGAACAGTTGCCATTTTTCCTTATGGTTTACAATGGGAATACATTGAATAACATGCGGTCTATGATGATTTATGAATAAGATAATATCTAGTCAATGTAGAATTGTTATTATCGATAAGGATAAAACAATAGTCAATTAAATTTACTTGGTATTATTTAATTGAATTATCCCTATGATGTTTAGGACTGCGATTGATCACTGTGTGTCTCTTATTGGCATATGTGCATACCGTGCGTATTGCCTCGATATTGCCTTAATTCATAAGCATTATAAGCAATGATGGATAATAGATGGCAGTGGAATCGAGTTTGACGCGCGTTTCGTCCAATTTAGAGACTCGTGAGCAGGATGCAACCTGCTTTTCGAGTTGATGTTCACTTTGTGACTCGAACCCAATCCCAGAGTGAACATCAACTGTGAGATGCAGGTACATCCAGCTCACGAGTTTCAAATAGGACGAAACGCGCGTCAAACTGGATCCCACTGCTGGCCACCATCCATCTTTGCTTATAATAGTCAATTCGTTATATCTATAGTATATCAACGATTATTTATAAGATGATTCAGTAAAGAAGATAATGAAGATGATTTATTTTTGTAGATGAATGTTTTTAAATACAATCTGATAAGATGATTGGATTGGAAGAAAGTCTTGAGGTCTCTTAAATTGTTGACTGATTTAATGCCCCCAAATGCCTTGGTATGGCCGAGAGTGGGAGGGCCTTCCCTCTCTCTCGAAATGCTCTTACACGGCCACTCATATACACCTTCTGCCAGGGAAGTCCTACTCACTACCTTCTCTCAGCATTACTGTTGTTTACGAAGTTGAGAAGACGAAAAGCGAATATCCGGCGCTTTAACCGGGTTGGTGAACACGGAAAGTCTACCTAGGGGAGTTGGAAAACCCTGAATCCAAACCAATGGTGCACATGGGTTCCAGTATCCTTAGGGAACAAATGGCGTATGAACCAATCGTTGGTCACCGGCTACCATGGGACTGCATCTCCTCATGATGCTCCACTATCTTGTGGATCAGACCTTTAGGTCAAAGGCTCCGGGTGTGGCCTCCTAAGTAAACTACCTGCTTCAGTTTGGTCACCTGGGTAGTATCATAGCCCTTACAGAATTAAATGAAATAAAAAAGTGACTGATTTAATAATTTAACTGACTGACAAACAAGCTTATTAATTCATTTATCTTTAATTAACTTTATAAGAGACATCTTTGAGATAACTCTCTCATCTTCTGACTTCTTACTGTGGTGTGTGCTTTTTATGTTGACATAAGTACTATATAACGTAAGCTAGGAATAGAATGTCTTGTAGCAGAAGATTAAGGAGATCAAAGAAAAGAGGATGATGGATCTTTTGCAAATGAAGTATTTAGTATATGGTTCTTAGATTTTATCAAGATATCCTTCAATTTTGTAGTTAAATACATTCGCTTGCTCCAGCTTATGTTCTCGTTCACTGCATTACGAGTTTATCTCCAACTGGAATATTTAACTGCTGACTTAGAATATGCAGATGACATAGCCCTGTTTGGTGAAGACGCTGATAAAATGCATACTTCTAACCGTCTTAATCAACAATAATAACATGTTTGTGATGGTATTCACTTCTTTCAGATGCAAAACTATGCTATAGAACTGGTCTGCATCAAGGTTTCAATTATTGATATTCAATAAAGTAGTCAAATGCATAGAACTTTTGATTATCTTAGAATTCTCTTTAGCTCTAACCCACTAGTGTATGAGAAAGCCTCGGTACGAATTCAGAAAGCTCGACTAACCTTTGCCAGTTTGTGTCACTTTTGGTTTAGTAGAGCTATCCATCCGCTAACCAAGTAACGAGTTTACTGCACAGAAGTTGACTCTGTTCTACTCTATGGGTGTGGAAAATGACCATTAAGAATAGAGGATATTCGTAAGTGTATTTTCATACTAATGCGTGAGCCTTTCCGAGGCTAGATATAAAGTACTAGGTAAGGATGGTAATTCGATTGATGCGGTAGTGGATCTTAATCCACTGTAGTAGTTTGGACATATGCAACACATGCCCAACCACCGTCTACCTGGGCGAACGGTGTCGTCTGAAGTAGTAGTAAGTTGGAAGAAAGCTAGTAGCGGCCGTATCATGATGTGGCACCAGTTTATCAAGTCACTAAAAAATTGGACTGACCCATGTTAATAGGTGAAGATTAACTGGTTGGGATCCATCTGATTATCGTAATCAGTGTCTGCAGAATTTGAGTGACATGGTTTAGAATCGTTCGCCATTGTGCTGGTGCATTCACTCTGCGTTTGCTTTAAGAACTTAAGAGCTGAATTCTCTTTAACGTTTTCCTGTGACTAATCTTCTCTACTACTGCTAATGCTCTCATCACTTCTACTACTCTCGGATTTGCTTTGATAATTTAATCTCGTTGTGCTAGTGTGGCGTGGTAACTTGAACCGACTCACACATGCACCAGGTTCTACGTTGTTCATAAATGGTTGACAGTCTACCAAGTTTATCTACATTGCTAGTTTTAATAGTATATGAATAGTATATGTCATTTGGAATCAGAACATAGCCTAAGAATTCACACAGATTATTTTTATCTATCTTATTGAATATCTGCTCTCTTATTGAAAATCCTTATCAATATTATTTAAACTTCTGGATAATAATAATATCAAAGGCGGCTTTTGTGGAGATCTTAGTAATTTTATAGTTAAATTCATGGTTTGATTAAAGCTAGACCACCATGGAAAACCTGGAAGCACTGGACGGGCGTTTCGACTTAGTATGGGACTCTTTAGTAGTGCGAATCCACGATCCCAGTCGCGGAGCTTAAACATAGGACCTTCAGTCTCGTGCGAGAATACTTAATCTCTAGACCACTGAACCAGCATCCAACAGTGTTAATGTGTAACTTCTATTGATCCATGATCTTGTGCAACTATTCATCATTTGTCTGATATAGATATCCGTCTCTACCTGACACGGATTGGACTCCACTGGTCACAGTTTCTCAATAGAACTCCAAGAAATCCATTTGAAGTCAGTCACTAGGAACACATGATGATTATGATCAGAATAGTGGTTAATCATCATCGTGCTCACTAACACAAACTGGCTTCCTGAGGTATTTCCTGTAGTTCTAGTGAGAAGTGACTAACGTTGTTCAACCAGGTCTGTTGTGAGATAGTAACTCATTGAAGACAATGATGGATGGTGGCGTAATGTCGTGGTTTGATTGAAGTCACACATTAACACTGTTGGATGCCAGTTCAATGGTCTGGAGGTTAGGCTTTCGTGCGCGAGACCGATAAGTCTTGAGTCTGAATCATGCGAGCGGGATCGTGGATACACACTTTTAAGGAGTGCCATACTAAATCGAAGCAGCCGTTCAGTACTTTCAGGTTTTCCACGGTGGTCTAGCATCAAATAACTCATGAATTCAACTATTATAATAATAAGTTGAACCGAAAACATTCATTATAATCATATAAAAAATGTAAAACATTTTTGTTTGTTTATTTGTTTGTACTGACGATAAGATTTGTAAACAAATGTCAATCTGGGTGGTTGAAATACTTATTACCCATATCAAACCGCCACCTGTCGGCTAATATCCGATACCGATTGCTCTATTAAGTTGATTTAAAGATGACTAAACTAAAATTTAATGTAAACCTAATAAAATTGCCAACTGTCCGTTCTAATTTACGGCTGTGAAACATGGCCATTAAGAGTAGAAGATACTCGTAAGTTACTAGTATTCGACCATGGATACCTTAGAAATATTGCTCGCATTTGCTGGGATCACAGGGTAAGTAATAGTGAAGTGAGACACAGGGTATTAGGGAATGATGGTAAATCAGTTGATGACGTCATGAATCTTCATCGACTGAGATGGTTGGGCCACATGTTACGTATGCCTGAACACCGATTACCACGCCGCACAATGCTGACTAGTATAGGGGATGGTTGGAGGAAAGTTAGGGCGGTCAAACCAAAACATGGCATCAGTGCTTGAAGTTACTAACTTCTAGTCTGAGCCATGTTGGTAGATGCAGACTACTTGGTTGGGGTCCACGTGACTATCGTAACCAATGGTTGGAGATTCTAGGTGATATGGCTCAGATTCGATCACAATGGCGTAGGTGTATACACTCTTTATCTTCCCTTAAACCTTGGCATTAAAATTGCTTCAAAACTTTCTTCCTTCCTATACTATATCCTTATATACAACCCATCTTTTATATACTACCACCAACCACTAAATTAACTACCTCTATGAATCCGGTGTTCATTTTGTTGTGCTAATGAGGTGGTAGTTCTCGAAGTTTCAGCTCCGTAATCCTTATTCAGTGAAGTCAATTTAAATAACATTTATAGTATTTTCATAGTTGAAACCATGAATCAATTAAAGCTAGATCATCATGGAAAACCTGAAAGCACTGGATGGCTGCTTCGACTCAGTACGGGACTCCTTAAAAGTGTGTATCCACGATCCCGCTTACATGATTCGAACCCAAGACTTATCGGTCTCGCGCTTAACGCCTAACCTCTAAACCACTGAACCAGTATCCAACAGTGTTAATGTGTAAGTTCAATCAATCCACGACATTACTCCACCATCCACCATTGTCTTCAATGAGTTACTATCTCACATATTCGAATCTTGCGAGGTGGGATCATGGATGCGCACTGCTGAGGAGTCCCACAATAGGACGAATCGACCGTCCAGTTGTTTTCAGGTTTTCCATGGTGGTCTAGCTTCAATTGACTCATGACTTGAAATATATAAAAAATTTATAAAGAGAGTTAAATCTTTAACATCACACAATATATTTATCTATTGAATATTTTTCAAATTTGTTTTAACGAATTATGTAACGACAGTTTTAGTATTCAATTACATTTTATAACATAACAAAGAAAATTTTGTTTATACACCTGTATTTTACATTCTATGTCATTATTTTCATTATAATCAGAATGGGTGTTTGTGTTGAATTCATGAGTCGATTAAAGTTAGACCACCCTGAGAGCATTGAAGGATTTGTTTTGTCGAAGTATGGGACTTCTTAGGAGTATGCATCAATGATCATGCACATGGTAGTTAAACCCAGGAACTTTGGTCTTGTGAACGAACATTTAACTTATAGACTATTGAACCGGCATCTAAAGGCGTTAATGTCTAATTTCCATCGACACATGACTCACTAAGGAGTTCCATATTAGAACTAAACGGTTGTCTAGTACTATCAGGTTTTCATTGTTGGTCTAGCTTACAATGATTCATGAATTCAACTATCAAAATTACTACAATCTCCATAAACCTCCATTCTGATCATAATCATCATGTGTTCACTAGTGACTGACTTTAAAATGGGTTTCTTGAAGTTCTGTTGAGAAACTGTGACCAGTGGAGTCCAATCCGTGTCAGGTAGAAACAGGTATTTATCTCGGACAATGTATGAATAGCTCCACAAGATCATGGATTGATTGAGGTTACACATTAACGCCGTTGAATGCTGGCTTGATAGTCTAGAGATTAAGCATTCACGGGCGAGACCATAGCTCCTGGGTACAATTGAACTGTTCCTTATTAGTGAATATCATATTTCATCGTTGAACTGAATTAATGAATTAGATTATAACCTATGAACGTTCTCAACTTTCTGTCAATTCATAAGATTCTATGATAATCATTTGTAATGAACAAATCACCATCAGCACTACTGAAATGGTTAATCATTATTTAGTGTTTATTAATGATAAGTTGTGAGATGGATTACTTAATATTCCATTTTAATTATCAAATCATTTAATATAATGACAAAATAATTAAATAATTGATATCAATCAATTCTAAATGTTTAAACTAACCTTTCTATCTGATAAGCAATATTTTTCAATCATGATTCTTAATACTACCAGTGTACTACTGATATTGACAGATATAAGTAGTATATAACATCAATCAGAAATCGATGGCCTGGTAGTTGAAGGTTAAGAAAATCGAATCCATCTATGTTCTCATTCATTACACAACTATTATCAGTAGATTGAGTTACATAAATCTTGGAAGCACTGGACGGCCGTTTTCCATGGTGGTCTAGCTTCAATTGACTCATGATTTCAACTATGAAAAACACTGAAATCTCCACAAAACCCTTTCTGATTAAATCAAATCATTGTTGAAATGAATTAACCTTAAATTTATTTATAACTTCCTTTTGTTTTCATTGTATAGGCATCAGTTTATCAAATAGAATGGTCACCATTTGTACCAGAGATATTTCTTTCTTGTTCTGCTGATATGACTATAAGATTATGGCATATAGATTATCAAAAACCATTGATTACTATACAAAGAAATATGGTAAGTAAAAAAATATATTACATAATCATTTGTAGAATGCTCTCTGGTTTGTTGTACCTTTTTTTTAGCAAGATATTAACGATTGAATGGTTAATCGATCTCGACATGGGTACAATATTTATCTTCGTATAATTTATGTTGAATATACTGTGCTGCTCTATCGAAATCATCCACCTACTTACTTACTTACGCCTGTTACCCCTCACAGAGGAGCACAGGCCGCCCACCAGCATTCTCCATCCAACTCTGTCCTGAGCAATCCTTTCCAGTTCTTTCCAGTTAACATTCATCCTTTTCATATCTGCTTCTATTTCCCAGAGTATTGTATTATTTGGTCTTCCTCTTTTCCGCTTCCCTTCCGGATTCCAAGTTAGCGCTTGTCTCGTGATGCAGTTTGGTGATTTCCTTAATGTATGTCCGATCCACTTCCAACGTCTTTTCCTAATTTCCTCTTCAGATGGAAGTTGATTTGTCCTCTCCCATAAAACGCTGTTGCTGATAGTATCCGACCAGTGAATGTTGAGTATTTTGCGTAAACAACAGGTTATAAATACTTGTACTTTCTTGACGATGGATGTGGTAGTTCTCTACACTTCAGCTTCATACAGTAGAACTGTGTTAACGTTCGTATTGTAAATTCTCACTTTGAAGTTAGTTGACAGTTGTTTTGAGTTCCATATGTTCTTCAATTGTTGAAATGTGGTCCTTGCTTTGCCAATCCTCACTCTTACATCTGCATCCGATCATCCTTGTTTATCAACGATGCTTCTCAGGTACATGAATGTTTCCACCCCTTCCAGAGTTTCTCCATCAAGTTTGATTGAGTTGGTGTTCTCCGTGTTGTATTTGAGAATCTTGCTTTTTCCTTTGTGCATGTTGAGGTCCAAAATCATCCACCTGAGCTACAAATCTTCCTCATCATCTCAAAATATACTGTTTATACTAGTGTATATTACTCTGAAAAATATATACGTAGGCTTTAATATAGTTCCGAATTAACTTTTGTGAAGATTTGACAGTGTACGATTGAACCACAAAGTGAGTACTGCTGATAATTGGAATGGTTCAACTTATCATTATGTACATTTTCATAAGTTTAGTTTGTTGACGTTTGTGTTACACATACAATAATTATTGACCACCTTGACATGTAATTCTGGCTATAATGAAAGCAGATTGTATCAAGCTATATAAGACAACAGCACCAGTTTATTGACTATTGCCCTGAGTCTTCTTGATAGATTCATGCATCATGGTTTGGTAGTGATAATCTCCTCGAAGATACTTATTTATATGCAACAACAAAGAAATACATATCAAACTGGTATATTTTAATACTGAGGACTAAAATCATGCTAACTTTACATACTTTAAATCATCTTACAATGAACAGAAACTGTACATCCTAAACTTGGCAAATTATTGTATGGCTGGATAACATTGCCAAGAAACCTTGAACTGCAATTCTGTACTATTTGATATGGAACAGGAAAGTGAAATCTTGATACTCCCTGTTGGATTTCAACCCTTATCATTTACTGTAAGAGCTAGCAACACTACAGTCAACACTTACTGGCTGCAACTAAATTCTTGTAGGACCAAGACTGTTGAATACTGATAGGTTACTAAATAGCAATCACTGTCTTGTTATTTAAATCTTAGTAGACATAGAAAGAAAATAAATGTTAGTGTATAATGAGTAACAGAACGAATATTGAAAAAGTTGAAACTCACTGCATTATTTTCAGGATTATCATTATTGTTCATATCTTTGTTTTATAATTAGTAGGCAACGATACTGTTACATTTCTATGTCCCCCTTACTGTAAGTTTCCAGTGGACCAATCAACTATTATCAAACGTTCTTACGAACCTTCTTACTTACTTTCTTACTTACGCCTGTTACTCCCAATGGAGCATAGGCCGCCGAACAGCATTCTCCAACCCACTCCGTCCTGGGTCTTCTTTTCTAGTTCTATCCAATTTTTGTTCATTCTTCTCATGTCTGTCTCCATTTCTCGGCGTAATGTGTTCTTTGATCTTCCTCTTCTCCTTTGACCTTCAGGATTCCATGTGAGGGCTTGTCTTGTGACGCAATTAGGTGATTTCCTCAAAGTATGCCCTATCCACTTCCAGCGCCTCTTCCTGATTTCTTCTTCCGCTGGAATTACGAACCTTCAGTTATTACCAATTGATTATGTACTGTTTATTTTACTATCCACCACTCATGGTATGATTACGCTTTAAGTGTAACTTTGGAGAGACTATAATTTATGGACAAATCAATCAGAATTAGGATAACAGGTTTCGGATTTTGACGTGAAATTCATTCACCCATTCGGCTAAATATCGCTTTTTCATTTTAGTTGATGACAGTTCGTGATGAAAACTATAAATCTAATTCTTAACCCTAACCATCAACCATAAATCTGTTGGGGATGTAAGATCCCCAAGACTCACTTGGAAAAGGTCTTAATTTTGTAATTTTATTCTGAAAATTTGAATTTTGTATTTTTGCGCAAAGAAACGTTTAGGTGACCTACAGCTTGCATTTCTCACTCGGAATTCCTTGACTGTCATTGACTGACAGATTTTTTTTAGTACGCTATTTTGTGGCTCTCTCAAGGGCGTTTCTATCATTGTATAAATAAGCATTGATTTGTGTGCTTAGTGACCTCGTATTTTCTGGATGATTGTAGAATATATTCTTCTACTCCTCATTAAGACTTCTTCGTTAAGTTAGCAGGGCCACGGAAAATGGATTAGAATGGCCTATCGTGTCATTGTGTCATTGACCTTCGTTCTGTTTACCGAGTAAGGTGAACTCGTATATCGAAATCATAATCTTTATTCTTCACACACATTTATTCCTAGTAAGTAGGTGGACATTCTCAAGGTCCCCCAAACATCTCTCAAAGGTCGTCCATAAATTATAGTCTCACCGTAAATTCTTATTTTGCGTGCTGAAAGATAGGACTTTTTCAGTATATTACTGAATAAGTTTTTAGTCATGAATTGAATTGCATACAATAGAGAATTAAATTGCTTCCTATCATACCCTCTGACTGGCAACTGGTTTAGGAGGAGTTTGATGATCAATTAGCTTCAAGGCATTCTTCTCCGTTTACCGATCAGTTTGAAAACTCGTACAATCAGTCACCGGTCCGATCAGCAATATAGTACGTGATACATATTAGGTGTTCTCAAGCCTAAACAAATCTATTTCCCATTTTTTGTCAAGACATAACATCAATTTTGTTGTAAGTTCTAATTAAAATAAAAAAAAGATCAAGCATCTACACTATGATCAATTTCGTGGTGAGACTATAATTTATGGACGACCTTCGAGCGACGCCAAAGTGACTATGGAAGTGTTCACCTACTAATTAGAACTAAATGAGGATTATAAAGCAGTGTAAGGAATTAAAATTATGAAATACAGTTGATGGTTAGGGTTAAGAATTAGATTTGGTGTTTTCATCACGAATTGACATCAGCTAAAGTGCCAAAACGCTCTTTAACCAAATGGGTAAATGAAAGACCTGTTATCCTGAAGCTGATTGGTTCGTTCATAAGTTATAGCCTCACCCATGTATTTTCCCTTCGGATCTGAAAACTTATTCAGCATTGATATAAGATATCCATAAATTAGTATTATGATAATTTTGAAAAAACAAAATCAAATTAGATCATTAAATTCACTTGGTATTGTTTACTTGAAACATCCCATTGATGTTCAGGACTGCAATTGATCAGTTTCTTATTATTGGCATATGTGCATACTATACTTATTGACTCAATATTACCTTAATTCACAAGTATTATAAGCAAAGATGAATAGTAGCTAGCAGTGTAATCCAGTTTGACGCGCGTTTCGTCCCACTTGGGACTCATCAGCCGTATATACCTCCATCTCAGAGTTGATGTTCACTCTGTGACTCGAACCCAGTACTATTCGCTTGAAACACCATCGCGTTCTCCACTTATCTACTAATTCCTCAGTACATCCAACTGAAGAGTCCTAAATAGGACGAAACACGCATCCTAGATCCTATTATTAACCATTATTCATCTTTACTTACAAATTAGATTAAGCAAATGATAATAACAAACTCTTCTCTTCATCTCCTTTTTTTAAAACGTTTTCATAAATTAATTAGATTATTTAATTAATTAATATAATTAATGCTTGTTCCTTTCTCTTTTACATTAAACTACTAATTGATATAAGTAATAAATTAAGTTTAGACAAATTATTTTTCATATACATAGATAGATATACTTGTATATGTATAGTTGAAAAGAAAAAGAAAAAACAAAACTGAACAACTGTTTAAATTTGTATCTCCTTAATAATATATGTAACATGTTTAATATTGAAAATTTACATGTTATACCTTTAAATATCTTGGTATAGCTGAGGAGGTGGGGAGAGTTCGCTCAATCTCTCGCTCTCTCTCTCTGTCGAAATATGAAAAGTGAAAGTCCGTCGCTTTAACCAGGTTGGTGGATATGAACGATCCACCTAGAGGAGTTGGAAAACCATGATTTCAAACCAATGATGTACATGGGCTCCAGTATCCTGAAGGAAAAAATGGCGTATAAACTAATTGTTGGACATTGGATACTATGCGACTGCATCTCCTTATGTTATTCCACTACCTTGTGGATTAGACCTCTCGAAATGCTCTCACATCGCCATGTGTATACAGTCATTGTCAGGGAAGTCCTACTCATTGCCTTCTATCAGCATTACTGTTGTTTACAAAATGGAAAGGACAAAAAGTGAATGTCCGATGCTTTAACCGGGTTGGTGGATATGAAGGATCCACTTAGAGGAGTTGGAAAACCCTGATTCCAAACCAATGGTGTACATTGGCCCCAGTATCCTGAGGGAACAAATGGCGTATGAACCAATTATTGGTCATCGGTTACTACGGGACTGCATCTCCTGATGTTGTTCCATTGCCTTGTATATTAGACCTTTATGTCGAAGGTTCGGGATGTGGTACCCTAAGAAAACCACCTGCTTCAGTTTGGGTACCTGAGCAGTATCAAAAATCTCATACAAATCAGTGATAACTATTACTGGCCTAATTGTTATTTTATGGCCCCCTTGTATCAATGTTTATGTATTCAAATAAAACAAAATAGAATAAAATAAACATGATACAATAACCAGATTGTAATGTTCTAAACAAAGAAAACAAGTATAAAAATGGACTTGGTTTTTTTCTATACACAATAAATCAATAATATTTGATAGGTCCTGGGTTCGAATCTCGCGAGGCGCGAACGTGAATGCGCACTGTTGAGGAGTCCCACAATAAGATGAAACGACCGTCCAGTTACTTCCAGGTGAACTCATTTCTTACTTCGTAACTCCATTAGCTTTATGTTTATTGTATATGTTTATGAATAAAATGTAGAAATAGTAATCTCTCTATCTCTCTCTTTTATGACAACAGTCAATTATTATCTGATGACCATAAGTTGTAATAATTTAAACTGAGATGTATATATTGTATTGTAACATGACTTCAAACTTTTAAACTGGCATTAGTCTATCTTATTTCATAAAATTTCAATCTTACTAGTCTTTAGAAATAAGATTAACAGATTAGAAGACGATATAGAAACAAAAGGTCAACTAGAATGGAAATGGGGGGTAAGGGGAGACAAGGATAATAATAATAAGCTAATATTACCAGGGTAGGTTTAAGGTGAGAAGAAACTGTTTTCGAATACACAAAGGGGATTTGAATTTTCCTATGGCTAGGGCTTCAATGAACTTTAGTATATGCCCTTTTACACTTTTATACAACACCACAAAAGCCTAATTAAGATCAATCTTATGACCTGTTTCGATTATATGTTTAGCAATAGAGGATGATGGATGTTTATCCTCTACTCTTATTGGGTCATTTGATTTTATTTGTTTTTGCAACCATTTTGGTACATGTTCACACACCCTAATTTTCAAATCACGATTGCTCCCCTATCCATCATCCTTTATTGCCAAACATATAATCGAAACATGCCATAAGATTGACCTTAACTCGGCTTTTGTGGTATAAAAGTGTATAAAAGTGTAAAAGGACATATACTAAGGTTCATTTGTAGTGAATAGAACACTAGTGGGGGACAATCGAATGTATTTAAGCACAAATTACAGACTATCTTACTAAGATCTGTTAACCATACAGCAAACAGTTAATTTGCAAAATAACCATCAATTGTTTCAATCTTCACTGTTCCTTCTGTAAATATCAGTTCGTCTTCTATAATTTCATTGTTCATGCATTTTCCTACCGATTGTGCTTCATTTCAGTTCTTTCCTTATCGGTCTTCTGCCAAAATATATTCTATGTCTGACCATCACCATATACTACTTATATGGATGTAAGTAGACCACACTACACAATAAAGCCCTAGCCATAGGAAAATTCAACCCCACTTTATGTATTCAAAAACAGTTTCTTCTCACCTTAAACCTACCGTGGTAAAATTTGCTTATCAGCCATAGTGATTAGGTTTCAAATTGTTTACACATTATTTTATTATTATTATTATCTTCGTCTCCTTTTAACCGTCCATTTCCAGTCTAGTTGACCTTTTATTTTCATACATAAATGTTCTTAACAAGTATATTATGTGTGATCAGATTGTTCGAAATGTATTACGCTAATATCTTATCACATAGTTCTGATAATCTTCGTTTTCTTATTAGACTATCGAAATTTTGATGTAGGTTTGTTCTGTGAGCTGGACGGTTTGGTCGTGGAGCTTTCATTGTC